>NW_024722569.1:12500-82500 GCF_018991925.1 Homarus americanus | reverse complement strand
CATACATACATATATATATATATATATATATATATATATATATATATATATATATATATATATATATATATATATATTTCATGTAGATCCGCATAATGAAAACGCGGTTAAAGATAAATCTTGATAAAATCACACGGGAAAAGTAACGGAGCACCTTGCTTTCGTCTTTTATTCAAGACATCTTCAAGAAGGCAACTGATGTCTTGAATAAAGACCAGGCTTCAAGTCTCCCAAATATCAAACTATATGCTCACAAACGCTGCATTTGTTATAGGGCATAAAACCGTCTGGCGCCAGGAATCAACATATCAAGAAACACGATCGGTGTGACAATTCTATCCCCCTCCACCCTCCCTTCACCCTCACCCTCTCCTACCCTTCCCCTCTCCTTACCTAAACAGAATAATCAATAAAGTATTGGATCTCTGAACAGTTTCAAGTCCTCCGCCATGCCATCCATTACCATACATAATAGAGGTCTCATGGTAGTATGGTGGGAGCAGTTTAATTATAACATGGTAGATGGTGTATAATGATGTGTGTATATAATATAATGCACACATACATTATTATCAATATTAAGGTTGTTCTGGGTATACTCGTTCATAATTTGTTCTTCTTTTGAGGTCATTTCTTATACTGGCCAGGTAATTAGTCCATTAATTACCCAGGTAAATGTAATTATGTTCCATGGTAAATTATCTCTGGGTGTTTATTGTTGGTTTCTTGCGTAGTTACTCTTGTTTGAGTGGAGTATGGAGAGAGAGAGAGAGAGAGAGAGAGAGAGAGAGAGAGAGAGAGAGAGAGAATTTCTCAAATATTTGAATCTATTTCGTCAGTCCTGTGTGTGTGTGTGTGGTGTGTGTGTGTGTGTGTGTGTGTGTGTGTGTGTGTGTGTGTGTGTGTGTGTGAAGCTAAGCTTGATGACATCTGCCAGCCCAAGTTATTATCCGCCCGATAATATAACAACAAGACCAAATTATACGAGTTATAGAGGTAATTATAAATTTTATCATTGGAATCGAATTATTGACTTATTGAACTGAGATATTTAAGTGATATCAAGTTAGTATATATATCACATATGTCTGTGTCTGTCTGTCTGTCTGTGTGTCTGTCAGTCTGTGTGTCTGTTTGTGAATGTGTGTCTGTGTCTGTCTGTCTGTCTGTGTGTCTGTCAGTCTGTGTCTGTTTGTGAATGTGTGTCTGTGTCTGTCTGTCTGTCTGTGTGTCTGTCAGTCTGTGTCTGTTTTGTGAATGTGTGTGTGTGTGTGTTTTGGTTCTTAAAAAGGCGGACAGTTATTTTAGTGTCTCATAAAATATTGGTCTGGTAATAAATTGTCTGAGGTGGGGTTTTGTCCAAGGGGAAATTTTAAGGGGAGAGATTTACATTTTTTCCCAGTGATGATGATGATGATATATATATTGTATATGTGTGTGTGTATGTATGCTTATGTATGCTTAATAATGTATGTATGTATGTGGAAGCGTGATGAATATTGGAAGAAGCCCCACACGGACACGGCAGCTTTGTGAGTCACCTTCCTCTTTCCTTCAATTTTCATGATTGAAGAAGAGAACCTTTGAGGCGGTGTTGATAAAAAGCTGCATTTATTTTCTCTACTTTCACTTTTTAAAGATTTTGAGTGAAAGTTTCCGACGATAGGTAGGAAGGTGCAGCGAGGGTTAGGGATTGGGAGACTGTTAGGTCATTTTGGATTTGGCGTATGAATGTATGTATGTGTATGTATGTATGTATGTATGTAATATAACACACACTCACCCTCATGATACATTGTACACACGAGCGATCATTATACCCGTTATCATGCTGTACAACGAAGCATTATAGTGTTCACTGCATAATAATGGAGTGAGCCCTGTGCTAACATTATGTAAAGGAGTGGTGTATATGATAACTCCAACGACGCAATTATGGTGGGCGCGGAGCGAGCGACACTTGGCCTTATAACATATGCAGACGAGAACCACCGCCCCAGTCCAGCTGCCATGTTGGGGAAGTACCACGAACCACATATTTGGAATACGTGAAGATTAGGCACCCACAGCTTAATTTAATTTAATGATATTTCACCCAAATGCTAACCTAACCTAACCCGATAGAAACACCCTTTAACTATTCGACTAAAAATAATAACCAGATGTAATAAGTGAAATGTCTGGTAACACTGTTACTGACTGTAACATATATACGTAGGTCGAGGTCTCTGGGCTATTTTGTCGGCCATAACAAACCACTCCATGACGTCATTTGTATCATTTTTTTTCACATCTACAGTCAAGAAGAATTTAACATATGACCGGTTGGGTGTTGTGTGTCGTGGATTAAGTGAGCTAATTTCGTGGAGGAGGAGGAGGGGGAAGAAGAGGGAGGAAGAAGAACAGGAGAAGGATAATAAGAGGAGAAGGGAGAGGGAGGAGGATGGTCTGATGCACTCCTAATCCAGACTGAGCTGTGTTGACCCCGAGTGCTGGATTTGACCTTTGGACTTGACCTACAGAACGGAGATTTGACCTACAGAGCGAGACGTGATCTTGTGGATTTGACCTACAGAACGGGACTTGAACTTTTGGACTTGACCTCTAGATTAAATGTTACCTTTACCATTCAGAAGAGGAGAATGACAAGACTAATCGGGCATTAGGAACCTTGAGTACAGAACAGGTTAAAGCATCTTAATTCGCGTTCCTTGAGGGGCGTAGAGTGAGGGGCGATATGATGAGGTGTATAAATGGAAGTAAGTCAGAGCTAAACAAGGTGATATAACAAAGGAATTACTCAAACTATCCAACCACAAACGAACTCGTGACAATGTGGTTTTAAATTAGACAAATTTTAGATTTAGGCGTGAAATAGGTAAACATTGGTTTTGAAAATAGAGTAGTGGACGAGTGGAACAAGTTACCAAACATCATCATTAACTCTAATACACTGGATGGCTTCAAACATAGACTAGGTTGGATGGATATATGAGTCATAGGGTTGGGTGTAAACAGAGACTGTCAGTATGGCCCACTGCGGCTTCCTCCTCCATATGTTCTTATAACTTAGTGATGGGTTTGGGTGGTGGTAGTGATGGTAATGATGGTGATAGTGATGAGGTGTTATGGGCGGGGTGATGGCAATAGTGAAATTGATAGTGATGATGGTGGTAGTGATGGTGATGATGGTGATAGTGATGAGGGTGTGATGGGCAGGGTGATGGCAATGGTGAAGTGATAGTGATGATGGTGGTAGTGATGTTGATGATGGTGTTGTTGAAATCTTATGGGTACATTTTTTTTCAGCTATATAGACACTGGAACTGTAGAGGCTCAGCCGTGGTTCAGCTTATTTCATTTGACGTATGAGAGGGATGAGAGGGGCGGGGGTTAAGGAGGGGTGTGGGAGGGATGAGAGGGTGTGGGAGGGATGAGGAGAGTGTGGGAGGGATTAAAGGCGGAGGAGCGGTTGGCATTCGGTGGATGAGAGAGAGATGATTGGAATTTTGAAGGATGGTTGCGTAGTTGGGTGGGCTTGAGGGTGGGTGGGTGGGTGGGTGACGGGTGGGCTTGAGGGTGGGTGGGTGGGTAGGCGAAGGGTGCCCGGGTTTGTGGGTGGGTAGGCGGGTTGGTTTGTGGGTCGGTGAGTGGTTGCGTTTAGGTGGGTCGGTAAGTGAGTAAATGGGTGGGTGTGTAGGTCAGTGGGTGAATGGGTGGGTTAACGGGTGGGTGGGTGGGTGGGTTAGCGGGTGGGTGGGTGGGTTAGCGGGTGGGTGGAGTGGGTGGGATCGGAAGCTCAAAGGATTAATATTCAATTCAGTGTGTGTACAGTTCCGCCCCCGATATCATTTTCATGTCATTCTGAAGTGTTTTAATGAACCTGTGTGTGTGTGCGTGTGCGTGTGTGTGCGTGTGTGTGCGTGCGCGTGTGTGTGTGTGTGTGCGTGCGTGTGTGTGGTACATAACAGGTAGTTGACCAAAAATTAACCTGTCGACTGTAGCTTCTGGCGGACTGTTGGTGATAGTGATGGTGATAGTGATGGTGATAGTAGTGGTGATAGTGATGGTGATAGTGATGTGGTGATAATGATGGTGATAGTGATGGTGATAGTGATGGTGATAATGATGGTGATAGTGATGGTGATCATGATGGTGATAGTGATGGTGATAATGATGGTGATAGTGATGGTGATAGTGATGGTGATGATGATGAGTGATGGTGATGGTGATAGTGATGGTGATAGTGATGGTGATGATGATAGTATTGATGGTGATGTGGTGATAATGATGGTGATGGTGATAATGATGGTGATAGTGATGGTGATAATGATGGTGATAGTGATAGGGATGGTGATAATTGATAATGATGGTGATAGTGATGGTGATAGGGATGGTGATAGTGATGGTGATAATGATGGTGATAGGGATGGTGTTGGTGATAGTGATAATGATGTGGTGATAGTGATGGTGATGGTGATTGTGATGGTGATAGTGATAATGATGGTGATAGGGATGGTGATGGTGATGAGGTGATAATGATGGTGATAATGATGGTGATAGTGATGGTGATAATGATGGTGATAATGATGGTGATAGTGATGGTGATAATGATGGTGATATTGATGGTGATAATGATGGTGATGGTGGTGATAATGATGGTGATAATGATGGTGATGAGTGATGGTGATAGGGATGGTGATGGTGATGGTGATAATGATGGTGATAGGGATGGTGATAGTGATATTGATGGTGATAGGGATGGTGATGAGTGATGGTGATAGGGATGGTGATAGTGATATTGATGGTGATAGGGATGGTGATAGTGATGGTGATAGTGATAATATTAATGATGGTGATAGGGATGGTGATAATGATGGTGATAGTGATAATGCTGGTGATGGTGATAGTGATGGTGATAGGGATAATGATGGTGATAGTGATGGGTGATAGTGATAATGATGGTGATAGTGATGGTGATAGGGATGGTGATGGTGATAGTGATAATGATGGTGATAGTGATGGTGATAGGGATGGTGATGGTGATGGTGATAGGGATGGTGATGGTGATAATGATGGTGATGATAGTGATGGTGATGGTGATTGTGATGGTGATAGTGATAATGATGGTGATAGTGATGGTGATAGGGATGGTGATGTGGTGATAGGGATGGTGATGGTGATAGTGATGGTGATAGGGATAATGATGGTGATAGTGATGGTGATAGGGATGGTGATGGTGATAGTGATAATGATGGTGATAGGGATGGTGATAGTGATGGTGATAGTGATAGTGATAATGATGGTGGTAGTGATGGTGATGGTGATAATGATGGTGATAGGGATGGTGATGGTGATAGTGATAGGGATGGTGATGGTGATGGGATAATAGTGGTGATAGTGATGGTGATGGTGATAGTGATAGGGATGGTGATGGTGATAATTGTTGGTGATAGGGATAATGATGATAGTGATGGTGATAGTATTGATAATGATGGTGATAGTGATGGTGATAATGATGGTGATATAGCGATGGTGAGTATTAGTGATGGTAGTAGTAACGTTGGTTTTCTCGTGTATCTGCTCCTCCTCTTCCCTCCTCCTCTGCTCTCTCCCTCCCATACATCACTCCTTCTTGCTCTTCTATCCTTCCACCACACCCTCTTCCTCCCCACCATCCCTCTCTTCCACTCCCCTCCATCCCTCTTCCTCCTCCCCTTCCTCCCCCCTCACCTTCCCAGACCAATTTGTGCCTCCACCTGGAGATAATATTGAACCTTTCGGTGAGAAGCCTTCCCATGCTCTACCAGTGAGAGAGAGGTAGGAGAGTAGCCCGTTAAGAAATTATCTTAATCAGCCGGAACCCCGTTATAACATCACCCCATTATAACCTACACCACCCCGTTATAACCTACACCACCCCGCTATAACCTACACCACCCCGTTATAACACACATCACTTCATTTAAGCGACATTTATTTGTGGTGTTGTTCAGTTATCGTCAACAAGGGCAACTACCATCGCTATTTCGTTGGGCCTTGAATCTTTAACTAAAGTTGATTGCTCGATGTTGAATATGCTGAGTGAAGCAATGAATTATGTATGACGAGTTTGCTCTCTCTCTCTCTCTCTCTCTCTCTCTCTCTCCTCTCTCTCTCTCTCTCTCTCTCTCTCTCTCTCTCTCTCTCTCAATAATGCCTGGCTGCAACGTAGGTGGGGAGATAGGGAGGGAATGTGTTAGTAAAAGTTAAATGGCTCGGCATTGTTTACATAAGACAGGTGTTTCTATAGTGGTCGACGTTTCCCGCCAAATACATCAGCTGATTCTGTTTTCCCCGTTAGTTAAGTTAGTTTTGGTTAAGGTTAGGTTAGGTTAGTTAAGTTAGTTTTGGTCAAGGGTAGGTTAGGTTAAGTTAGGGTGATTAATCTGTACTTGATATAAAGTGGGCGGCTAAACCTCCAATACCAATATGGCGGCAAAAATTACACCGAGACTCGACGGTGAGATATAATATGGAGCGACTGGTTAAATATGGAAAAGAAAACATCAACATTCGTAACTTGTATTCGTCATTGTCTACCTCATAATGTGT
The DNA here is from genome assembly GCF_018991925.1 of Homarus americanus. Classification (NCBI taxonomy): domain Eukaryota; kingdom Metazoa; phylum Arthropoda; class Malacostraca; order Decapoda; family Nephropidae; genus Homarus; species Homarus americanus. Next base: position 75,906 of record NW_024722569.1, on the reverse strand, counting down.
CTACCCACTTGTCTACCTCATAACTTATCTACCCACTTGTCTACCTCATAACTTATCTACCCACTTGTCTACCTCATAACTTATCTACCCACTTGTCTACCTCATAACTTATCTACCCACTTGTCTACCTCATAACTTATCTACCCACTTGTCTACCTCATAACTTATCTACCCACTTGTCTACCTCATAACTTATCTACCCACTTGTCTACCTCCTCACCTGTATGGTCGATTTCCCAGGTGTTGGTGGTGGTGTCGTCGCTCTTATCATCTTTAGTGTATGACTCTCTTGCTTGTGGAAGTTAGTCGAGTTATATTGTGGTGTGTGAGGGGGGCTGGAGACACTCTGGTATGTTGATTAAAATAGTGTTGTAGCAGCCACTCGTAGAGGTTGTTGCGTCACTCTAACTTGTCGTGACCATCAGTATGTGACGGAGAGGTGAGGTGAGGTGAGGTGAGGTGAGGTGGTGGTGCTCCTGCTTCTAGACACGTAAATCTCAAAGTGTTGCAGGGTTTGACTCTCGCTGTGTGCTGGATTCTGGAACTTGTGTCTCTGTGAATGAGCTCCTGGAACAGCTCGTGGTGGCTCCAGTGTCACCAAGCTTTACTGCTACTTCGAAATTGCCAATGGGGCCACCGTAAGTTGTGAAGCCAGCCGGGGCTACCAATACATTACGGTGGTGAAGCCAACAACACCGCCGCCAGGCTTCGGTACGATTTCGACTCGTCTCATAAGACGTATCAGGACGTTCCGCAGAAGGTTGGTCCACTCAAGAGCCTGGCAGATCGCTGGAGCTTCCTCAGTGGTGCTGCCCATTCTGCCTGGAGAAACCTCGCTCACGCTCTCGTAAGTCCAGCAGCGTCCCTGTCATCCGCATCACCAGACCTCGAAGTCCCGACTCAGACCCGGACAGTGAAGATGAACCCAGGAGCAGCGGAAGGCAGCGTGGAGAGTGGGGGCAGTAGTGGAGTGTCGGGGTCGTGGAGTCTACTGTGAGGGTCCCACAGGGGAATGAGAGCGGGGATGTCCTCAGCCAGGACGGCAGCGGAACTCGATGTCATCGATGAAGAAATCAACGACCCAGAGACTTTGACACCGACTCCATATTGAGTAAAGATTCTGTGCGTAGCAAGGTTCTGTCAGGAGCAAGAAATCAATCAAGTAAGTCCTCAACCGCTGATGGTGAAGTAGACCTCGGTCAAGAGCAAACATGGCAAAGAGTTGGGGAGGTCAGCAAGGAGTCCTTCAGTATGTCGCGAGTCCGTGAATGACACGGAAGGTACCAAGAGACAAGACCCGCTCCTCTGTAAAGAAGATCTTCAAGCACTTCAAACGTAACGCCTCCACGGCGTCCTCGACCTCCTAGTAGTCGAGGAGGAGACAAACGCTCCTCGACCAAATCTTCCTCTTCAGTAGGGTCGCAGACAACGAGGACAACAAGAAGGCCAGTAAGAACTTCTCCCCGCGCGTGCAGAGACAAAAACGCAAGTCCATGACTCTTGACGGTCGAGGACGAGGGTTCAGAGACCAGAGGGTCAGCCACCAGCGAGGTGGTAGGTCAAGAGGTGGAGCTGAGGAAGTAGGTCGACTAGTGAGTGTGTTGAGATGAGGGGACCAGGGCGACCAATGAGGGTGTGGCGCTGAGGGCAACAGGTCAACCACCCTGGACGGTCGAGGCTCAGCAGGAAGGGATCATTGTGATGAGGACGACACAAGAGCCTGACGGAGGGACCCAAGTACACAGGTACAAGTCGACGGCCAAGTTGGGGAAACGAAAACAGTGGGAACGGTGAAGATAGATCCCTCGTCACACACAGAGAAGGATAATATAGAGAGATGAACGGCGTGGCGGTGAAAACCTCAAACTGTCGATCTGGGAGACAAATGGAGAAGGAAATTCGACGCCTCGACACCTCCTGAAAGATCGAGGAAGACGAAGTGGTGTTCATGTCCCTAAAAGTTTGGAATGAAAGGAAAAACAGAGAAGAACAAAGGAAATGAAGAAGAGGAGCAGGGGGGTGAGGGAGGAAGAGTGGGAGAGGGATGGATGAGGAGGGAGAAGGTTGAGTCGTGTCCCCGGAAACACCAGCACAAAAGGACAAGGTTACGACTCCCCAGCAAGCACCACCACCACCATCACCAAGTGGCCCCTGGAGGTAAGATTTTCTCCACCAATAACCTAGTTACGTCATCAATTGTACGTCATTACTTTTATTTGTTTCAGACGTCATAACCTTTTACGATATTATCCTTTACCTGTACAATACCCACGTCATCATCTGCTTACGTCATATTTCGTCCTTTCGTCATCGATTAGTTGTATGATGATACTCACTACCATATGTTTGGTTTTATTTATTTTACGATTTACTGGATATTGATTCTTGTTTCACCTGTTATATTTTTTATTACGTTTTAAGGAGAAACTAAATATTAACGACTTTCTGAACGATAAAAATTCTTCTTCTTTGTTATTTATTTATTTATTATTATTATTATTGTTACTATTATTATTATTATTATTATTATTATTATTATTATTATTATTATTATTATCATAACTATCATAATTATCATCATCATTATCACAAACACGTGAAGTATTGACCCAATACAGGTAGAGGCGAGTGGAAGGGGGGGGTAACACTTGTCCACTACACACATGGATGAATGGATGGATAGATAGATGGATGAATGGATGGATAGATAGATGGATATAGATAGATAGATAGATAGATATTAGATTTTTCATTGACTTCGAGAAACTGAATCTATGTTTTTATGATCGTACTGAGAGAGTGAGGTGTCCAGACAGGTTAGGCTGGGGTTAAGACTGCGTGTAATGTCTCATTCAGATGTCTGGCGGAGCATTAGTGTTCAGTGATCACAGAAGAGGAGAGAGGAGGAGATAGGAGGTGAGGGAGGAAGGAGGAATAGGAGGTGAGAAGGAGGAGGAGGAAGAATGAGGAATAGGAGGTGGGTAGGAGGAGGAATAGGTGAGGAGGAAGGATGAGGAATAGGAGGTGGGGTGGAGAGAGAGAAGGAGGAATAGGAGGTGAGGAGGAGGAGGAATGGGAGGAGGTGAGGAGGAGGAGGAATAGGAGGTGAGAAGGAGGAGGAGGAAGGATGAGGAATAGGAGGTGGGGAGGAGGAGGAATAGGTGAGGGGGAGGAGGAGGAAGGATGAGGGGTTGGAGGTGGGGTGGAGGAGAGGAGGAATAGGAGGTGAGGAGGGAGGAGGAATAGGAGGCGAGAAGGAGGAGGAGGAAGGATGAGGAATTAGGAGGTGAGGAGGAGGAGAATGAGAATAGGAGGTGGGGGAGGAGGAAGAATGAGGAATAGGAGGTGGGGAGGAGGAGGAATGAGTAATAGGAGGTGGGGAGGGAGGTTCGTGGGACAATCCTAGTGAAGCATGTCAGGTTGGGGCATTTCCTGTCTGGTGTTACCTCCTCCCCTCCTTCCCCCTCCTTCCCTCAGAATACCTATTATACCTATACCTCTCCCACCCCCTGTTCCATTGTCTCCCTCCTCCCTCCCTCCCTCCCTCCTCTTCTCCTAACCATCCCACTTTTCCCCTTGGTCAATGTACGCCCCCCCCTCCTTCCTTATCTCACGCTACATGGTCCAGTGTAACCTCCTCCCTTTTCCCGGTCCATTAGTCCTTTGTAACCCCTTCTCCTCCTCCTCCTCCTTCCCTCCTCCTCCTCCTTCCCTCCTCCTCCTCCTTATCCTCCTCTTCTTCCCTCCTCCTTCCTTACTTCTCCTCCTCCTCCTTCTCGTTAAGATTCTCCTATTTAAACATCCATTTCCTACCCCATTTCCTCTCCTCTGTTTAATTCCTCCTCCCCCCTCTCCTCCTCCTCCTCCCCTCCTCCTCCTCCTCCCCTCCCTCCTCCTCCCTCCCCACCTCACTTCCTTTCCGCCCACCACGACCCATACAAACACCCCCTTGTACATACAAACATACACATTTACAGTATACTCACACAAGGCTCTCTCTCTCTCTCTCTCTCTCTCTCTCTCTCTCTCTCTCTCTCTCTCTTTTTCAAACCTTCAGAACTACGGCGTTAACCAATGAGAGCCTCAAGGTGGAAGCTTGGTACGTACATATTACACCTTCCCCAATTAGTCACCTCTAATTACCCCATTTAAGAAGTGACGTAATTACACAAGCCTAATGAAGGTATGATATAGTATATGTGATTATTACGTAGGTGTTTGTGTGTGTGGGGTAGGTGGGGTAAATGAGGAGGAAATATATAATATGACTCGGCAGCTGAAACATCGCCTGGGGATCAGGAATACCGCCAGGAAAGTGAGTCACTCTCTCTCTCTCTCTCTCTCTCTCTCTCTCTCTCTCGTGGGTGTGTGTGATGGAGAGGGAAGGCATAGAAAGGAAGACAGCGAGAGATTAAAGAGAATGAAAGAAGAGAGAGTGCGAAGCAAAGAGAAAGAAACTCACTCCACTCACTCCTCCTAGTACTGACAGCACAGGAACCATGGGTAGATGGTAGGAGGCGAGGACTAAAAGTAGCGATCCTCAGAAATAACAACTAGGTGTCCCTGCCCTGAGACACACCTGACCAAGCTGACTGTGGCTATCTTGGCTCTCAGGTACACACGCTGGGGTGTGAGGTGAGGGCGTGACAATATACAGGTGTTGACAGGTAGATATAGGTGTTGATAGGTAGGGTTCAGGTGTTGATAGGTAGATGTACAGGTGTTGACAGGTAGAGGTTCAGGTGTTGACTGGTAGGGTACAGGTGTTGACAGGTAGCTTCAGGTGTTGACAGGTAGAGGTTCAGTTGTTGACAGGTAGATGTACAGGTGTTGACAGGTAGATGTACAGGTGTTGATAGGTAGAGGTACAGGTGTTGACAGGTAGAGGTACAGGTGTTGACAGGTAGAGGTACAGGTAATAAGTACTTGGTGTAATTAATTCTGCAGGAGGTGACGGTGTAAGTGTTTGCTAGCGACAACCATTAAGGGAGGGATACACTAAGGAGAGGAAGCCACTAAGGGATTGATTGAATGATTTTGGTTAGGCAATTTTGTTTAGCCAGAAAGCCACAGATACACAGTGGGTAATAATAACATTGTGTATGGTACAGAGCCAGTTGAAGACCACAGAGGTCTCTTTGGGGCACCTAGTATACTGTATACTATACATTTATCTCAAGGAAGTGTTATGTAACATTTAGTATCATCTGGAACAGTACAATAGCATAGTAGTAATAAGAACATGTTACCACGGTTATCACTTCAATATTTATTTTATTTTTTATTTATTTATTTATATAATGCATATATACATACATATATACATATACACATATACAGGGTATATATATACATATACTGTATACAGTAATATATATATATGTACAGTATATATATATATATATATATATATATATATATATATATATATATATATATATATATATATATATATATATATATATATATATATATATATATATAGAGTACAGTGGAATTTATTATAAGTATAATGGGGGAGCAGTACAGCCTGGGTTGTACAGTAATAGGTTGAACAAGGATAGAGCTTTCAGTATTATCTGGTTAGCAATTATGCTTGTTGCAGTAGTGAGTACTTATTTATTTACTGATAATTTCCGTGAACGGATTTGATGGCACAATAAAGCAGGTACTGTAAATATATTAAGTGTTACAAGAAGTATTAATACTTCGACCAATAGATATTTTTAGAGATGATGATTTAAAGGGAGGGAGCCTAGTCTTTGCTTTAGGATATTAATGAAGAATAAGTTTGAACACACCTTCACCATGATGTTTTATGGCGGTCTGGGACTGAGAGGGCGCATGGGGGTGGTCTTGAAATGACTCTGGGTGCCTTAAAAGTCGTATCTCTGATTGTTCGGAACTGGAAATATTAATTAGTGTCAAGCAAGTGATTGATGATTTATGAAAAACAAAGAGGGCACAGCAGTAGGTGTTAATATCTTCAATTTTAAGAATTTTCAATATAGCAAATTTTCGTTTGTGTGATCTGTTTTTTCAAGTAAGTCATTGTCCAATACAACTCTCTTTTGTGCAGTAACCAGAGGTGTGTTTTTGAAGGCAGTGGCCCCCATAGATGTGACAGTATCAGGTGTTGGTAAATAAGATCATGATAGATTTCTTTCATTGCTGTGAGTGGTGACTGTCGGGTGGTACGTGATACACTGTTTATTGGTTTTCTGTAAGATGAAGCGGCATGGTTTCTCCAGTTAAGTTTCTCATCCTTAATAACTCAAGGAATTTAGTATTTTGTTCGCGTTTTAGGGACTATATTACCAAAAGGTACAGGGGTTTAAGTCTGGGTAAATTTTCATACTGTGAAAGATAATTAGTGGGTTTTCTCAGGTTTAGGTCAGTTTATTACGTATTGCAGGTCCCCGACTTGGAGTTAATTCAGTGTTCATAGTTCTCATCAAGGAATGGAGGTCAAGTTGCTGGCATAAATTACTATCGTCACCAAATAAGTTGTATTTTATGGAGTGTGCTGGCGTGGACTATGTCGTTTATGTACAACAAAAACAGTTCTGAACCAAAATTGAACCTTGGGGACTCCTACAAGATTGTGGCGAGAGTTAGATTAGTGGTTATTACTGCTTAGACATACTGCTTCCTGTTGGACAGATATGAGGTAGAAGCCAATTGTGGGACAGGCCCTAACGCCGTAATGTTCCAGAAGCTTTGAAGGAGGGGATGGGTATGGTCGACAGTATCGAAGGCTTTAGAGAGGTCCAAGAATATACCCAGGCGACTGACAGACTGACTGTTATCAAAGGAATTTAAGATGTGTCATTAGTAAGGAATGTAGAGGCCTCTCAGTCGACCTTCTAATCTAATCAAACTGGGAGTCTGTAAAGATGTTATTGGCATTGCAGAATTTGGTCTACATGCTAGCTTTTTCCAGTATCTTACTCAAGGCTGGGAGGGACTGATATGGGGCGGTGGTTCTTGAAGAGACCTTTGTCCCCAGATTTTTTTATATGCCGGGTGGACTTTAGCAATTTTCAGTTTATCAGGAAAGACACCACTAGTGAAGGAGGAGTTACAAATGTGGAGGAGAACAGGTAGTAATAAGTGGGCCACTTTCTTAATGATGCTCATTGGTATGTTAATGTACTTCTGCTGCATCTTTGGAAATTTTATGATGGCCAGTAATTCATCTGCTGTGACAGAGGGGATAAGAATAGTTCATTTTGCTGTCTGTTTTGCAGGTAGGCTCTAAATTCCTCATAGTGATCTGGGATGCTCTCTGCAGATTTTTGCTAACATTAATAAAATATTCATTGAAGTGGTTGGCAATGAGGGAGGGTTCGTTATCTTCTTCTAGATCATTTATCATAAAAAGCTAGTGGGGCCAAGGCTAGTGTTCCCTGTTCTGGAATAGAATTTATGACATTCAGGTTTCTTACTGTCGCCTGATGCTGACTGGAGCTTATTTGTATAATAGTTACGTCTGGCATTTCTAACTGGCAGGGCACATATTTCTGATATTTCAGTAAGCTTATCACCGAAAGTTATGGGTCTTTGCAAATTTCCTTTGGTTTTGTTTTTTCTTTTTATCATTATCTTAATTTCGCTTGTGATTTAGGGTTTGGAAATGGATACAGTTTTCCTTAGTAGTCTTGAGCTTGGAAGCATTTATCCAGCAAACGTGAAGATGCAGAGATGTTGCAGCTGTTCACGTTAGGATTGTCGGGCATGGGCAAGATCCCAGTTAGCATCCATTAGTTGTTTTTAAAAGGAGCATGTTGTCGGTGCAGTAGTCTCTGTATTGGATTGAGACTCTACCTGGGCCTTTCCAGGTCTCGTGGCTGTTTATACATGGCAAAACTGGGAAGTGATCTGAGATATTGTTATAAATAATTCCACTTACTAGAGTTTGTTAAGAGTGTTGTTAGTCCAGATATGATCTATCACAGTGGCAGAGGTGAGCAATTACTCCTAGTGGGTTTGGTTATAGTGTTGAAGAGCTTAGAATGACAGGTATAAGAAGGTCTAATATTGAGGTGTCGGTTTCTGATTTTAATAGATCAAGGTTATGAAATCTCCTGTAATGTAGCAATGTTTCCTCTCTGAACTTATTATAGTGATAAGCTCCGAAAAATTTATCAAGAAAATTCCCCTTACATTAGTGTAGGGTCTTCACCTTAGGTACTCCTACTAGGATATTTCGTGTCATTACGTAATTCAATGAAAACACTCTCCCTGTACTCCTCCTGAATATTTAAATCATCTCCTTACAGAGAACCGCACTTAGGAGAGAGCCACTAGGGAGATAGCCATTAAGAGAGGGAGCCACTTACAGGGAGCCACTTGGGAGAGCCACTAAGGAGATAGCCATTAGAGAGGGAGCCACTTGGGGAGAGAGGCCCACTAAGGAGGCCACTAAGGGAGATAGCCATTGAGAGGGGAGCCACTTGGGAGAGAGCCACTAAGGGAGATAGCCATTAGAGAGGGGCCACTTAGGGGAGAGAGCCACTAAGGAGATAGCCATTAAGGAGATAGCCATTAAGGAGAGGGAGCCACTAGGGAGATAGTCATTGAGAGGCCACTAAGGGGGAGAGCCACTAAGGAGATAGCCATTAAGAGAGATAGCCATTGGGAGATAGCCATTAAGGGAGAGAGCCACTAAGGGAGATAGTCATTAGGGAGGAGCCACTAAGGGAGAGAGCCACTAAGGAGATAGCCATTAAGAGAGCCACTTAGGGAGGCCACTAAGAATAGCCATTAGGGGAGATAGCCATTGGGGAGAGAGAGCCACTAAGGAGATAGCCATTAAGGAGAGAGCCGTTAGGAAGCCACTAAGGAGATAGTCGTGGGGAGGGAGCACTGGGGGGAGAGCCATTGGGGAGGGAGCCACTAGGGGAGATAGCCATTAGGGAGAGGGCCACTAAGGGGAGAGCCACTAAGGGAGGGAGCCACTAAGGAGATAGTCATTAAGGAGGGGAGCCACTAGGGGAGGAGCCATTAAGGGGAAGCCACTAAGGGAGATAGTCATTAGGAGAGGGCCACTAAGGAGATAGCCATTGGGGAGCCACTAAGGAGATAGTCATTAAGGAGGGAGCCACTAAGGAGATAGTCATTAGGGAGGGAGCCACTAAGGGGAGATAGTCATTGGGAGAGAGCCACTAGGGAGAGGCCATGGGGAAGCCACTAAGGGAGATAGTCATTAGGGAGGCCACTAAGGAGATGGCCACTAGGGAGAGAGCCACTAAGGAGATAGCCACTAGGGAGGCCACTAGGGAGGGAGCCACTAAGGGAGATAGCCATTGGGAGAGAGCCATTGGGAAGCCACTAAGGGAGATAGTCATTAAGGGAGGGGAGCCACTAAGGAGATAGCCACTAAGGGGAGGAGCCACTAAGGAGATAGCCACTAGGGAGGAGCCACTAAGGAGATAGCCATTAAGGGAGAGAGCCACTAAGGGAGAGAGCCATTGGGGGAAGCCACTAAGGGAGATAGTCATTAAGGGAGGGGCCACTAAGGGAGATAGCCACTAAGGGAGAGAGCCACTAGGGAGGGGAGCCACTAGGGGAGATGGCCATTAGGGAGAGAGCCACTAGGGAGAGAGCCATTGGGGAAGCCACTAAGGGGGATAGTCATTAAGGGAGGGAGCCACTAAGGGAGATAGCCACTAGGGGAGAGAGCCACTAGGAGAGAGCCGTGGGGGAAGCCACTAAGGAGATAGTCATTGGGAGGGAGCCACTAAGGAGATAGCCACTAGGGAGAGAGCCACTAAGGGGAGGGAGCCACTAAGGGAGATAGCCATTAAGGGAGAGAGAGGCCACTAAGGGAGAGAGCCATTAGGGAAGCCACTAAGGAGATAGTCATTAGGGAGAGCCACTAGGGAGATAGCCACTAAGGAGAGAGGCCACTAAGGAGATAGCCACTGGGGAGGGAGCCACTAAGGAGATAGCCATTAAGGAGGGCCACTAGGGAGATAGCCATGGGGAAGCCACTGGGGGAGAGAGCCACTAAGGGGATAGCCATTAGGGGAGCCACTTGGGGAGAGAGCCACTAAGGAGATAGCCATTGGGGAGCCACTAAGGGAGAGAGCCACTAAGGGGAGATAGCCATTAAGAGGGAGCCACTAAGGGAGAGAGAGCCACTAAGGAGATAGCCATTAGAGAGAGGGAGCCACTAAGGAGAGCCACTAAGGAGATAGCCATTACGAGAGGGGGAGCCACTAAGGGAGAGAGCCACTAAGGGGAGAGGCCATTAGAGAGGGAGCCTGAGGCTCGCTTCCTACTAGGGCGGTGAAGGAGGAAATTACCCAAACGAACTGTTTTCCCCAGACCCCGGTTCCCCTCAGACCTGGGTTCCCCCGGACCAAGTTCCCCAGACCTCGGTTCCTCCCAGACCCCGAGTTCCTCCCAGACCCCGATTTCTCCCTAGACCCCGAGTTTCCCCAAGACCCCCGAGTTCCCCAAGACGGGGTTCCCCTAGACCCCGAGTTCCCCCAAGACCCCCAGGTTCCCCTCCCAAGCCCCCGAGTTCCCCGGACTCCCGAGTTGCCCCAGACCCTCGGGTTCCCCAGACCTCGAGTTCCCCAGAAGACCCCGGTTCCCCTAGATCCCGACCTCCCCCAGACCCTCGAGTTTCCCCCAGACCCGAGTTCCCCCGGACCCCAAGTTCCCCCAGACCCTCAGTTCCCTCCCAGACCCTCGAGTTCCCCTAGACCCCCGACCTCCCCAAGACCCCGACCACCCCCAAGACCCCGAGTTCCCCAGACCCGGGGTTCTTATCGACAGTCGTGAGTGGCAGGCAGGCAGACTGAGCTATTGGGGCTGGAGGAGACGTCTGTCGGAAATGTTAGCCCACTTGAAGGAGGAGCTACCGAGGGGCCACCACAATGAAGGCGTGTTGAAGGTGGTATTCTTGGAGCTATCTGGGGCACTACTGACGAAGGTGTGGGGGAGGTGCTATTAACCAGTACCAAAGGGGCTATTAACGCCCTCTATTGGTCGTGGAAATTATGGAACGTCATCTATTGGTCGTAGGAAATGAAGGACGTCTTCCAATGGTCGTATGAGAATGAGGGACGTCTTCTACTGGTCGTAGGAAGTGAGGACACTTTCTATTGGTCGTAGGAAGTGAGGACACTTTCTATTGGTCGTAGGAAGTGAGGGACACTTGCTTTGGTCGTAAGTGAGGACACTTTCTATTAGTCGTAGGAGTGGGGACACTTTCTATTGGTCGTAGGAAGTGAGGGACACTTTCTATTGGTCGTAGGAAGTGGGGACACTTTCTATTGGTCGTAGGAAGTGAGGGGCTTATCTATTGGTCAGAGGGGTTAATTTATGATGTCATTAATTGATCTGCTTGATTACATAATTTATTTTGTAATTATAAGTAAATACTGTACGTTACCTGTTTCATATTCCAACAATAAAGTTTCAGATGTATTTTATTAATGTTGTAATTATTGTTTGCTGTTGTTGTTGTTGTTATACTTGTATTTGTGTTGCTGTTGTTGCTTTCGTTTGTTTCTGCTTTTGTTGTCTTTGTTCTTTTTATTCTTGTTGTTGTTGGCGGCATCACGGGCTCTTAACAACCTATTATTACTTGATGTAAATTAAAGGGAGGGAGGTTGTGGAATTTGTCGTAAGGGAGTTGAACTCTTAGGGAGTGTATCAAGTAGGTGCGTGTTCTTCAAGGAGGGGCCTCTGAGTCACCAGTAACTCGCTAGGATCTGAAATGCAATTGGCTAACCTCTGTGACGTCATATGAATCTGAAACGCCATTCGCTAATCAGTATAACGTCATGTGGATCTCTGAAACGCCATTGGCTGACCTCTTGACGTCACTGGTAAGTCGCTTAGATATATGAGTGTTATTGGCTACTGTCCTTGACGTAACGAGGGATTCATGGAAACAAGTTATTATGACTTTCAGAAAAATATCTGATTATTTTGTTCAAGTCCATGGAACTGGTGTTGTGTGTGTGTGTGTGTGTGTGTGTGTGTGGAGACACTCCAGGTTACTTCCCTAAAAGATTAAGCATCCCAACCTTAGCCCAACCCAGCAACCCAACCCAGCCCAGCCCAGCCCAGCCCAGCCAGCCCAGCCCAGCTAGCCAGCCAGCCCAGCCAGCCCAGCCCAGCCCAGCCCAGCCAGCCCAGCCCAGCCCAGCCCAGCCCAGCAGCCCAGCCCGGGGAGCCCAGCCCAGCCAGCCCATTATTGTTGTTATTGTTGTTGTTGGTATTATTGTTATTATTATTATTATTATTATTATTATTATTGATTATTATTATTATTATTGATATTATTATTATTATTAATTATTAGTATTATTATTATTATTATTGATTATGTATTGATTATTATTGGTGTTATTATTATTATTATTATTATTATTATTGTTATTGATTATTATTGTTGTTGATTATTGATGTGATGATATGATGATTATTGATTATGATTGTTGTTGATTGTTATTGATTGATTATTGTTGATTATTGTATTTGTGTTTGCAGCCCTGCAGGTGATCCCAGATAACTAACCTTTATGGGTTGTAATCAGTTCTCACCTGGAGAACTATAATGATGACAAAGAGTTTATTAGTGTTATGTGTTGTCATTATGGAGGGAACATCAGTAGTATTAATAACAGGAAGAACAATTATAACAGTAGTAATAACAATAACAACAACAACAACAACAATAATATCATCAACAACTACAATAATAACAACAATATATCAACAACAATAATAACAACAACAACAACAATAATAACATCAACAACTACAATAACAACATTAATAACAATAACTACAATAATAACAAAAATATAACATCAACAACAATAATAATAACAACAACAACAGTGGTACTAATGCTCATCACACGATCACAATATTACACACACACACACACACACACACACACACACACACACACACACGCTCTGATAACCATAAGACCGCCAAGTTCAATGATTCTGTACCTCTTGATTCTGTTGACTCTATGGCAAGGTTAAAATTACGGGCATTAGTGCTCATTATCTTATGTTTTCGTTCAAGATGAGTGATGGATGTTTATTTATATATATACGACGAAACAATAAGAAAACGTATATAAACCAGCTGCTATGACGGTGATTTGGGTACGATGGTTTGTGGTTTTAAGTTTAATGACGTTATTAGATACGTTTCACTCTATCCGAGGTTTATTTTTTTTTAACTGAGGAACTAGTTAGAATCCATTTTGTGTTTAACTTTAACGAAGATATTAATTTAACCTATTCACCTCTTGAGAATCCATGTCGTAGCGTAACTTTTGAGCCGGATATATGCGTTCTTACATCACCACTTAAGAGGAGATTCGAACTTGTCATCTGTGTTGAGGAAAGTGAGCTCAGGTAGGTCAAGGTCATTCAAAGGTCACGGGACAATTTTTTTTTTTGTAGTGGGGATGACACTTGTTTGAGGTCAATGTGAGCGTTGGTAGCATTGCAAGCGTCTCTCTTTTCTCCACCTGGCTCGTCACTGGGCGTTGGTGCTTACTGTGGGCATAGACTTGTGGTCTCCTATCTCTCTCTCTCTCTCTCTCTCTCTCTCTCTCTCTCTCTCTCTCTCTCTCTCTCTCTCTCTCTCTCTCTCTCTCTCTCTCTCTCTTTCTCTCTCTCTCTCTCTCTCTCTCTCCACACTCCCCTCCACACTCCCCCCTCTCCCCTCCCGCCCACCTCCCCACCACTCCCCCACCTCCCCTCCCTCCCCCTCCCTCCCTTACTTTTCTCCCCACCTCCCCTCCCTCCCCCCCTCTCCCCCCCCCACCTCCCCACACACACTCCCCCCACACACCTCCCCACCTCCCCCCCCCACCTCCCCCCACCTCCCCCACACCTCCCCCACCTCCCACCCCTCCCCCACACCTCCCCCACACCTCCCCCCTCCCCCTCCCCTCCTCCCGCCCACTCACCTTTTTCCCCTCCACCCTCATGCTCCCCCTCCTCTTCCCTCCCCCACTCCCTCCCCTCCACCTCCCCCACCTCCCCTCCACCTCCCCTCCCCTCCCCCTCTCCCCCCCTCCCCCCTCCCCACCCTCCCACCCTCCCACCCCTCCCCCTCCCCTCCCCACCTCCCGCCCCACTCCCCCCTCACCTCCACCTTCCCTCCACCCTTCCCCCTTCCCCACCTCCTCTTCCCCTCCCCCCCTCACTCCCCCTCCCCTCCATCCTTGTCCCCACACCTCCTCCCCCACCTCCTCCCCACTCCTCCCCCCTCCTCCCCCCACACCTCCCCTCCTCCCCTTTCCCCTCCACACCTCCCACTTGTCCCCACCTCCTCCCCACCTCCTCCCCCACCTCCTCCCCCACACCTCCCCCCCACACCTCCCCACCTCCCCCACACCTCCCTTTCATCTCCTTTTCAAGTCCTGGAATAAGAACAGAATGTGAATTTTATGAGCTAAAGCTGAGTTCAAATGTGTTATTTTATGTGTGTGTGTGTGTGTGTGTGTGTTAAGTGTGTGTGTGTGTGTGTGTGTAAGTGTGTGTGTGTTATAATGTGTGTGTGTGTGAGTGTGTTTTGTGTGTGTGTGTGTGTGTGTGTGTGTTAAGTGTGTGTGTGTGTTGAGTTTTGTGTGTGTGTTAAGTGTGTGTGTGTGTGTGTGTGTGTTAAGTGTGTGTGTGTGTGTTGTGTGTGTGTGTGTGTGTGTGTGTGTGTGTGTGTGTGTGTGTTGGTACTAAAATTGTGAGTTGAATTTACAGGCGAATGATATTGACTTTGTTGTATTTCATATTATTATTATTATTATTGTTGTTGTTGTTGATAATATTATCATATTTGTTTATATTTAGAATTTTGTTATTTTATTTAGTTCTTTTTTATGTTTTATTTAGTTTTGTCATCATTCCTCTCTCTCTCTCTCTCTCTCTCTCTCTCTCTCTCTCTCTCTCTCTCTCTCTCTCTCTCCACTCCCGCTGTGTTGACCGACATGACCGTGACCTGACCTCTGACCTTTGTCCCGGTCGTGAAGATTCTTAAACCCGCCGAGGTGGTGTTTACGAGTTTTAGTGAAATGGTATACTGAGAAATAGCTCTCTCTCTCTCTCTCTCTCTCTCTCTCTCTCTCTCTCTCTCTCTCTCTCTCTCTCTCTCTCTCTCTCTCCTCCCTCCTCCTCCTCCTCCTCCTCCTCCTCCTCCCTCCTCCTCCTCCTCCTCCTCCTCCTCCTCCCTCCTCCTCCTCCTCCTCTCCTCATGCTGCTCCTCCTCTTCCTTTTTTCCTTCCCTCATCCTTTCCATTCTCCTCTACCTTTCTTCCCCCTCCTCCTCCCCACCTGTCTTCCTCCTCCTCCCCCACCTGTCTTCTTCCTCCTCCCCACCTGTCTCCTCCCCCTCAGCATGAAGGTACTAACTCCCAAGTTCCCGAGAGGAAAATCCTCCCCAAAGTTTACCGGGAAACAACGACATAAACTCCTCCAAACATTAATTCCACGACTTGCTCTTTTGTTTTCCTTCCTCACTTTTCCCCCCAAAGTCCAGTTGTCTGTTTTATGCTTTTTTATTTTATTATTCACTTTTTTTTTTATTTATTTTTTTACTTTTTTGGATTGTTTTTGTTTTCTGTTTGTATTGATTTTTGTTTTGGTTTGTTTCTTTTTTACGTTTATACTGTTTGTTTGTTTGTTTGTTGTTAATGCTGTTTGATATTGTTGTTTACTATTGTTACTTATTGTTGTTGTTTCCTGCCGTCTGTTGTTTACTGCCGTCTCTTGTTTTACTGCCGTCTCTTGTTTCACCTGCGTCTCTTGTTTACTGCCGTCTCTTGTTTCTGCCGTCTCTTGTTTACTGCCGTCTGTTGTTTACTGCCGTCTGTTGTTTACTGCCGTCTGTTGTTTACTGCCGTCTGTTGTTTACTGCCGTCTCTTGTTTACTGCCGTCTCTTGTTTACTGTTGTTTACCGTTTCCCTGCAACATCTAGATGAGTTTTCAGCTAAAATAAATAATAATGTAAGAAAACAGAAAAATACGTGATGGAAACAAGTGGTAGTTAGTTGATCGTAAAGCTGCGTTAATATTTCTCCGTCAGTGGATGAGTCAGTCAGTGATAATATTTCTCCGTCATGAGTCAGTCAGTGATCATATTTCTCCGTCATGAGTCAGTCAGTGATATATTTTCTCATGAGTCAGTCGGTGATAATATTTCTCCGTCATGAGTCAGTCGGTGATAATATTTCTCCGTCATGAGTCAGTCGGTGATAATATTTCTCCGTCATGAGGTCAGTCGGTGATAATATTTCTCCGTCATGAGTCAGTCAGTGATAATATTTCTCCGTCATGGAGTCAGTCAGTGATAATATTTCTCCGTCATGAGTCAGTCAGTGATAATATTTCTCCGTCATGGAGTCAGTCAGTGATAATATTTCTCCGTCATGGAGTCAGTCAGTGATAATATTTCTCCGTCATGAGTCAGTCAGTGATAATATTTCTCCGTCATGAGTCAGTCAGTGATCATATTTCTCCGTCAGTGGATGAGTCAGTCAGTGATCATATTTCTCCGTCATGAGTCAGTCAGTGATAATATTTCTCCGTCAGTGGATGAGTCAGTCAGTGATAATATTTCTCCGTCATGGGTCATCAGTGATAATATTTCTCCGTCATGGAGTCAGTCAGTGATAATATTTCTCCGTCATGAGTCAGTCAGTGATAATATTTCTCCGTCAGTGGATGAGTCAGTCGGTGATAATATTTCTCCGTCATGAGTCAGTCAGTGATAATATTTCTCCGTCATGAGTCAGTCAGTGATAATATTTCTCCGTCATGAGTCAGTCAGTGATATTTCCGTCATGAGTCAGTGTGATCATATTTCTCCGTCAGTGGATGAGTCAGTCAGTGATCATATTTCTCGTCATGAGTCAGTCAGTGATAATATTTCTCCGTCAGTGGATGAGTCAGTCAGTGATCATATTTTCCGTCATGAGTCAGTCAGTGATAATATTTCTCCGTCATGAGTCAGTCAGTGATAATATTTCTCCGTCATGAGTCAGTCAGTGATAATATTTCTCCGTCATGAGTCAGTCAGTGATAATATTTCTCCGTCAGTAAAACAGTCAGTTAGTCAGTGAACGATTAATAAAAAGTGTCATCTTCATATTCCTATTTTTATCTTATTCTTTATTTAATAGTTCCTCCTCACGTGTTTATTATATCATATATATGTGGCTCAGTAAACAGTCAGGTATATAAGTCCTATGTAGTACTGTATTTGGTGTATATATGTTCCGTATATCTGAACATGAAGGGTAACTGTGGTAGATGTGTTGAGTTCATTGCTTTAATATTCTCACTGACATCCCATTGAGCACAGTTACTCTATTTTGGTGGGAGTTTCTGACATTCGTGTATATATATAGTGTGTGTGTGTGTGTGTGTGTGTGTGTGTGTGTGTGTGTGTGTGTTTATACTCAGTTACACGTATACCTCAATAACGTCAAACTTCGTCTTATACAACACAGTTTCAGTATTTTGGTGTTAGATCGAGACTTACTATTTTCACCATCATTAGTCATCAGTTTCCCATGAGCTGGAACTAATGGTCCCGTGTTAATAACGTAAAGCTGAAGTAATCTTCTTAAAAGTTAATACTGACGCTGGTCTGTTATGGAGTCACAAAATTTCGTAAGAGGAAAGAAACTGGTTGAGACGAACAAAATAACAATTAATGAGACAACAGCAGGTCTATTGATCTATAACTCGTCAGCTCTGTTTATCACTCGTATATCTGTCTAACCTGTAGTATATGAAGCTTCCCAGAGTTCAAGTTAATGATGATGTTTGGTCATTAACTCATCCACTACTCTATTTCCAAACTACTGTCTAAGTGTAATATCGTCGTCGTAACTTGAGTCTGTATTTAGAGGAATTACTGATTTACAAACTTGAAAAAAATCCATCCTTATATTGTAGATTTAGTGAGGAAGATAGGAGGGTTTTTCTTTTTCGTGTCTTAGCTTTAAAGAGAGTTGAATTAGAGAGACGTTCATACATCACTCAAATTACAGAGGAGAAAAAAAATCGTAAGGCGGGAAGCTGTGAGGTGGGAGGGTGTTGGTGTGGCGGCGGGTTGTGTTTACCCGAGAGTATGAAGCCACCCACCATCTGTCTAATTTAGTGTCACTGTGTATACCACTATCTCCCTGCTCCCTCCCTCCTTCATTCATCTCTCCCTCACCCCTTCCTCCCTCACCCCTTCCTCCTCATTCCTTCCTCCTTTACCCTTCTTTCCCTTTCTTTCTCACCCCCTCCTTCCCCTTACCCCCTCTTCCACCCCTTCCCTCACCACTTCTTCCCCACCTCCCTCTCTCTGATATTGTTTTTACTACTTCGATACCTTGAGACCACTTCCTCTTCTTCATATTCCTCCCCTTGTTTCTCCTCTGCTTTCTCTAACTACTTCTACTGTTCTTGTTTGTCTTAACATAAGAATGAAGGAAACTACAGCAGGCCATACTGGACATTCCCGTTTACACCCAACCCCTATCGCTCATATACCCATCCAACCTAGTCTATGTTTGAAGCTATCCAGCGTATTAGAGTTAATGATGATGTTTGGTAACTTGTTCCACTCGTCCACTACTCTATTTCCAAACCAATGTTTACCTATTTCGCGCCTAAATCTAAATTTGTCTAATTTAAAACCTTTGCTACGAGTTCGCTCCTGGTTGGATAGTTTGAATACCTTTGTTATATCACCTTTGTTTAGCCCTGACTTCCATTTATACACCTTTATCATATCGCCCCTCACTCTACGTCTCTCGAGGGAGTGCAAATTAAGATGCTTTAACCTGTCTCTGTACCCAAGGTTCCTAATGCCCGGGATTAGTCTTGTCATTCTCCTCTGAATTCTTTCTACGGATTCCATATCCATTCTGTAGTACGGTGACCAGAACTGAACGGCGTAATCCAAGTGAGGTCTAACTAGCGCAAGATATAGTTTTAGGATGACCTCGCTAGTCTTGTAACTAACACTCCTTGCTGTCTTGGTTTAAGATTCCTACTTATCATTACTCCTAAATCTTTCTCACAGTCGGATTTCTGTATAACATCGTTGCTCATCTGGTGTCTGGTTTCTCTGTTTACATCTCCTAGACTAAGTAATGGTCCAAGTACTGAGCCTTGGGGTACTCCACTGTGACGTTACCCCAATCGGATTTAGTGACGTTAATGCTTACTCGCTGTTTCCTGTCCTGTAACCACGCCCTAATCCATTTTAAAATATCTCCTCCAATGCCATGAGCCTTACTTATCGTATTAGTCTTTCGTTGGGGACTCTGTCGAAGGCTTTGCCATCCACTGATTCGAAAACAGCTGAAAAGAATGATAATAGTTTTGTCAGTCATGAACGCCCATTTGTGAAGCCATGTTGGGAATCATTGATCAACTTTTTTCTGTTTTACGGGAATTAGCCCACAACGAGGCCTGGGGAATAAGAACAGAAAGAAATTGAAAATAGAGAAGAAAAAGGTTATACTGTGTTGAAATTATTGTTTCCAGTAATTTGCCTACAATTGATGTTAGACTGATTGGACGGTAGTTAGAGGATAGTGATCTATCTCCCTTCTTGAAAATCGGTATCACAATCCTCTTCTTCTTTCTCCTCTTTCTCTTCCACTTCTTCATTCTCTTTCTCTCCTTTCTTCTGCTTCTCTTCCTCGTCCTTCTTCTCTTTCTCTTCCACTCCTTTTTCTTCTCTTCCTCTTTTTCATTCTCCTGCTCTTCCTCTTCTTGAATTGTCATGTCTTCATTCTCCTCTCCTGAAGATAAAGGTAGAGGAGAAAGGGGAGGAGGTAGGAAAGAGGTGAAGAAAGACAACCAGGAGAATAAAGAGGAGAGTGAGGAAAAGGGTAACGTAAGAGGAGATGGAGAGGGAGAAAAGATGTCAATGACGCGAGAGGAAATTAGAAGAGGGGAAGAGGGGAGGGTAGAAAGAAGGTAAGGAGGTGGAAAGGAGGAGGAAAGGTATCGAGTCATCACTAGGAAGGGAAATGATGGGAGGTAGTAACAGGAGGGAAGGAGGAGGAGAGGAGGGAGAAGCAGTGAGGCGACATGGGGAGGTGATGGAAAGCCTTGCTACACATTTTGTTATAATTATGTCGTGGGTGAAGGACCTCTTAGTGCTTGGTGAGGGGGGTGAGGGGTGGGGAGGGTGAGGGGTAGGGGAGGGTGAGGGGTAGGGGGAGGGAGGGGTAGGGGAGGTGAGGGGTAGGGGGAGGTGAGGGGTAGGGGAGGTGAGGGGTGGGGAGGTGAGGTGTGGGGGGAGGTGAGGGGTAGGGGAGGGAGGGGGTGGGGAGGGTAGAGGAGGGAAGGTGAGGGGTGGGGAGGTTAGGGGGGGTAAGGGGAGGGAGGGGTAGGGGAGGTTAGGGGGTAGGGAGGGAGGGGGTAGGGGAGGAGTGAGGGTAGGGGAGGTGAGGTGTAGGGGAGGGAGGTGGGGGGAGAGTGTTGTTAGTCTCATTGTTTCGTGTTTGTCGTTTGGTTATTATTATTATTATTATTATTATTATTATTATTATTATTATTATTATTATTATTATTATTATTATTATTGTGTGTGTGTGTATTATTATTATTATTATTGTTATTATTATTATTATCATCATTATCATCATCATCATCATCATCATCATCATCATCATCATTATTATTATTATTACCATTTTACCAACACCACCACCACACCACCACTACCACCACCATAATAACCACCACCATAACCACCACCACCATAATCACCACCACCATAACCACCACCACCATAACCACCACCACCATAATCACCACCACCATAACCACCACCACCACTCTCCTCATCAAAGGAAGACGGTAGTTTTATCATAAGGTCATTTAAGCCGTAATTACACCTTTTAACGACCCGCCATATATTTTATTTGACTCTGGCTTAATTATGTATTCACCTGGTCCTTGTATGTCCTTCTGGCTCGCAAAAAAAAGTCCTGACAATTTCCTGTATTATTTATTTATTATTATTATTATTATTATTATTATTATTATTATTATTATTTTGTCTGTCTGTCTGTTTGTCCTCAAAGAGCTCGACAACGCCAAAATTACCTGAGTGTTGCCATGGTAACACACAGGATTTTTCACTCGTTAAAACGGTGATATGAGACAGTGTGTAGCGGGAACTACTGTATATCGACAAACAGAGTCACTAGTTCAGTCTTTACTCTGCCATGGTAAAGATTAGCGGGCGGGGTTTACAGGCTTTTGAGGATGATTATGTTGTTATTTATATGATCCAAAGACCACACACACACACACACAGAGAAAGAAGAGAGAGAGAGAGAGAGAGAGAGAGAGAGAGAGAGACTCAGCAGGTCGACCGATCAGTCTACTATCACTAATGACATGTGAGGCAGAAGTCATATAGTCTGGGTCTTCTGAATTTTTCCCGAACAATAGCTGACTAAAGCCTACTGAAGACGTGTAGAGTTGAGCAGAATTGGCTGTGTGGCGGAGTGTCTGGAGGAGTGTGTGAAGGAGTGTGTGTTTGGTGTGTGTGAAAGAGTATGTGTGTGCGTGTGAAGGAGAGAGAGAGAGAGAAGTGTGTGTGTGTGTGTATATTTAAAGGAGAGAGTGCATATGGAAGGAAGGAGGTGAATGGAAAGGGGAGAAGGAACTAGGGAGGGAGACAGCTGAGGAGTGGATGGAAGGGGGCTGGGAGGGGCTAGGGATGGTGGAAGGGGTTAGGGCGGTCTACCAACTTTCCCACAATGAGAAGAAATCAATTGTTGTCTTGAGAATGTGGAGCAGCTGTGGGAGGTCGTGCGAGAAGGCCGCTACTTTATGGCCTACCTGTTGGCTCATTTGGGTGTGGTGCGGGTGGTGTGCTGGTGTGTTTAGTGTGGTGGTGTGGGTGGTGTGGTGGTGTTGTTGGGTGGTGTGGTGGTGTGGTGGTGTGTGGGTGGTAGTGTGTGTGTAGTGTGGTTAGTACGATGGTGTGATGGAGTTGTCGTTGGTGGTATAGTAGTGGTGTGTTAATTGTTGTCGTTGTTGTTGGTGGTGTGGTAGTTATCATGGGTGGTGATGGTGTGGTTATTACATCTTGTTACCTTTTTCTCGCTACTTTTATCACCATTTTACTTCTTTCCAACTTCATCAATCCTTTCCAAGTCAGGAACCTGTTGGATGCGACAGTTACTGTGGGGATTTCAATTTTCTTTAGTTACCCATTGAACTTAATTGATCACACTGACGTCATCGCTCGGGAACACCTATGACGTCAGAGATAGGGGTAGTGGAAGGTGCGGGGGAGACGGAAGGAGGAAATGGGCAAAATTTAGTCATAAAGAATGTCGTAAGATAAGAAGAAAGTGGATAGGAAGAAAATACGAGCGAGAAAACTTCAAGAAATTTAAGAAGCTTGAGTCACTGTCTTAATAAATCAGTGTGGTGGAGTTCATTGCCGGCTGGCCTTTGCAGGTGTTCCGTGTAGTAATTTTGTGTGTGTGTGTGTGTGTGTGTGTGTGTGTGTGTGTGTGTGTGTGTGTGTGTGTGTGTTCGTTTCAAAAGCCTAAAATTAATAATCTATTCTCTTTACCTACAAAAACACAACACACTGGTTAGACATCAACATTTTTCCCGCCTTTCTCCGTGGCCAGAGGACTCCTAAGCCCCTAATGTTATGCTGCTTCGTAATTTCAAGAGATTAAGGTGGCCGTCTCCTCATGTTTTGTACCAGGGATTCAAGCAGCCTTTCATGATGGTGTAGTTTCTCAGTTGGCCGCAGGACGGTGTTTGTGTCTTGAGAATTTTGTTGTTTGTTTATAAAGATTTAGAGAGCGAAAGTTTCCTCTATTTTTTTTAAGAAGAGACCGGATATTAACCTAACCTAACCTAACCTAACCTAACCTAACCTAACCTAACCTAACCTAACCTAACATAACATAGCCTAATTTAATATGGAATGCACCCCAATTCAGCCCGTTCTAACCATTGTCCCAACCCAACCTAACTTAACCAAATGTCAACTCGATCGAATGTGGTTAAGTTAGGTTAAATTAGGTTCTCGTTGTTTATTTCAATAATATTTTGTAATAATCGGTCATTAATGTTTTTGTGGGCGTCACACTGTCTTCCCTCTATTGATGTTTGATTACCCTAGAGAATTTAGTGAGAGAGAGAGAGAGAGAGAGAGAGAGCAATTACATATTACTTGATGTTGATTTTCTTGTTTATGATCTCTCTCTCTCTCTCTCTCTCATGCCCAGGCCTAGATCCCCTCTTGGAACCTCCCCCACCCCCTCCCTCCCCCACCACTCCCCCTCCCATGGCAGTGCTCCTTATGCAGCCTCCCCTGCTGCTCCCGGTTCGATACCCCCATCCCTTTATTTACCATCGTTCACCCTATTATCTTATTTTCCTCTTCCTCATTCTCTCTCTCCTCCTTTCTCTCACTCCTTCACCTCCTCCTCTTCCTCCTCTCTTCCTCCTTCCTCTTTCCTTTCCTCCTTCCTCCTCTTTCCCTCCTCTTCCTCTTCCTCCTTCCTACCTCTTCCTCTTCCTCCTCTCTTCCTCCTTCCTCCTTCCTCCTCTTCCTCCTCCTCTTCCTCTTCCTCCTTCCTCTTCCTCCTCCTCTTCCTCTTCCTCTTCCTCCACTCTTCCTCCTTCCTCCTTCCACCTTCCTCTTCCTCTTCCTCATCCTCCTCTTCCTCTCCTCTTCCGCTCCTTCCCTAGCAATCTAATCAGCTTCCTTCTCCTCTCTCATCTTTATCTCCTTCATATTTATCCTCCTCCTCTTCCTCATCCCGCCTCCTCCTCCTCTTCCTCATCCCGCCTCCTCCTCCTCATCCCTCCTCCTCCTCCTCTTCCTCATCCTCCTCCTCCTCCTCTTCCTCATCCCGCCGCCTCCTCCTCTTCCTCATCCCGCCTCCCCCTCTCTTCCTCGTGCCTCACTTCCTCTTCCTCATCCGCCTCCCCTCCTCTTCTCATCCCGCCTCCTCCTCCTCTTCTCATCCCTCCTCCTCCTCCTCTTCCTCCATTCCCCTCCTCCTCCTCTTCCTTCCCCATCCCCTCCTCTTCCTCATCCTCCCCTTCTTCCTCTTCCTATTCCCCGCCACCTCCTCTTCCTCATCCCGCCTCCACCTCCTCTTCCTCATCCACTTTTCCTCATCCACCTCCTCTTTCCTCATTCCTCCCCTCCTCCTCTTCCTCATCCGCCTCCACCTCCTCTTCCTCATCCCTCCCATCCCTCCTCTTCTCCATCCCTCCTCCTCCTCTTCCTCATCCACCCCTCCTCCTCTTCCTCATCCCGCCTCACCTCTCTTCCTCATCCTGCCCTCCTCCTCTTCCTCATTCCCGTCTCCTCCTCTTCCTCATCTTCCTCCCTCCTCTTCTCATACCGCCTCCTCTTCCTCCTCCTCCTCTTTGATTATCTCAACACAATCAGGCTGAAAATATGGGGTAATTTAAATAGATCGGTACAGGTTGAATTAATTAGATCGGTACGGTAATATAAATGGATCGTTTACGGGTAATATAAATAGATCAGTTCAGGTAACATAAATATGAGTCGGTACAGGTAATATAAATAGTCGAGGGTACAGGTAATATAACTGGTGTTTTGGTGAGCCGAACAGGGCGCGGTTGACGCGGACGGTCGTTGGCTGGTGCTGGGAACAGGGCGGCAGGCTGGATGGACGCGGGTATAGATGATTTTGGATGGATGGATGATTGGTTTTTGGGCGACGCGATGGATCGGGCGGCAGGTGGGCAGGTGGGCACGCGCAGGCAAACGGGCAGCGGTGGGTGGGCGGCAGATGGGCAGCCAGGCGCAGAACGGTGGTGGTGAATGGGCAGGAACAGTGACGGCGGGTGGGCGACAGGTGTTTCGGCAGGCAGCTGGGCAGCAACGGTACGCGACAGAACAGATGAGCAGAACCGGCAGATGGTACATTCGGGCGGCAGGCAGGTGCCGGAACAGGCGGTGGTGGTACGCCGTGGAGTACGGTAGAACCAGGTACGGGGCAGGACGGGCGCAGAACTTTTGGGGCAGACGAGCAGAACAGGGGCAAACGAAGCGGTAGACGGCAGGGCAGGAGCAGGTGGGCAAGCAATTCCATTTAGGCACGGCGTGGTCAGAGCAGAAGCGGGCTCGGTGCAAGCCAGATGGGCGCGACGAACGACAGCAGCAATTCAGTGGGCAAAGCAGAATGGGCGCGATGGGCATTTGGAGCAGGCAGCTTCGATGGGCAACAGATCAGAACAGGTGGGGCAGGTGGGGCGGGTGGGCGATGAGCGCAAATCGAACATTCCAGCAAGTAAGTCAGGCAGGCGGCAAATTCAGGCGCAGGCGGCAGATAGAACAGGAGCAGAACGGCAGATTCCGAGCAGGACTGGAAAAAAACGATGCCAGATCGGTGCAGATGGGCAGATTCAGGCATTCGATGGAATCGGTTGGTGATGATGGCAGAACAGGCGGCGCGGCAGATGAGCAGGCAACGCCGGCAGGTGGTGCGACTTGGAGTGCGGGCAGCAAAGCCGGTGAGGCAGCAGATCAGAACGGGGCATGAATGGCAGATGGGGCAAGCCGGATGGAAGCAGAAACAGAATAAAACTCCAGGCGCAGGCGCGACAAGAATAAGGCGCAGGCAGAACAGCACGGGCCGGCTGGCGCAGGTCGACGGCGCAAAATGGATGATTGATGGGTCAGAGTAACACCGGCGGTGACGCGACGCAGAACAGGCAGGATGGTGCAGCATAAGCAGAATCAGGCGGCGGGCAGGCGCAGGCAATTCCAGGCGCAGCTTAGGCGACACTGAATCGGGCGCAGGTATGGCGCGAAATGGTGGCGCAGAACCGGCAGAACAGCAGACCGGTGCGGCAGATCAAACACGGGGCCGACGATGGATGGTGCGACCAGTGGTGGTAACATAAAGGCAGAACCAGTGAAGCGCGTAGATGGGGCATTGAATCGGGCACAGTGAATAACAGGTAGACGGCGCGGCAGAACAAATAGAATTCAGGCAGACAAAGGCGCAGACAGTGCTTGGTGGTACGGTGGCAAACAGAACAGAGCGAATAAACGCAAATGAACAGTGACATGGACGGCGCAGAAGCAGATGGTACAGGGTCAGCGCAGGCAGAACTCAGGCGATGGTGAGATGGGCAAATGGGCTGGGCAGATCGATGAACCGTTCGATGGAATGGCAAGTCAAGTACGGCTGCAGGTGGATAGGGTTTTGGATGACAGGTCGGGCGCAGCCAGGCGCAGGTCAAGGCACGGTGAACAAGCCAGGTCAGGCATTTCGAACCAGGCAGGCAGACCAGGGCGCAGGCCGATGACAGACAGGCGCATTAGTGGAATGGAATGGGCTGGAACAAGAACATTGCGGTGGTGCAGGTGGCGCAAATGGTGGGCAGCAGATGGGCGGCGGCAGCGGGCAGGCGCGGCGGCAGATGGGCACGGCAGGATGGAATTGGCGACAGAGCGCAGGCGAAGCGATGGGCGCAGATGGGCACAGGCAGCGGCAGAACAGGGCGCAGGCACCGGGGCGCAGGTTCAGCGGGGCGCGCGACTGGCTGGTGGTGTGTGTATTGCCTCTTGTTTGTGTGTCTGTCTGTATCGTTCTATTGTTTACGTTTTTTTGCCCGTGAGAGATATGTGTATTTCCTGTTTGTGTGTGTGTGTGTGTGTGTGTGTGTGTGTGTGCGTGAAGTTTAGGCACCTCAGTTATTTCACCTGATGATTAAACACCATAATGTTACCTTAGGGGGTTAGGTTAGGTTAGGTTAAGTGGGTTAGGTTAAATTAGGTTAGGTTAGGTTAGGTTAGGGCGTTTATTGAATTATCAGGTGAAATAAACTCTCTTTCTCTCTCTCTCTTTTTTTTTGGCCGTCAACCAGCTGATAGGGACGTGATACCAGGGGTGAATCGTACGGTAGTCAGGGCTCTACCTTCCGTTTAAGTGACGTGCCTGTGACGGAAGAAGTATCGTACGGTCTCCTCCTGTCAAGTGTATGAGAGATTAATGTCTCGTGTTGGTGCCACGTCCCCTTGTGATACGAGAGAGAGGAGGTTAGACACTTCAGCTTATTTTACCTAATTATTAAACACTCTAACTTTACCTGGATTAAGTAAAGTTTGGTTGGAGTTATCGTTAAATTAGGTTAGGTTGGGTTGTATTAGATCAGGTTAGGATGCAGAACGTTAGGTTAGGTTAGTTTGCTAGGTTAGGATAAATACTAGCCACCAGAAGTCTTTAATCATCGTACTCACGGGGTTAAGTCATCGTACTCAAGAATTTAATCATCATACTCCAAGGGGTCAAGTCATCGTACTCAAGGGGTTGTCATCGTACTCAAGGGGTCAAGTCATCGTATTCAAGGTAAAGTCATCGTACTCGAGGGGTCGAGTCATCGTACTCACGGGGTTAAGTCATCGTATTCAAGGGATTAAATCATCGTACTCAAGGGGTCAAGTTATCGTATTCAAGGGTCAAGTCATCGTACTCACTGGGTCAAGTCATCTTACTCACGGGGTCAAGTCATCGTCCTCAAGGGTTTAAACTCGCCCACGCCGCCTGTCCTCGTGTGTAATGTTGTTCCTCTCCGCGTCCGACTCTGCCTATCCCTGGCACTGAGGCCGGTCCTGAATATTGTGGTGTAGATTCTGGGACGAGGAGGGAAGAAGAGGAGGAGGAGGAGGAAGGATTTTAGTTTAATAAATTTATTGGCAGAGCTTGTAGTACAGTTTGCCTATTCTGAGTAATTCCGTCAGGTCTTGACACTGAGGGTGGTATCACTTCTCACTGCCACGCAGGACAGGGGAGGTTCGTACCATGAGATGCATCATATTCATTGACAGTATATATATATATATATATATATATATATATATATATATATATATATATATATATATATATATATATATTTTTTTTTCAGGGGTAAGAGTAAGGAGGGGGGGAGGAAGAAGTGTAGAGGAAGAAGAGGGAGGGGGTAGTGTAAGAGGAGGGAGGGAGCAGGAAGTGAAGAGGAGGAGGAAGGAGGAAAGCGCTACTAGAGGCTATAGAATGGAGGAAACTGCGTGAGCCTATTGGCCCCATACTAGACTTGATCCCGTTTACACACAACCCTATTGCTCAAATGAGCATCAACTATGTTTGAAGCTATCCAGCGTATTCGAGTTAATGATGATATTTGGTAACTTGTTCCATTCATCCACTACTCTGTTTCAAACCAGTGTTTACCTATTTCGCGCCTAAATCTAAATTTGTCTAATTTAAAACCATTGTTACAGGTTCGCTCCTGGTTGGATAGTTTGAGTACCTTTGTAATGTCCCCTTTGTTTAGCCCTGACTTCATTTTTATACACTCTATCATGTCGCCCCTCACTCTACGTCTCTCGAGGGTGCAGATTAAGATGCTTTACCCTGTCTCTGTACTCCAAGGTTCCTAATGCCCGGGATTAGTCTTGTCATTCTCCTCTGGATTCTTTCCAAGGATTCTATATCCATTCTGTAATACGGTGACCAGAACTGAACTTTCGTCATCAGGTGAGTCTCACAAGTGCAAGATATAATCTTAGGATGACCTCGTTAGTCTTGTAACTAACCTCCTTTGTATGAACCCAAAGTACTTTGTTAGCCTTGTTACGAGCAAAAACACATTGTTTACTTGGCTTAAGATTCCTACTTATCGTACTCCTAAATCTCTCTAGCGGTCGGATTTCTCTATGGCATCATTTGTTCATCTGGTAACTGGTTTCCCTGTTTACATCTCTATACTGAGTACTTTACATTTTGTCCACATTGAATTTCATCTGCCATTTTTTCCGACCATTCGAAAATTTGTTTTAGATCTTCCTGTAGTTTCGCGAGGTCCTAGATCAGATTTAATTACCGTCCTATTTTTAGTGTCATCCCAGCAAATTTACTTATGTTGCTGTCTTTGCCGATATCTATGTCGTTTATGTATATAATAAATAGTAATGGTCAAGTACTGAGCCTTGGGAACTCCACTAGTGGCGTTGCTCAATAGGATTTGAGTGCCGTTAATGCTCACTTTCGCTGTTCCTGTGTCCTGTAACCGCCTAATCTATTTTACAATATTACACCTTTTAATGCCATGTGCTTCTTCCTTTCTTATTAGTCTTTTGTGGGGGACTCTGTCGAAGGCTTTTGCTAAAGTCGAGATATACCACATCATAATTGTGCCTAGTCCACCCGAATTCGAAAACTGATCAAGAATGTTGTGGAATTAGTAAGCCATGAACGCTTTCACTTGTGAAAACCATGCTGGGAATCATTGATCAATTTGTGCTTCTCAGGTGTGGTTTCGAATAGAGTTTTGAAATAGAGGGTGCTTCCGGTAATTTGCCTACAACTGATGTTAGACTGATTGGATTGTGGTTAGAGGATAGTGATCTATCCCCTTCTTGAAAATCGGTATTGCATTTGTATCCTCCAGGATTCTACACCTGTTTTTAAGGACATATTAAACAACTTTGCTAAGGGCATACTAAGCTCTTCATTACATTCCTTAATACTCTGGTAAGTGTATCTCATCGGAGACTGGTGACTTATTAGGCTTTTAGTTTGTCTATTTGCTTACTAACATCGTTACTAGTCACTACTATCACAAAGCAAGCATTCTTCACTATCTCTGAATAGAGCCGATTAGCCGGGTATCACGTTAGAATTTTCGATGGTGAAAACTGTTGAAGAAATATTTATTCAGATTATTGCTCATTTCTCCATGGTTATCAGTTGGCTATGATTATCTGACTGTGACGGCCCAATCTTTTCTGGAGTGTTTAGTTTGATACATTTGATAGAATCCCTTGGGGTTTGTCTTCGCCTCCCTTGCTATCCTCAAGCTCATTATTTCTCTTTGCTTTCCTTATCTCGGTCTTAACCTACCGGTAATACCTTTTCAATAATCTTGGTAATTTTTCGCCTCGATTTATCATATATCTATAGCCTTCCTTTTGACCAATAATGTTCTTTAAAATGAAATTTATTTATCCATTTTAGGGTCATTGTTGCTTGATCTGAGTTTTTGTAGATTGTTACTGCTTAGCGCTTTGTGCATTAAGTAACTCATTAGTTAAATTATTAGGTAGGAACTTCGACAACCTCAGATCTCGTTATGAGGTCCGTTTCGTAAATCAGGTCCATGTAGTTCACTCTCAAGCGTGATGCCCCCTTCTATTTTCTTTAAACTATCAAGTTTGCCCTTCTATAATCTGGGACTTTGTGGAATTTTCCTTCACGTCTGCCTGAAAATCTAACTGGAATCTAATTTCTTTGTGATCTCTGTTTTGCAAGTTCGTTCCTACCTCGACATGACTATTAGGAGTTTTCTCTGTTTAAACCAGAACTAAATCAAGTGTATTATTACCCTGGTGGGTTCTGGCTTATATGTTGACTTGAGAACAGTCCTGGATCGTTTCAAAGAAAATCCTCTGATTCTACAGGTTACCCGTGGGTTTCAAGTGTCCCTATTTGGCCAAGGTTACAGTAAAGTACTACACAGACTTTGTTGTGTATGAGCCTCTTGTATTCATCCCAGATAAGTGGCTCATTAACCTCTATCCAAGATTGAGGTCTATATATTACTCCTGTGATTAATTTATCCTACCGTCGATTAATTCTATCAAATTGTTTCTGTATTCCGCTCAGTTTTATTTCCTTATTTATTTCACCTTTAGATTATCCCTGACATAGATTGCTACTCTGGCCTTTCCTAATCTGCCTATCGGTATGGAATAATTTGTGACACAATTTGGTATTCGACGGGCCAACCAGAGTCTAGGTTGATCCATGTTTCAGTGAAGAGGCTATTATATCGATTTTTCTCATTTGCCTGGGCTAAACCATATGTTTTGTTTCTCATGTACTTCCTTCACTGTTATGAAGTAGACATTTAAGTGAGTCGTGTTCTGAGTCACCGCGCGCATTTAGGTTTAAACTCCGTCTAATTTAGTTTTGTCATCATTCACAACTTTCATTTCCCTGTAGCCTTTGGCTTTGTTTACCAGCTCCCACTGCAGTCTCCTCCACCCCGTGCTCCTATGTTCCCCTGCTTGGTTGGGCTTCGACATCTTTTTGGACTTGCCCTTTCGAGAATCAGTCTGGGTAACCCTCCTTCCCTGAACTAGATGCACCCCATCCCCTAGAATAAAGGTCCCTTCTGCGTTGAAGTTGTCCCGGTTGTCAATGTGAATGCAGGACTATTGACTGCAATATCTGTCAATACGGCCGTTGAGCATAACTGCCCTTGACAACCATTCATTTCCAGCTCTTCTGGGCTTGGGACACCACATATGATGGGATCCCTCATAGACCTAACACGTTCTGTAGCTGTCTTGAACTTATCAAAGAAGCTCCTCACTTTCCAGGGCCAATATCGTGCCTCCTGCACTAAGGCAGATGATGGGTTTGTTCCGTACCAGACGAATGTTGTCCATCTTGTCAACTATATCCCCCACCCCAGCTCCTGGCAAACACACCCTCATCCTATTTTCATCTTTACCGCAAAAGCTCTGTCCATGTACACCGTACCTGTGAGTCGCCAACAATCAAGATTTTCTTACCTTCCTTGTCAGCCTTGTTCTGACTATACTAACATAAATTTTATCTATCAAGGGACTGAAAGGATTGGTACACACTTAGCTGCTGTTGTCGTTTGTTGTCATATCCTTGGTGTGTTTTTTTCACTACTGGATTTAGTTGTCCTCTCCTCACAACCTTCCATTCGCCTGAATTTTCGTCATTCACCGACTTTCCTTGCTCGTTTTGTACAGCCATCCTTGCTATCTCTTCTTTTTTAATTTCAAGATATCTTCCTTGGCCTCTCCAACTCAGCCCTCCAGAGGGCACAGCCTTGTTCACAAGCAGCACTTGCCATTACTGACGAGGGAGAGGGGTGGGTAATATAAGAAGGAGAGGAGGAGGAAGAAAGTGGAATGAGACAAACTCACCAAGAGGATATTACATATAGGTAGAATATTTATAGTAGGAAGAGATGTAAGGGAAAAATGGTAGCTGGCGGTTCAGTTTTTACACAGTCAATACACTTATCTTACCTCATATGTCAATACACATCATTATACATCATGTAGTACGTTCTTAAAGGGACAACTTGTTAAAGCACCACTTCGATACAACTATTTATTAATTCTTCAATGACACGGACACATCAGTATCAATATTATATGGAGTTCTTAGCACATTATTTTACGTTACTTGACACTGACTCGGACATGGCATGAAAGGAATACACACTCCCACGGTAGGCAACTCACCCCTGGGATAGTTCTGACAAGACTCACATTTTGACCTGGCCGAGGCCCAGTGGGTGTGTCTGTGGGCTGCCTCCTATGGGAAACTCTGCTTAGCTGGTGAGGGAGGGCGTGACTCTGTGGGAATTGAACAGAATGACGACCTGGACGGAAGAGAATGACCAAGGTGACAGAATGACAATCAGCCGAATTTCCGAATGAGGAATGCCCGTGGAGCAGGACTGCAGGCCGCTTTATATGGGGCTTCAGGGCGTTTGACCTCTGCCAATTAACACTAAACTGGTTGGATCTGGACAGCTGTGTTCAGGTGTGTCATGCCCAGGTTTGTCTTGGAGGTGTGGTTGTAGGTCAAGGTCCTGCTAATTCAAGTAATTAGCGAACGAGATCATGTCCCTTGGGCCTTGACCAGGGGTGTGTCAACCCTAGTATGTGGTGGTACCAGAGGTCTACACACTCACTGTAATATGTGTTGAGCTTCTCTGGGCTGCTTAAGCTATGGTCTGATATTCAATCATTACACCTCCGCCAAGACCCAAGCTTCCATCACAGAGAACTTGATGACCTATATAGTCCCTGAGCGATAATACAATCTTACATTTACATCACACTAATCTCATAGGTGTATGTTTTTCTACTGGCGCTAGTTTGATCTGACAAAGTTCACTAATGGGGTAAAAGACACGAGTTATCCTGTCTGTAAACAATTGGGTTACACGCACACACACACACACACACACAGGTAGAACGAGTCACTGAGGTTGTTATACATGATGCTGTCTTACATACAGACAGACAACCATACATTCACACTAACAGACAGATAAACAATATACTGTGTGTATGTGTGTGTGTGTGTGTGTGTGTGTGTGTGTGATAATAATGTGTGTGTGTGTGTGTGTGTTCCCAGGTTGGCGCACCCGTCTTGTCATTGTCAGAGAGAGATCCCAGAATATTCCCCTTGCCTCCTTTTCTTCTCTCTCTCTCTCTCTCTCGTACACCTAAACTCCCTCATCCAATCATCCGTACACGGCCTATCATCCGGTAGCCTGGTTGTCTCACGCCCCGATTAATGTGTTTTGTCGGTTAAAGTCTCACGGCCCAGTTAGTCTCATGTCGTGGTTAATGTCTCGAGTAAATGTTTCACGCACTAGATATCTCGTGTTCTGGTTAATATCTCAATCTCTGGAACTTTGGATTAACCGGACTCTGGATGAACTCGGATAATTTAGACTCCAGATTAGCCATTGTCGGATAACTGTGACTCCAGATTAACCATAGTCGGATAACTTTGACTCCAGATTAACCACGGTCGGATAACTTTGACTCAGATTAACCATAGATCCGGATAACCCAGACTCCAGATTAACCATAGTCGGATAACTGTGACTCCGGTGCCATAGTCCGGACTAACTAGATCCAGATTAACCATTGTCGGATAACTGTGACTCCAAGATTAACCATAGTCTGGATAACCAGACTTTCCAGATTAACCATTGTCCGGATAACCGAGATAGAGACGGGGGTGTGTTGGTTTAGTGGAGATGTCCGGCAGGCCGCTACATTTGTCGTCCACGAGTTGATATTTACACTCTCTCTCTCTCTCTCTCTCTCTCCTCTTTCGTTCTTCCCTGTGCATCCTCCTCCACCTCGCCTCCTCCTTCCCTCCCCCCTAGCAGTTGGCTCACACAGTAAATTGGCAAATGTTACGTAAACCTCAAATCAATTTAACATAAGGTGGAATTCGCTTCCCGCCTGGAGTCACAAAAGGTTCCTACGTTGCATTTCATGTATTAGAACAACTGTAGGTGTGAGGTATCTTTAACCTAACCTAACCTAAACCTAACATAAGCCTAAACCTAACCTAAATACTGTACCCAAGAACCACGTGGAAACGGAAGCAAATCTAGGTGTTGAAATCTAAATATTTCTTACGTAAATATTTTCACTAAACATCAAGAGTCAAACTGTTATTTACGGTAGAGTCACAGTGCAATTTTAACCGACATTTTTGTAATAGGTTAGGTTTGGTTAGGTTAAGGTTTGGTTGGTTGGAGTTGAGTTTGGTTTCATTTAAGTTAGGTTTGGTTTGGTTTGGTTAGGTTAGGTTAGGTTAGGTTAGGTTAGGTTAGGTTAGGTTACGTTACGTTTTGAAATGTTTTTCTTTTAAGTCTTTGGGAAATTCGTCTTGGTGTCGTAGCTTAAGTGAGCCAAATTGGATTGG
This sequence comes from Homarus americanus, assembly GCF_018991925.1. Lineage (NCBI taxonomy): Eukaryota > Metazoa > Arthropoda > Malacostraca > Decapoda > Nephropidae > Homarus > Homarus americanus. Next base: position 41,381 of record NW_024722569.1, on the reverse strand, counting down.
CTCACAAGATACTGTTTAGGAAAAATATTTATGGTTCACCTGAAGATTAGACACCCTAGTTTATTTCACCTGAGTTGTGTCTAATCATCATGTAAGAATAAACTGGGAGATTATCTTCATATATCAAGCTTACGAACTTTTAAAACAAAACCTCTTGTATTGGTTTCTAATCAGGTAGAGTGGTGGTAGTTTACATTTGGTATCCTAATTGGTTGTTGTCTGTAAACATCAAAGTTACCCTTCTGCATCTTCCTTCCTTCCTTCCTTCCTTCCTTCACTAAAACATTCAGACAAGCTTCCACGAGTTGCATTGGACTCTCTTCCTTAGCTGTGAACACCTCTTGGTCAACACTGAAGAGGAGGAAGAGGAGGAGGAAGAATTTTGGAGAGATCGAAGCTAATAATACAGACAGGGGAGGGAGGAGGGAGGGAGGAGGAGAAGGAGGGGACAGGGGAAAGGAAGAGAAGGTTGGCGAGAGATCGAGGAGGTAGAGACGGAGGTGGGGGAGGGGAAGAGGGGTGAGGGAGGTAGAGGTTGAACACACACACACACACACGAGAGAGAGAGAGAGAGAGAGAGTCCATCACAAACTTGTAATTATTGCTTCTTGCATTCCGCCACCAAAGTGGGTTGTCTGTCAGTGCCCACAATGCTCTATTAACAGTACTTAGCGAGACAGACACAGACAAACAGACAGACACAGGGCAGACATAGATAGATAGATAGATAAAAGACTACAGAGAGAAAAACTTTGAAAGAGGAAGAAGCGATACTGATTCGGTGCTTGGAAAGGTTAAAAGACTCGACAAAATGGTTCAAATCAACGTAATTGGGCCCCGAATCCCCATGTTGGGGTTTTTGACTGAGTGCGATTGAAGCTTCGACTTGGACCTTTGAACCTCCTCGCTGGTGGAATTACTGACTGGACTTTCAGAAACACCTGCCTTGATGGTTCGACCCGGTGTGGCTGGGGAAGTTTGGGATCCCCTGTCTTAGCTGACTTTGCTGTTCAATATGACCTGTGGATTTATCTCTGTTCAATATGAGCTGTAGGAAGCTATTTGAGGAGTTTTCTCTACCCTCGAAAGGAAAAACTTGGTTTAATTTACTGCCCTGTTTTTTTTTTGGTGGTTTTATTACGCTGTGGTGGCTAATTACGTCGCCATTTTGGCTGTGTGCGGAAACTTGTTAGCCTGGCCATTGTGGTGTGTGTGTGTGTAATAATAATAATAATAATAATAATAAACGGTTTATTAATAGAGTTGCAGTCGGTGGGTGAAAATACTCACAAACTTACATGTGATTTTGACATAATAAATACGTTCAATACATTTACAGGGCTGTACAGTATATAGTCAGGGCGCTGTGTGTGTGTGTGTGTGTGTGTCTGTGTGTATAATAATAATAATAATAATAATAATTAACTTGTTTTATTAAAGAGCATGGCAGTCGGAAGGCTGAAAATATGCAATTACATAATTGTTGGGGAATGGGTGTCTTGATTTACAAAATGATATACAGGTAACATAAGTGATACAAATATGATATATAATAATTAGATGTTGATACTTTACAATGGTTGAGACTGGGCCGTTCTTATAACAATCAGTTCGTGCTCGTATGGGCTGGATGCGGTTGGGCAGGTGTGTGTACACGTGACCAGGATATTAACTTGGGGCAATGCAGGTAGGCTCCATCCTTCAGGTTAGGTCAGGTGAAGCCGTGAAGAGGTTCAGGTCAGGTTAAGTTAGATCAGCCACACTCAGTATTACACTGCTGTGTGTTTGTGCTTTTCCTTAGGTGCTGCACTATAGGAACACTGTTTGGTAGTCAATCGTTCACTGATCTTGAATGTTTTTGCTGAATAAATCCCGGTGTAGTAAGGCTGGTGGGGCGTTGGGATATGGCGGGGGGAGGTCAAACAGACTCGGTCTGGCTGCTCAAACTGGGGCGCCATCTGGGGCACGTCTTGTCTCGCCCAATTGGTTCCTCCGTGTGTGTGTGACCCTTATTAATCAGAGCTAACGAGGACGACCCACACATTCGTTTATATTATCTGCCGCATCTTTCCTCCTTGTGATTGGCTGGCTAAACTACTGACGATTAGGGTGTGATTAGAGGTGGCTGCTCTGTCTCTCATATCTTTTCTCACTGTAAAGAAGCAATAAAATAAGACAAAGAGGAGAGAGAGAGGGGCTTAATCAGCTTAAGCTCCGTAGGAATATACCCCGTGAGCCCTGACCCCAACCCACGTTTCAGGCATATTTGCCTTGGGATGAAACTGTGTGTGTGGAGGTGAGAAGATGGTGCTCACTGGTGTTCATTATGGTACCTGCTTGACGAGAACACCCCGACCACTCCACCAACCCTCCCTCCTCTCACCTTGTTCACTTGAGACTAACTATGTCAGGGGATAATCTGAGTGTGAAATAAATAAGGGAAATAAAAACTGGGCAGATACGAAACAATTTGGATAAGATTAATCGACGAATGGGAAAAATTAATCACAGGGTAATATATAGACCTCCCAATCTTGATAGAGTCAATGAGCGACTTATCTGGGATGAAATGCGCAGGGCTTCCATACACAACAAAGTCTGTATGGTAGGCGACTTTAACCTTGGCCAGAAGTAGATTGGACTGACCTTACGGGTAACTCAGGAATCAGAGGATTTTCTCGAGACGATCAGGACTGTTTCCTAAGTCAACTATAACCGAACCCACACGGGAGTAATAATATACTGGATTTAGTTCTGGCCGAACAGAGAAAACCTCATTAGCAATGTCGAGTAGGGAACGAACATGCAAACAGCGATCACAAAGAAATTAGATTCAGTTAGATTTTTCAGGGCAGGGCATAAAGAGGAAAATTCCACTGGAAGTACCAGATTTCAGAAGGGCAAACTTTGACAGTTTAAAGAGGCAGCTGACAGAGGGGGTGTCGCTTGGCGTGGCCGACAGATGACTTACCGACCTGATAACGAGATCTGAGATTGCGAGTTCGACAATTTAAATAATAGGTTATATGCACAAAGGCAGAACATACCATACAAAAATCCAGATCAGACAACAATGACCCTAAATTGGATAAATAATTATTTAAAGAACATCATTGGCCAAAGGAAGAAGGCTATAGGTAGAAGGATAAATCGTGGCGAAATTTACCTCGGGATTATTATAGGGTGAGGAGGGTTAAAACCGAGATAAGGAAGCCAAGAGGAATAATGGTAGGATAGCAGGTAAAGACAAACCCCCAAGGATTCTACCAAAATGTATCAAACTAAAACCGCGAAAGATTGGACCGTCACGGTCCAGACTCAGCGAGCTCACTGATAGCGACAGAGAAATGAGCAATAATTTGAATAAATATTTTCAACAGTTTCACCACCGAAAATTTAAGCAAGATACCGGGGCTGCGACTCTATTCAGGAATAGTGAAAGAAATCAAATTAAAAGCGAGATAGTAGTGACTAGTAACGATGTTGAAGTAAGCAAATAGACAAACTAAAGCCTAATAAGTCACCTGGTCGATGAATATTTGATATTAAAGGAATGTAAGGGAAGAGCTTGGTATGCGCCTTAAAAGTTGTTTAACATGTCCTTAAAAACAGGTCTAGTATACCAGAATCCTGGAGGATAGCGGAATGTAATACCGATTTTTCAAGAAGAGGGATAGATCACTATCTACTCTAATTACCGCCCAATCAGTCTAACATCAATGGTAGGCAAATTACTGGAAGCAATCATTTTCAAACTCTATTCGAAATCACCTGGGCTTACCGATTGATCCGTGAGTTCCAGCATGGCTTCACAAGTGGACATTCATGTCTGATTAATCTATTGACATTCTTTTCATCAGTTTTCCGAATGTCGATTGGACGAGGGGCACAATTATGATGTGGTATATTTCGACTTTAGTAGCCAACCGGCAAATTAAGCCCACGAAAGACCAATTAGAAGGTAGAAGCGCCGCGGCATCCAAGGTGACATGCTTAAATGGATTAAGTGGTTACAGGACAGGAAACAGCGGTGACCATAAGCGACACTACCGTCGCATTGGAACATGCGTCACTGAGTGGAGTTCTCAAGGCTCAGTGCCAGACGTTATTATTTATTATATACAGGAAACAACATGATATCGGCAGGCAGCAACATAAGTAAATTTGCTGATAACACTAAAATAGGGCGTGTTATTAAATCTGGCGAGGACTCCGCCAAAACTACAGGAAGATCCTACCAAGCAAATTTTTCGAATGGTGGGAAAAATGGCAGATGAAATTCACTGTGGACAAATGTAAAATTACTCAGTATAGGAGATGTAAACAGAAACCAATTTACCAGATGAACAACGATGCATGAGAAATCCGACTGCGAGAGATTTGGGAGTAATGATAGTAGGAATCTTAAGTCAAGTAAACAATGTGTTTTTGCTTTCGTAACAAAACAATAAAGTACTTGGGTTCATACAAAGGAGTGTTAGTTACCGTTCTTGAGGTCATCTTAAAATTATATCTAGCGCTTGTGAGACCTCACCTGGATTACGCTTAGTTCAGTTCTGGTCACCGTATTATTACAGAATGGATATAGAATCATGGAAAGAATCAGAGGAGAATGACAAGGGTAATCCCAGGCATTAGGAACCTTGAATACAGAGACAGGGTAAAGCATTTTAATTTACTCCCTCGAGAGGCGTAGAAGCTGAGGGGGCGACATGATAGAGGTGTATAAATGGAAGTCTGGGTTAAACAAAGGGACATTACAAAGGTACTCAAACTATATCAACCAGAACCCGGGCGCTAACAATGGTTTTAAATTAATTAGACAAATTTAGATTTCGGCGTGAAATAGGTAAACACTGGTTTGGAAACAGAGTAGTGGATGAATGGAACAAGTTACCAAATATCATCATTACTCGAATACGGTGGATAGCTTCAAACATAGGTTGGATGCTTATATGAGCAATAGGGATTGGGTGTAAGCAGGACTGCCCGTATGGGTCAATAGGCCAGCTGCAGTTTCCTCCATTCTTATGTTCTTATGTTGAGAGTTCACCTGTTCACCTAACGATCCCCTAGCGAATTCCCGGCCCTGTCCCTTTGATTCTCTTTCTTTCTCTATGGTTTATCTCTCTCTCTCTCTCTTCTCTAGGTCAATGTCAATATACTTCAGTTAGGTTACAAAAGGTTAGGTTAGGTTAAGGTTTAATTGATCTATTGAGGTAAATAAAATCATTTCTTTATATTCATTTTGCGAGTATTATATTATTTGTACCTGAATAACGTTTTTTTCTTCAGTATTTTGTAACAATTTGGATCAAAGTTATTTTTGTGGTTTATTTTATATCATTATTTTATTATTTTATTGTGTATTATTAATGTTGTTCTTAAGCAGTATGGAATATATATATATATATATATATATATATATATATATATATATATATATATATATATATATATATATATATATATATATATATATATATATATATATATATATATATATATATATATGATAACCACAGATGTGAATTACACGAAAGCGCTTGGGAACTTCGTGTTTTGTTTTCCTTGTGGTTATCAACAGAAACCTGGATCACGCGCTACCACAGTGATTTACTTGCATATATATATATATATATATATATATATATATATATATATATATATATATATATATATATATATATATATTTATTATTTTTTATGATTAAATGGTGTCTGTTTTATCGTTATTATTATTATTATTATTATTATTATTATTATTTTATTATTATTATTATTATTATTCTCGTTCAATGTTCTCTAACGTGTGTCTTCGTGTTTCAGACGAGCCAACGTCATGTGGGGTGGAAGAAGGTGTGTTGGGGCAGAAGAGTGGCTCCCCCTCCCTCTGGTTGGTGGCTTGGGCAGGACTTCCGGCAGGGATTCGGTCAAAGTTTAGGGGAGGGGTAGGAAGTTCTTGTAGTGGTTTAGGGAGGGGTAGAAGGTTCTGGGGGTGGTTTGGGGAGGGTAGAAAGAAGGTTCTGGGGTAGCTTAGGGGAGGGTAGAGGTTCTGGGAGTGGTTTAGGGAGGAGTAGAAGGTTCTGGGAGTGGCTTAGGGAGAGGTAGGAAGGTTCTTGTAGTGGTTTAGGGAGGGGTAGAAGGTTCTGGGGAGTGGTTTAGGGAGGGTAGAAGGTTCTGGGAGTGGTTTAGGAGGTAGGAAGTTCTTGTAGTGGTTTGAGGGAGGGGTAGAAGGTTCTGGGAGTGGTTTAGGGAGGAGTAGGAAGTTCTTGTAGTGGTTTAGGGAGGGGTAGAAGGTTCTGGGAGTGGTTTTAGGGAGGAGTAGGAAGTTCTTGTAGTGGTTTAGGGAGGGAGTAGAGGTTCTGGGAGTGGTTTGGGGAGGTAGGAAGGTCTGGGGTGGTTTGGGAGGAGTAGGAAGTTCTTGTAGTGGTTTAGGGGAGGGTAGAAAGGTTCTGGGAGTGGTTTAGGGAGGGGTGAAGGTTCTGGGGTGGTTTAGGGAGGAGTAGGAAGTTCTTGTAGTGGTTTAGGGAGGGAGTAGAAGGTTCTGGGAGTGGTTTAGGGAGGGGTAGAAGGTTCTGGGAGTGGTTTAGGGAGGAGTAGGAAGTTTTGTAGTGGTTTAGGGAGGAGTAGGAAGTTCTTGTAGTGGTTTAGGGAGGGTAGAAGGTTCTGGGAGTGGTTTGGGGAGGAGTAGGAAGGGTCTGGGAGTGGTTTAGGGGAGGAGTAGGAAGTTTGGGAGTGGTTTGGGGAGGAGTAGGAAGTTCTTGTAGTGGTTTAGGGAGGGGTGAAGGTTCTGGGAGTGGTTTAGGGAGGAGTAGGAAGGTCTGGGAGTGGTTTAGGGAGGGGTAGGAAGTTTTGGGAGTGGTTTAGGGAGGGGGTAGGAAGTTCTGGGAGTGGTTTACGGAGAGGGAGAGAGAGGGGGGATACTTCGAGGTTGGTTTAATGGGAGATAGCGTTGGTTTATTGTGAGAACGATAGTTGCTTGGACTAAGGTTTTCTTTCTGGTTTAATGAGAATAATGAAGGTAATGCCACTGGAGTAAGTTTCATATTTTGGTTTAATGTAAGGAGACATGGGGGTAGGTTTTAGAGTTGGTTTAATAAGTTGTTTTACATATTGGTTTACTGTTCACTGGTTTATTATTGGTTTAATGGAGAAGAAAAGGTCTTGGAGTAATTTTGATTAGCTTATCTATCTATCTGTCTATCTGTTTATTTGGTTTTCTATTCTATCTGTCTATCAATCTAACAATCTATCTATCTACTGTATCTATATGCGTCTGTCTGTCTGTCTGTCTGTCTGTCTGTCTGTCTGTCTGTCTGTCTGTCTAATCTTATATAATCTGAGGCAAAGCTTCACTCTCAATAATATTTAATTTGAGTTGAGTGTGTGTGTGTGTGTGTGTGTGTGTGTGTGTGTGTGTGTGTGCAGTATGTATGTGTAATAATAATAATAATAATAATAATAATAATAAACGGTTTTATTAATAGAGTTGTAGCCGGTGGCTGAAACTATACAGACTTACATTTGATTTAGACATAATGATATAATATGCATTGAATACATTTACAGGGCTGTACAGTACATAAATCAGGAGTTATTATTTTAACAATAGATGGGATGGTGCTGTTCTTATATCTATCGGTGTGGGCTCTTGTGGGTTGAATTTTGTTGTAGTGGCGGGACTGCGCGAGGTGGGTGGGGGGGGCTGCAGGAGGTGGCGATGGCGAGGGTGGTGCAGTAGTCACTGCCAAACCTTTCCAGTGCTTGGTGGTGGAGGTCACTGAGGGATGGCATTTCAGGGTGGAGAGAGCGTTGGTGTAGCCGGGTATTCTGCGCCGAGCATGATTCTGCAGGCCCTTTTCTGTACCTTCTCTAGCTGACGTTGTTGGGTGGAGTTGAGAGGTGACCAGGCTGGTGACGCATACGTTAGTTTGGGAGAATAAAGGCGTTTTAGATAGTCCTCAGCTCTGGCATTGGTGTCCCAAGTGACCTAAGTTGTCGTAGCATGTAGAGACGGTACGAGGCTGCCTTGACTGTGTTATTTACATGGGCCTTCCAGTCAAGTTTGCTATCTATAGTTACACCCAGGAATTTGGCAGACTGCACCAGCTGGGGGATGGGCACCCACTGTGACTGCTGGGGCTTGCACTGGAGTGGCGGTATTGATGTGCATGACTACGGTTTTGGTGTGGTTGATGGTGACCTTGTTCTCCGTAGTCCATGCCTGTAGCCTGTCCAGGGTGCCTTGTAGCGATGAGTAGTCTGGGTGGGTGTTGTCCACTGAAACCCCCACAGTGCAGTCATCCACCGAGCCCTGATACCTCACTGCCTGGCGACGTCCACTCAAGAAATCAGTGAGCCGTGAGACCAGGTTGGTGGGCAGCCCTAGTGCAATGGCCTTGTTGATAACAGTGCAGTGATCAACAAGGTCAAAGGCCTTCCTGAAGTCAACAAGGGCAACGGCCAGTGATGTCTTACATTTCTGCAAGTTTTTGTGCAGAAAATCCAGGAAGCTCACCAAGCAGTGTGATGGAGGAGGTCCTCATATTGCCAAGTTGCTGTGGATCAATTGACTGATAGATTCTGGCAAATGCCCACTCAAAAACAAAGTCCTCACAAAGTAGACTGGGTATGGGGGTAATGGCAACTGGCCTGAGGTCGTTAGGGGACTGGGGTGGGGACCTTGGGGATGGGGGTGACAAATGCGGTTTCCATTCTTTAGGGCATTTGCTTTGTCTGAGGATGCATTAATAATAGAACAGGGGGTGGCAAGTTCGACTGCAAACTCCTTGTATATTTTGATTGGGAGGTCAATTGGGGTCGTGGAGCGTTTGGATTTAAATTTGAGGAGTTTGTTGGCGATTTCATGTGGTTGAACACTGGGAGGAGGAAGGCAAGTAAGCCGGGAGGAGAGTGAGGTCAAGACTGGGTAAGGTATGACATATGGTAGCAAAGTGGTTATTAATTATCTCAGCTGCCTCCTCACTAGGTAAATGTGAGATGAAAGGAAGTGTGGGAGACTGAAGGTTGAGACCACAGAGATCTTTTACCTTGGAGTGTGTGTGTGTGTGTGTACTCTCTCTCTCTCTCTCTCTCAACTGTTCATATAAGAAACGACTGACAACTTGCTGTTCATTGGGTGTTGTCAGTCAGTCGAGTACAGTGTAATACAGTTAGGTTCAGTGTAGTTACAGTTTATTGTAGTCTGTGGGAGCGATTCAGTGTCTTGGATAAGTGTTAACAGTGAAGTACAGTATAGTGTGATAGAATTGTTCGATACAGTCTCATGTAGTAGTGTTAAGTACTTTTAGAATACAGTTTGATACAGTTTAGTACATTTGAGTAGTGTTACGTGTTTCTGTAAAAGTGCTAAGTGCTTTTGTATATATATACTGTATATATATATGTGTGTGTGTGTGTGTGTGTGTGTGTGTGTGTGTGTGTGTGTGTGTGTGTATGTATGTATAAATAAATAAGCACAATAATAATAAAAATAAAAATAAATAAAAAATACAAATAATAAATAATAAAATAAATAAATATTGAAGTGATAACCGTGGTAACATGTTCTTATTACCACCATGTTATTGTACTATTCCAGATGATACTAAATGTTACATAATACTTCCTTGAGATAAATGTATAGTATATATCAGGTGCAGCTCAGGTTCTCAACTGGCTCAGCCATGTTAATATTGTTATTATTATCCACTCTGTATCTGTGTTTTTCTGGCTAAATAAACTGTTTCAATTCAATTCAAGTTACAGAAAAAATTAAGTTAATTTCAGTGTAACTTATTTTATTAAGCCAGTAATTAAATAAATTACTCGTATATATAGATTTTTCCTATACAGTACAAGGATATATAAATATTGATATGGCTTGTATATATTAATCCCAGGACGATAGTGAGTCAGTGTTGATTTCTTTTCAATGTTTCGCTTTATTTTTGTATTTTCTGTTGTTATGTATTTTTTCCTTAGTGTTATTATTTATTTTATTAGTATTTATATTTTCATTTCGTTAGATATGTTTTTATTGAATCTGTATTTTATTTTCTATGTTATGTCTTATTCCCGTATTTCATATCACCATTTAATATTTAACTTTCCTTGTTGTTATTCATATTTCGATCTTTCTTTCTTCTTTCACTTCTACATCTTATTTTTTATATAATTATTTCTAGTTATTGTTTCTATGTCTACGTTATTCTATAAATTTCATTCAGTGTTTGTTTTCCTAGCCGACGTACACCAAGGGATCCCGGGCCTAAAGCAACTCTCCCTCCCAACCCACCTTGACCCCGCACCCTCTTAGTGCTAGCGGGCTGAACCTTTATAATAATAATAGTAATATTAACTGTTGAATAACTATATACAGTACATATATGTATAATAACTCTATATTTATATGTGTTTACTGGCATATTAATAAGTATATATATATTTTTGTTTTATTTACGGGCATAATCCAAAGCTTTAATGGTTTAATTTTAACATATATCATGTTACTGTTTTACAGTATGTTAACCAATAACGTCGAGGTTGTGTAGTCATTTGATTTTTTTTTCTGGGTGTGTGTGTGTGTGTGTGTGTGTGTGTGTGTGTGTGAAGGTGTTTGTCTGCTTTTTTAGTTTGTTTTTATTATATATTTTCCTGCTGCTTTTGTTATGCTTTTCTCTGATTTTGTTTATCAATCCCCGCCTGCTTGCTGTGCTGCCCTCTCGGTAACCGCTCGCGTGTTGCTGGTGCGCCTAGTAATGGTAGGCACGTGCCGCCCCCCAACACCCTGAAGACAAGACAACAACAAAGAATTACCATTAACAATAACTACCCATTTCCTCGTCTGGCAAGGAGTGGAAGAGACGTCAAAATTAACAAATTAATTAAGGTATTTGTTTTGCCAGGACAAACGCCAAACTCAAAATTAACCACAACGAGACGTCTTTGCCTCGGCACAAATTCTAAAAAGCAAAATTAACAAATAATATTTGTCTTTACGTGGAAAAGGTTAAGATTAACTCTATGATATTAACAGTAACCCGTTATCAGTGGCAACATGCTGTACTTGTGTTAAATTAATCATCTAAAAATAACAATCATAACAGCACCCAGTTTTATCCTCCCAACTAATTTATTCCCCCTACTATGCTAAATGCCCCCACCCTCGACCCCCCCCTCTCCCCCCTTACTACGTATGCCTGCTGGCTGGGTGACACGCCAGTCGACACGGGAGAGGTGAGAACCCCCAGTTCGACCTCCTCTCCCTCAAGTGGTGGTGTGGTGGTGTTGTTGTGGCTCTTCCACTCACCTCCCCGCCGCCCTCCCTCCATCTGCTGGTGGCTGTTATTACCACTACTACTACCACTACCACTACTACTACTTCAGGGATGCAGCGGCTGTTCCTTCTACCTCCCCCCCAGCAGTAAGTTATTCTCTTGTCTCTTGTGCGGACTCTCTTCTCCCGTCGCCCTCTTGTGACTACCGCTGCCGCTGCTCTCACTTTACATATATACACTGGTCCTGCTGTTGTTGCTGGTGTCTTACAACAGAGGGTGTTTCTTCCTGTTAACAAACCTTTGCTACTGTTGCTAACTGTTATTTGCTGCTCTTGTTAACACTTCCATCTGCCCTTGATTCTAATTCTTTGTTAACACTTCTGGCATTGTTGTTAACTCTGTTGTCAACCGTTGTTGCTGCTGGTGGTGGTCTTCCCGTTAACGCTGTTGCTGATGCTGTTAAACAGTGTTGCTACGCCCTCACCTGCCGTTTATGATTATTTAGGTGTGTGTGTGTACTACTGTTGTCAACGGCAGACTTAAAGGGAAATGAGGGTGTACCCTACCCTGCCTGCCCTGCCCTGCCCTGCCCTACCCTACCCGCCCTGCCCTGCCCTGCCCTGCCCTACCCTGCCCTCCTCTACCTACTCTGCCCTACCCTGCCCTACCCAGGCCTGCCCTCCTCTACCCTACCCTACCCTTGCCCTCCTCTACCCTACCTGCCCTGCCTACCCTGCCCTCCTCTACCCTACCCTACCCCCTACCTACCCTGCTCTCCTCTGCCCAACCCTGCCCTACCCTACCTGCCCTCTCCTCTACCCTACCCTGCCCTGCCCTACCCTACCCTGCCCTCCTCTACCCTACCCTGCCTGCCCTACCCTACCCCTCCTCTACCCTACCTACCCTGCCCTGCCCTGCCCTACCCTACCCTACCCTACCCTACCCTGCTCTCCTCTACCCTCTGCCCCTGCCCCTACCCTACCCTACCCTGCCTCCTCTACCCTGCCCTGCCCCTACCCTACCCCTACCCTGCCCTGCCCTACCCTACCCTGCCCTCCTCTACCCTACCCTGCCCTGCCCTACCCTGCCCTCCTCTCTCCCTACCCCTGCCCTGCCCTGCCCTACTCACCCTGCTCTCCTCTACCCTACACTGCCCTGCCCTGCCCTGCCCTACCCTCCTCTGCCTGCCCTACCTACCCTCCCTCCCTACCCTGCTCTCCTCTACCCCTACACTGCCCTGCCCTGCCCTACCCTGCCCTCCTCTACCCTACCCTACCCTGCCCTACCCTGCCTGCCCTCCTCTACCCCTACCCTACCCTGCCTGCACCCTGCCCTGCCCTGCTCTCCTCCTGCCTGCTGCTACCACTGTACACTTCCCTGCCCTGCCCTGCCCTCCTCTGCCCACCCTACCCTACCCCTACCCTACCCTGCCCTACCCTGCCCTACCTGCTCTCCTCCTACCCTACCTGCCCTGCCCTGCCCTGTGCCCTACCCTGCTCTCCTCTGCCCTACCCTGCCCTGCCCTACCCTGCCCTGCCCTCCTCTGCCCTACCCTACCACTGCCCTACCCTACCCTGCCCTCCTCTACCCCTTGCCTGCCCTACTCTCCCTGCCCTACCCCTACCCTACCCTGCTCTCCTCTACCCTACTACCCTGCCCTGCCCCTGCCCTGCCCTGCCCTCCTCTGCCCTGCCCTGCCCTGCCTACCCTACCCTGCCCTGCCTACCCCTACCCTGCCCCTGCCCTACCCTGCCCCTACCCTACCCTGCTCTCCTGTGCCCCTACCCTGCCCTGCCCTGCCCTACCTGCCCTGCCTCCTCTGCCCTACCCCTACCCTGCCCTGCCCTGCCCTGCCCTCCTCTACCCTGCCCTACCCTACCTACCCTACCCTACCCTACCCTGCCTACCCTACCCTGCTCTCTCCTCTACCCTACCCTGCCCTGCCCTACCCTGCCCTCCTCTACCCCTACCCTGCCCTGCCCTGCCCCTACCCTGCCCTGCCCTCCTGGTGCCCTACCCTGCCCTGCCCTACACCTACCCTGCCCTCTGCTACCCTACCCTACCGTACCCTACCCTGCCTACCCTACCCTACCTACCCTGCCTCCTCTACCTACCCTGCCCTACCCTACCCCTACCCTCCTCTACCCTACCCTACCCACTGCCCTGCCCTGCCTACCCTACCCTACCCTACCCTACCTGCTCCTCACCCCTGCTGCCCTGCCCTACCCTACCCTACCTACCCTGCCCTCCTCTACCCTGCCCTGCCCCTACCTACCCTACCCTGCCCTGCCCTACCCTACCCTGCCCTCCTACCCCTACCCTGCCCACCTGCCCCTACCCTGCCCTCCTCTACCCTACCCTGCCCTACCCTACCCTACCCTACCCCTACCCTACCCCTACCCTGCTCTCCTCTACCCCTGCCCTGCCCTGCCCTGCCCTGCCCTCCTCTACCCTACCCCTACCCTACCCTACCCTACCTACCCTACCCTGCTCTCCTCTACCCTATGCTGCCCTGCCCACCCTACCCTGCCCTCCCCTACCCTACCCTACCCTACCCTACCCTACCCTACCCCTACCCTACCCTACCCTACCCTGCTCTCTACCCCTACCTGCCCTGCCCTGCCCTACCCTGCCCTCCTCTACCCTACCCTACCCTACCCTACCCTACCCTACCCTACCTACCCTGCCTCCTCTACCCTACCTGCCCTACCCTGCCCTGCCCTGCCCTCCTCTACCCTACCCTGCCCTACCTACCCTACCCTACCCTACCCTACCCTGCTCCTCCTCCTCCCTGCACTGCCCTGCCCTGCCCCTGCCTGCCCTGCTGCCTGCCCTGCCTGCCCTGCCCTGCCTACCCTACCCTACCCTACCCTACCCTGCTCTCTCCTACCCTGCTGCCCCTGCCCTGCCCTACCCTGCCCTCCTCACCTACCCCTCACCCTGCCCTACCCTACCCTACCCTCACCCTACCCCTGCCTCTCCTCTACCCTACCCTGCCCTGCCCTGCCCTGCCCTACCCTGCCTCCTCTACCCTACCCTACCCTGCCTGCCTGCCCTGCCCTCCTCTACCCTACCCTACCCTACCCTACCCTACCCTACCCTGCCTCCTCTACCCTACCTACCCTGCCCCTACCCTGCCCTACCCCTGCCCTCCTCACCCTACCCTACCCTACCCTGCCCTACCCTACCCTACCCCCTCCTCTACCCTACCTACCCTGCCCTGCCCCTGCCCTACCCTGCCCTCCTCTGCCCTACCCTGCCTACCCTACCCTACCCTACCCTACCCTGCTCTCCTCACCCTACACTGCCCTGCCCTGCCCTGCCCTGCCCTGCCCTCCTCTCCTACCTACCCTACCCTACCTACCCTGCCTCCCTACCCTGCTCTCCTCCTACCCTACACTGCCCTGCCTGCCCCTGCCTACCCTGCTCTCCTCTACCCTACCCTACCCTGCCCTACCCTGCCCTGCCCTCCTCTCTACCCTACCCTACCCTGCCCTACCCCTACCCTGCCCTCCTCCTGCCCCTACCCTGCCCACCTACCCTACCCTACCCTGCCCTACCCTACCTACCCTACCCTGCTCCTCCTACCCTACCCTGCCCTGCCCTACCCTGCCCTGCCCTCCTCTACCCTGCCCTACCCTGCCCTACCTACCCTGCCCACTCCTGCCTACCCTGCCCTCACCTACCTACCTACCCTACCCTACCCTACCCCTGCTCTCCCCTACCCTACCCTACCTGCCCTACCCTGCCCTGCCCTCCTCTACCCTACCCTACCCTGCCCTACCCTACCCTGCCCTCCTCTACCCTACCCTACCTACCCTACCCTACCCTACCCTACCTACCCTACCTACCCTGCCTCCTCCTACCCTACACTGCCCTGCCCTACCTGCCCTCCTCTACCCTACCCTGCCCTGCCCCTGCCCTACCCCTGCCCTCCCCTACCCTACCCTGCCCCTGCCCTACCCTCTACCTGCCCTCTCTACCCTACCCCTACCTACCCTACCCTGCCCTACCCTACCCTGCCCTACCCTACCCTGCCCTACCCTACCCTGCCCTCCTCTACCCTGCCTGCCCTGCCCTGCCCTACCCTACCCTGCCCTACCCTACCTGCCTCCTCTACTCCTGCCCTGCCCTGCCCTGCCCTGCCCTGCCACCCTGCCCTGCCCTGCCCCTACCCTACCCTGCCTACCCTGCCTGCCCTGCCCTACCCTGCCCTCTCTACCCTACCTACCCTACCCTGCCCTACCCCTGCCCTCCTCTACCCTACCCTACCCACCCCTCCTCTACCCTGCCCTGCCTGCCTACCCTACCCTGCCCTCCTCTGCCCTACCCTACCCTGCCCTACCCTGCCCTGCCCTGACTGCCCTACCCCTGCCCTACCCTGCCACCCTGCCCTCCTCTACCCTACCCTGCCCTGCCCTGCCCTCCTCTGCCCTCACCCTACCCTACCCTACCCCTGCCTACCCTGACCTACTACCCTGCTCTACCCTACACTGCCCTGCCCTGCCCTGCCCCTACCCTGCCCTCCTCTACCCTGCCTGCCCTGCCCTACCTACCCTGCCCTGCCCCTACCCTACCCTGCCCTGCTCTGCCCTACCCTACTCTGCCTACCCTAACCTGCCCTGCCCTACCCTACCTGCCTACCTGCCCTTCTACCCTGCCCTGCCCTCTACCCTACCCTGCCCTGCCCTGCCTTACCTGCCCTACCCTGCCCTCTCTCCCCTACCCTGCCCTGCCCCTGCACCCTACCCTGCCCTACTCTACCCCACCCTGCTCTGCCCTACCCTACCCTGCCCTCTTCTGCCCTACCCTGCAAATCCCTGCCCTCCTACCCTGCCCTCCTCTGCTCTACCTGCCTACCTACCCTGCCCTCCTCTTACCCTACCCTACCCTGCCCTGCCTGCCCTACCCTACCCTGCCCTACCCCTACCCTACCCTCCTCTCTCTCCCTACCCTGCCCTGCCCTGCCCTACCCCTACCCTGCCCTCCTCTGCCCCTACCCTGCCCTGCCCTACCCTGCCCTCCTCTACCCCTACCCTGCCCTGCCCTGCCCTACCCTGCCCTCCTCTACCCTGCCCCTACCCTGCCCTCCTCTACCCTACCCTGCCCCTCCTCTACCCCTACCCTACTGCCTTGCCTGCCCTACCTCTACCTGCACTGCCTTACCCTACCCTGCCCCTCCTCTACCCCTCACCCTACCCTACCCTGCCTACCCTGCCCTCCTCTACCTACCCTACCCTACCCCTACCCTCTCTACCCTATCCTACCTTACCCTGCCCTCCCTACCCTACCCTGCCTTACCCTTGCCTGCCCTCCTCTACCCTACCCTCCCTACCCTACCCTGCCCTCCTCTACCCCTACCTACCCTGCCCTCCTTGCCCTACTATCCTGCCTTACCCTGCCCTCCTCTACCCTACCCCTGCCTTACGCTACCCTGCCCTACCCTACCTTACCCTACCCTGCCCTACTCTCTGCCCTACCCTATCCTGCCTTACCCTGCCCTCCTCTGCCCTACCCTGCCTTACCCTACCCTGCCCTGCCCTACCCCTTACCCTACCCTGCCCAGGCCTCTGCACTTGCCTCTCTACCCTACCCTGCCCTGCCTACCCTGCCCTGCCCTACCCTACCCTACCCTGCCTTACCCTGCCCTTCCCTCCTCTACCCTCACTGCTCTACCCTGCAACCCCTGCCCCTCCTCTACCCTACCTGCCCTACCCTCCTCCTGCCCTACCCCTCACCTACTCTACCCTACTCTTACTCTACCCTACCCTCCTCTACCCTACCCTGCCTACCCCTTCTCTACCCCTGCCTTACCCTACTCTGCTCTACCTACTTTGCCTACTCTCTCTACCCTACCCTCTCTACCCTACCTACCCTACTCTACTCTACCCTCTCTACCCTATCCTGCTCTACCTACCCTACTCTACTCTACCCTACTACCCTACCCTACCCCTAGTATCTCTACCCTACCTAGTATGCTCTACCCTTGCACTCTCTACCCTGCTCCTACTCTCTCTACTCCTAGTCTCTACCCTACCTACTCTACCCTACCCTACCCTGCCCTACTCTCTCTACTCCTACTCACCTACCCTACTCTACCCTACCCTACCCTACTCTCTCTACCCTACCCTATCTGTCTACTCTCTCTACTCTGCCTGCCTTCTACCTTGCCTGTCCTCTACTTTCTCTTCTCTACCCTGCCCTACCCTACCCCTGCCCTCCTCTGCTACCCTGCCTTACCCTACCCTGCCCCTCCTCTACCCTACACTGTTCCTGCACTACTCTGCCTGCCTACCCTACCCTGCTGCTCTGCCCTGCCTGCTCTGCTCTCTCTGCCCTGCCTACTTCCCTGCCCTGCTCTACTCTGCCCTACTCTATTCTTTCTTACATATTTTCTACCCTACCCTAACCTACCCTGCCCTACCCTCTCTCTACCCTATCTGCTTCTGTATAACACTGCCTTTCTCTATCTGCCCTGCCCTTAACTACCCTTTCCTGCTCTCTCTGCCTACTTGACTGCCCTGCCTTAACATATACCCTCTTTCTCTGCTCTTCTTACTTGTCTCTTACTTCTCTCTTATATCTGTCATATTATATTATACTTATATGCCCTGTCTTGTATATTTATGTACTGCCCTGCCCTAACACTGCCTATCTGTACCTGTGCTATGCTTTGCCTGTGCTCTGCCTTCTCTGTCTGCTCTGCTGCCCTGCCCTGCTCCTGCTCTGCTGCCCTACCCTGCTCTCTCTGCCCACCCTGCTCTCTCTACCCTGCCCTGCCTGCCCTGCTCTCTCTGCCCCTGCTCTGCCCTGCTCTGCCCTGCCCTGCCCCTCCCTGCCCTGCTCTGCTCTGCCCTACCCTGCTCACTCTGCTCTGCTCTGCCTACTCTAGTACCACTCTGCCCTACCCTGCCCTGCCCTACCCCTGCCCTCTCTGCCCTACCTACTCTCTCTACCCTACCACTTATCCTCTACCCTACCCTACCCTGCCCTACTCTACCCACCTACTCTACCTACCCCTGCCCTGCTCTACTCTACCCTGCTTACTGCCTACTCTACTCTACCCTTCCTGCCTCCTCTACCTACCCTACCCCTCTCCTATCCTACCCTACTCTGCTCTACCCTACCCTGCCCTGCCCTCTCTACTCTGCCTCTACCCTGCCACCTTTTCTCTCTCTCTACCCTACCCTGCCCTACCCTACTCTACTCTCTCTACCCTACCCTACCCTGCCCTACCGTACCCTATCTCTCTACCCTCTCTCTCTACCCTACCCTGCCCTCCTTTACCCTACCCTGCCCTACCCCACCCTACTCTACCCTGCTCTACCTGCCCTACCTACCTACTCTACCCTACTCTCACCCTACCTACCCTACCCTCTCTACCCTGCCCTACTCTCTGCCCTACCCTACTCTTCTCTGCTCTCTCTCACCCTACCCTACCCTACCCTACCCTACCCTACCCTACCCTACTCTACCCTGCCTTCCTACCCTGCCCTACCCTACCCTACCCTACCCTGCACCCTACCCTACCTTGCCTGCCCTGCCTGCCCTACCCTGCTCTACTCTACTCTACTCTGCCCTACCCTACCCTACCCTACCCTACCCTACCTGCTCTGCCCTGCCCTGCCCCTGCCCTGCCCTGCCCTGCCCTACTCTACACTGCCCTACTCTACTCTACTCTACCCTGCCCTGCCTGCCCTACCCTGCCCTTTTGCTCTACCTGCCTGCCCTGCCCTGCCCTGCCTACCCTGCTGCCCTCCCCTCTACACTGCCCTCTCTCTCTACTCTACCCTACCTGCCCCTGCCCTCTACTCTACCCTACCCTCACCCCTACCCTACCCTACCTGCCCTGCCCTACCCTGCCCTGCCCTACCATGCCCTGCCTACCCTGCCCTCCTGTATGCTGCCTACCCTCTCTATTCTCTTACTCCTGCCTGCCACACCTGCCCTGCCCTTATCTATCCTACCCTACCTACTATCTCTATCTCCCTGCCCTGCCCTGCCCTCCCTGCCTCTGTCTGTGCCCTACCCTGCCCTGCCCTATCTTACCCTGCCTTTCTTTACCCTTCTTCTCTTTGGTGCCCTGCCCTGCCTGCCCTCTTCCTTCTCTCCTACCCTTTTCTACTGCTTACCTTCCCTACCCTACCCTGCCCTGCCTGCCTTTACCCCTACCCTACTCTACCCCTACCCCTACCCCTACCCCTACTCTACCCTACCCTACCCTACTCTGTTGCTCTACCCTGCCCTGTCTGTCCTGCTCTCTGCCTGCCTGCCCTACTGTGCCTACTCTACTTTCTCTGCCTACCCCTGTCTCTCTACTCTGTCCTACCCTACCTGCCTCCTCTACTCTACCCTCTCCCTACCCTACCCTACCCTGCCCTCTCTACCCTACCCTGCCCTGCTCTCCTCTGCCTTGCCCTGCCCTGCCCTCTGCCCTGCCCTTTCCTACTCTACTCTACCCCTGCCCTGCCCTACCTACCTGCCCTCCTCTACCCCTACCCCTCTCTCTTCTACCCTACCCTATTTCTGCCTTACCCTGCCCTCACTCTGCCTACCCTGCCTTACCTGCCCTGCCCCTGCCCTGTCTTACTCTACCTTTCTCTCTCTACCCTACCCTTTCCTGCCTTACCCTGCCCTCCTCTACCCCTACCCTGCCTTGCCTACCCTGCCCTGCCCTACCTTACCCTACCCTGCCTTCCTCTACCTTCACTTCTCTGCCCTACTGCCCTGTCCTACCTGCCCTGCCCTACTCTACTCTACTCTGCCTTACCTACCCTGCCCTGCCTCTACCCTATCTCTCTACCCTGCCCAACCCTGCCTTCCTCTACCCTACCCTGCCCTGCCTCCTCTGCCTACCCTGCCCTGCTCTTCCCTGCTCTACTCTGCCCTACCGTCCTCTACCTACCCTGCCCTGCCCTCCTCTGCCTACCTACCCTATCTTTACTCTACCCTATCTACCCTACTCTGCTCTACCTACCCTACTCTACCCTACCTATCTTGCTCTGCTCTACTCTACTCTACCCTATCCTCTGCCTGCCCTGCCCTCCTCTGCCCCTGCTCTGCCCTGCCTACCCTGTCCTGCTCTGCCCTACTGCTGTGCTCTGCCCTACCTACTCTGCCCTACCTGCTCTACTCTACCCTACTCTACCTACCCTCTACCCTACCTATCCTACCCTACTCTATTCTCCTACTCTACTGCCTGCTCTGCCTACCTACCTGCTCTATCTGTACCCTACCTCTTTCTCTGCTCTACTCTCTCTGCCCTGCCCTCCTCTACCCTGCCCTTTGCCCTCCTCTATCCTACACTACTCTACCTGCCCTACCCTACTGCCCTCCTCTGCCCTACCCTGCCTTACCCTACCCTGCTCTCCTCTGCCCTTCCTACTCTGCTCTACCCTGTCTCACCCTGCCCTGCCCTGCCCTACCCCCCTCCTCTTACCCTACCCTGCCCTGCGCTCTTCTGCCTACCTATCTACCCTGCCCTGCTCTGCTCTGCCTACTTTTCATATATGTACTCTACCTACCCTGCCCTGCCATAACCTGCCCTGCCCTGCCTACCCTGCTCTGCCCTGCTCTGCCCTGCTCTGCCCTGCTCTGCCCTGCCCACTGCCCTGCCCTGCCTGCCCTGCTCTGCCCTGCCCTGCCTGCCCTGCTCTACTGCCCTCCACTGCCCCTGCCCACTGCCTACCCTCTCTACCTACCTGCCTGCTCTGCCTGCCCTGTCATCCTCCACCTTCTCTCTCTGCCTACCCTGCCCTGCCCTGCCCTGCCTGCCCTGCCCTACCCTGCTCTGCCCTGCCTGCCCCTGCCCTGCCCTGCCCTGCCTGCTCTGCTCTGCTCTGCCCTGCCTGCCCTGCCTGCCTCTCTCTCTTCTACCCTGCCCTCCTGCTCTGCCTATCTGCCTACCCCTACCTACTCTACCCCTGCCTACTCACTCTGCCTGCCCTGCCTGCCCTACTCCTACTACCCTGCCTCTACCTACTCTCTACCCCTACCCTACCCTGCTATACATCCTACCCTATCTATATGTCCTTCTCCTGCCCTGCTCTAGTTCTACCTACCCTGCCCTGCCCTGCCCGCTACCCTGCCCCTCTCTGCCCTACCCTCTCTTCTACCCCTGCCCTGCCCTCCTCTGCCTGCACTTACCTGCTCTGCCCTGCCCTGCTCTGCCCTGCCTGCCCTCTCTACTCTGCCCTGCCCACTGCCCTCACTCTGCTCTGCCCGGCTCTCTGCCCCTCCTACCCCTGCCTGCCCTGTCTCCTGCCCTACTCTCTGCCCTGCCATATTTCTGCCTGCTCCACTCTCTGCCTACCCTGCCCTCCTCTCTGCCTACCCTGCCCTCCCTGCTCTGCTCTGCTCTGCCCTGCCACTGCCCTGCCCTCTGCATTGCCCTATCCTGCCCTACCCTGCTCTGCTCTGCCCTGCCCTGCCCTCCTTTGCCCTGCTCTTGCCCTGCTCTGCTCTGCTCTACCCTGCTCTGCCCTTGCTACCCTACCCTGCTCTGCCCTGCTCTGCCCTGCCTACCTACCCTTTGCCCTCTCTGCCCCTCCCTACTCTTCTCCTGCTCTGCTCTGCCCTGCCCTGCTCTGCCCTGCTCTGCCCTGCCCTGCTCTGCCCTTGCGCCCTGCCTACCCTGCTCTGCCCTGCCCTGCTCTACCCTGCCTACCTTGCCCTGCCCTGCTCTGCCTACCCTGCTCTACTCTCTCTCTCTGCCCCTACCCTACCCTACCCTACCCTACCCTACCTACCTGCTCTGCCCTGCCTGCCCTGCCCTGCCCTGCCCTGCCCTGCCCTACTCTACACTGCCTTCTCTGCTCTACTCTGCCCTGCCCTGCCCTGCCCTACCCTGCCCTTTACTCTACCCTGCCCTGCCCTGCCCTGCCCTGCCCTACCCTGCCCTCCTCTACACTGCCCTGCTCTACCTACTCTACCTACCCTGCCTGCCCTCTACTCTACCCTACCCTACCCTGCCCTAGCCCCTCACCCTGCCCTGCCCTACTCTGCCCTGCCCTACCCTGCCCCTGCCCCTGCCTGCCCTCCTCTATCTCCCTGCCACTCTATTCTGCTCTGCCTACCCTGCCCTGCTGCCCTACCCTGCCCTCCTCTATCCTGCCCTACCCTACTCTGCTCTACTCTACCCCTGCCTGCCCTGCCCTACCCTGCCCTCCTCTGCTCTGCCCTACCCTGCCCTGCCCCTACCCTACCTGCCTCCTCTACCTCCCTACCTACTCTGCTCTCTCTACCCTGCCCTGCCCTGCCCTACCCCTGCCCTCCTCTACTCTACCCTACCCTACCCTGCCCTGCCCTGCCCTGCCCTGCCTACCCTACCCTACCCTACCCTGCCCTCCTCTGCCTACCCTGCTCTACCCTACCCCTACCCTACCTACCCTGCCTACCCTATCTCTCTACTCTACCCCTACCCTGCCCTGCCCTGCCCTGCCCTGCTCTACCCTGCTGCCCTACTCTACTCTACTCTCTACCCTACCTACTCTACTCTACTCTACTCTACCCTACCCTGCCCTCCTCTACTCTACCCTACCCTACCTACCCTACCCTCTACCCTGCCCCTCTCTACCCTACCCTGCCCTGCCCTGCCCTGCCTGCCCTGCCCCTGCCTACCCTGCCCTGCCCTGCTCTACTCTTACCCTACCTGCCCTGCCCTGCCCCTGCCCCTGCCCTACCCTACCCTACCTACTCTGCTCTACTCTACTCTACCTGCTCTGCAACCTGCCTCTCCTACCCCTACCCTTACCCTACCCTACCCTACCCTACCCTACCTACCCTACTCTACTCTACTCTACTCTACTCTACTCTACCCTACCTACCCTACCCTGCCCCTACCCTGCTACCCCACCTATCCTGCCTCTACCTATCCTGCCATATCCTACCTCCTTACATTCAATGACTGGGATATATTAGACATTGGTCAGTAGAATCTGTGCCCATTAACTCAGGTCAAATGCCAGTAGTTGGGTTATGATGAAGTCTATTAGAACTGGGGTCTATTAGAACTGGGGTCTAATGGGAACTGGGGTCTGTTAGAACTGGGTCTAATAGAACTGGGGTCTATTAGAACTGGGGTCTATTAGAACTGCATAGAACTGGGGTCTATTAGAACTGGGGTCTGTAGGAACTGGGGTCTATTAGAACTGGGGTCTATTAGAACTGGGGTCTATTAGAGACTGGGTCTATTAGAACTAGGGTCTATTAGAACTGGGGTCTATTAGACCTGGGGTCTATTAGAACTGGGGTCTATTAGAACTGGGGTCTACTAGAACTGGGCCTATTAGAACTGGGTCTATTCGAGTGGGGTCTAGTAGAACTGGAGTCTATTAGAACTGGGGCCTATTAGAACTGGGGCTTACTAGAGCTGGGGCCTATTAGAACTGGGGTCTATTAGAAATGGGGCCCTGTAGAACTGGGGCTTACTGGAGCTGGGGCCTATTGGGAACTGGGGTCTATTAGAACTGGGGTCTGTTAGAACTGGGGCCTACTAGAACTGGGGCCTTTGGGAGCACTGGGGTCTATTCGAGTGGGGTCTATGGGAACTGGGGCCTACCAGAACTGGGGCCTACTAGAACTGGGGCCTACTAGAACTGCGG
Source organism: Homarus americanus (assembly GCF_018991925.1). Classification (NCBI taxonomy): domain Eukaryota; kingdom Metazoa; phylum Arthropoda; class Malacostraca; order Decapoda; family Nephropidae; genus Homarus; species Homarus americanus. The sequence continues at coordinate 17,497 of NW_024722569.1, read as the reverse complement.
GTCTACTAGGTGGGGCCTACTAAAACTGGGGCCTACTAGAACTGGTGCCTATTAAAACTGGGGCCTACTGAACTGGGGTCTACTGGAACTGGGGCCTACTAGAACTGGGGCCTACTAGAGCTGGGGCCTACTAGAACTGTGGCCTCCTTAGAACTGGGGCCTGCTAGACCTGGGCCTACTAGAACTGGGGCCTACTAAAACTGGGGGCCTGCAAGTGGGGTCCATTAAACTTTGGTCTGTGACAGCCACCACTACCTCCACCACAATTCCAGCCACACCACCAACAACAGCCACCACCTCCACCACCACCACCACCAACAACAACAACAACCACCAACACCACCAACAACAACAGCAACAACAACAGCCACCACCTCCACCACCACCTCACCACCACCACCACCAACAACAACAACAACCAACCACCACCACCACCACCACCACCAACACCAACAACAACAACAACAACAACAACAACAACAACAACAACACACTGCCCTCAATTGGTCGTTGCATATTGTATTACCTGATATTGCACGTTTACTAGTACCAAACTGCCCACTTCCTGTTGTCTTGACCGTTAACACCCAACAACAGGCCGTTATTGATGTGGAATAATTATGTTGTTTGTCTGTTATGTTGTATTAATGTCTCTCTCTCTCTCTCTCTCTCTCTCTCTCTCTCTCTCTCTCTCTCTCTCTCTCTCTTTTACCGCCTGTCTTCCTCCTCCTCCCTCCTCCCTCTTCCTCCTCCTTTCTCTTCCCTCCTCCTCCCTCCCTCCTCCTCCTCCCTCCTCTCCTCCTCCCCTTCCTCCTTCTCCCTCCTCCTCCTCCCCTCCTCCTCCTCCCTCCTCCTCCTCCTCCTCCTCCTCCTCCTCCTCCTCCTTCTCCTCCTCCTCCTCCTCCTCTCCTCCTCCTCCCTCCTCCTCCTCCTCCTCCTCCTCCTCCTCCTCCTCCTCCTCCTCCTCCTCCTCCTCCTCCTCCTCCCTCTTCCTCCTCCCTTCCTCCTTCTCCCCTCCTCCTCCTCCCTCCTCCTCCTCCCCTCCTCCTCCTCCTCCCCCCTTCCTCCTCCTCCCCTCCTCCTCCTCCCCTCCTCCTCCTCCCCTCCTCCTCCTCCTCCCCTCCTCCTCCTCCTCCTCCTCCTCCCTCCTCCTCCTCCTCCTCCCCTCCTCCTCCTCCTCCTCCTCCTCCTCCTCCTCCTCCTCCTCCTCCTCCTCCTCCCCTCCTCCTCCTCCCTCCTCCTCCTCCTCCTCCTCCTCCTCCCCTCCTCCTCCTCCCTCCTCCTCCCTCCCTCCTCCTCCTCCTCCTCCTCCTCCTCCTCCTCCTCCTCCCCTCCTCTCCTCCTCCTCCTCTCCTCCTCCCTCCTCCTCCTCCTCCTCCTCCTCCTCCTCCTCCTCCTCCTCCTCCTCCCTCCTCCTCCTCTCCTCCTCCCCAACAGCATAGACACTGAGTCAAACTTCTTCAGAAAATAAATTAATTTCTTTCAGAAAACAATGACAATTTGTGCTTGTTGATGCTGTCATTACTGGAACCATATGGGTTGACTGCTTTGCCAGGGGTAGCGGGGGTGAGATAAAAGTAAGGTAGGTTATGAGAGTCACCCTCTTCCTCCCCTCCCATCCTTTGTCCTCCTGCCTCCTCCCCCCCACTCCTTCCCTCCTCCTCCTCCTTCCTTGTCCTCCCCCTCCTGCCACCCCTTCATTTTTCTCCTCAATCCTCCTCCCCCCTCTCCCTCCTTCCCTCTCCATTCTCCTCCTCCCCTCCTTCCCTTCCTTCCTCCTCCCTCCTTCTCCCTCCTCCCTGTGCCATCTCTCTCTCCTCGTTCCGTCTCTCCCCTTCTCCTCCCTCTCCTCCTGTCCCTATATTTCTTCTCTTCCCCTTTCCCACCTCTTCCATACTCCTGCCTCTCCCAGACCCCATATTACAAGACAGTCCTCGAGGGCCGGGTTTAAGTGGCACTCTGGCATATGGAGTGTCACCTCTGAGTTATATTGGGTAAGGCTGGAATGTTGAGTTTGTGTTAGGTTGTAGGTTGAGTGTTGGGTTGGTTGGTTTGATTGGTTTGATTGTTGGGTTTAGGTTGGTTGGGTTGGGTTGGGTTAGGTTAGGTAGGTTAGGTTTGTGTTAGGTTAGGTTAGGTAAGGGTAGGTTAGGTTTAGGTTAGTGTATTGGACCATAGGAGTGTTGCGGGTCCTATCGAGGCGTTTAAAGGTGACGTAATGCTCATTTGTGTACGTGTGTGTGTGTGTGTGTGTGTGTGTGTGTGTGTGTGTGTGTGTGTGTGTGCAGGCTTCAGAGATAGTATGGTGGTACCTCTGAACCCTGAAAGTATCCCTGAAAGAATTCCTGAAAGAGCCGCTGAACCCTGACACAACCCCTGAACCCCTGACACAACCCCTGAACCCCTGAAGGAACCCCCTGAACCCCTGAAGGAACCTCCTGAACCCCTGAAGTAACCTCTTACAGTGCTCCGTCATGTCATTCTCACACTAAAGATGTCCCTCACTTAATACCTGTCATGTTATTGAACCTTGACTCTCTCTAAGGGTTCATTACACATAGATGACCTCATCATACCTTAATGACGTCATTAGTTATGCGTGACGTCAGTGTAAATAAGGCAAAGGGAGACGCTCATTGGATCAATTGCCGGTTGTTGTATGTAGTAATATATCAGCATAACTTGTCCCCTGATTGGTCCCTGTCCTCTCTTACCTCATGGGCTAGCTTCCCTCCTATTGGTTCTTCTATCTCTTGCGTCATGGGCTAGCTTCCTTCCTATTGGTCACACACTTTTGCGTCATGAGCTAGCTTTCTTCCTATTGGTTCTTTCTTTTGCATCGTAGGGTGTCTTCCGTCCTATTGGTCCATCTTTCTATTGCGTCATAGGTTATCTTCCGTTCTATTGGTCCTTTTGTGTATTGCATCCTCTTGTTCCTTCCTTTCGTGTCGCGTGTTTGAGAAAGTTACGGAAGTTTGCGCTGTAATATGAGATTTGTAGACACTTGTTGTCGCTCTACTGTCGTGGCGTCATGTGGTGTTGTGGTTCGTGACGTCGTATGGTGATGTGAGTCGTGGCGTGATGTGATGTTGTTGGTCGTGACGTCATATGGTGTTATGGGGTGATAGCAGGGGAGGGTGACACAGGAGGGAGGTGTTCTTTAGGAGGGTGTGCGGTCGAGGGTGAAGGGTGTCTTCAGGAGGGATTCTTTGGGAGGAGAATTTCTAGGAGGGGGTTAGGAGGTGATGCAGATGGTGAGGTGAGCAACAACAGGGAAGGTGTGTGTGTGTGTGTGTGACCTGACTGCCTCCTTCAAGCCTCAACTCCTGGTCTTGAATGAACTGGGACTTATTTGCATTAATTAATAGCATGTTGAACTTTCATCTTGGCGCGCAAATTACCCAACGTTAGGTCCTCCTCTCCTCCTCCCTCCTCCTCCTCCTCTAAAAAATCTCTTCCAAAATCTAAAACTTGAAGCTGAAGTCTGAGTGGCGCCAGTAGTGTAAATCATAAGTGAGGAAGTATATAATGAAGTTATTTTGACCGAGGCGACGGTGTCATGTTATACCGAGAGTAGGAATCACCTGAAGAGTGAACACCTGAATTTATTGTACACCTTAACCTAACCTAACCTACTCTGTACAGTATGTCACTCCCAATATGGTATTTCTGTGCTGTACGACAGTTTGGGCCCGTCATCATCCCACATAATACTGGCGGACGTACGATAAGATGTTTTAACCCACAATACAAGCTCCCAATTTTGATAATTCCTTTCAAATCATCCTATTCTCCCAACCCCACCCCTCCTTCTCCCCAACCCCTACCACCCCTTCTCCTAACCCTACCACCCTCCTCCCCAACCCTACACTTTCTTCTCCAATCCCTACCACCTCCTTTCCCCAACCTTCCACCCTCCTTCTCCCCAACCCCTACACCCTCCTTCTCCCCAACCCTACCACCCTCCCCTTCTCCCCAACCCCTACAACCTCCCCTTCTCCCAGCCCTACCACCTCCTTCTCCCCACCCCTACCACCTCCTTCTCCCCAACCCCTGACCCTCCCTAACCCCTACCACCCTCCTTCTCCTAACTCTGCCTCCCCTTCTCTAGCCCCTGCCACCTCCTTCTCTAGCCCCCTCACTACCTCCTCCCTAACCCCTCACGCCCTCTAACCCCTCCCTCTTCTCCCCAACCCTACCACCCTCCTTCTCCCCAGCCCTACCACTCCTTCGCCCCTTGCCTCCTTCTGCCACCCCTCCCCGCCCTCATCTCTCTGCCCTACCACCCTCTCCTTCTCCCCAACCCCTGCCACCCTCCTTCTCCCCAACCCCTACCACCCTCCCTTCTCTCTCTACCCATCTCTTCACCCTTCTCCCCAACCCTTCACCTCCTTCTCCTAACCCTCTCCTCCTTCTCCCTAACCCCTACCACCCTCCTTCTCTAGCCCTACCACCCTCCTTCTCTGGCCCTCTCACCATCCTTCTCCCTAACCCCTTTCTGCCTCCCTAGCCCCTCCCCCTAACCCCTTCACCACCTTCTCTGACCCTACCACCCTCCTTCATCTGGCCCCTCTTCACCCTCCTTCTCCCTGACCCTCTCCCTCCCTTCTCCCCAGCCCCTCTCACCCCTCCTCCCCCTTACCTCCTCCTGCTCCTGCCTCTCCTTTCTGACCCTACCGCCCTCACTACTCTGACCTCTGCCCATTTCTGACCCCTGCCCCCCATCTCTAACCCCTCTCTTCTCCTAACCCCTGCCACCTCCTTCTCCTAACCCTGCCACCCTCCTTCTCCTAACTCCTGCCACCTCCTTCTCCCCAGCCCCTCTCACCCTCCTTTCTCCCAACCCTACCACCCTCCTTCTCCTAACCCTACCACCCTCCCTTCCCTCCTTCTCCCCAGCCCTCCCTCTTTTCCCCAACCCTCTCTACCTCCTTCTCCCCACCCCTCACCCTCCTCCCCAGCCCTACCCTCCTCCTCCCCAACCCTCACCCTCTCAT
>NW_024722569.1:0-7500 GCF_018991925.1 Homarus americanus | reverse complement strand
GTAATTTTTGGTTGTTGAGTGGTGTCAGTGGTCTGTGTGTGTGAGGAACGTTGATGGGTCATCTTGTTCTCTTGTCATAGACGTAGGGGTAGGATTATCAGTCATAAACGTGAGAGATGCAGGATTTATGTGGTTGTGAACGTAGAGTGCAGGGTTATGTTCATAGGGAGGATTGGGATTTATGTGGTCATAGACGTTGTGAGATGCAGGATTTATGTGGTCATAGACGTTGAGATGCAGGTTTTCAGTTTGTAGACTTGATGAGATGCAGGATTTATGTGGTCATAGACGTGAGAGATGCAGGTTATGTGGTTGTAGACGTAGAGATGCAGGTTATGTGGTCATAGACGTGAGATGCAGGATTTATGTGGTCATGGATTGTGAGATGCAAGATTATGTGGTCATAGACGGTAGAGATGCATGGGTTTATGTGGTCATAGACATAGAGATGCAGGATTTATGTGGTTGTAGACGTGGAGATGCAGGATTTATGTGGTCTTAGACGGTTAGGGTGCAGGATTTATGTGGTCATAGACATAGAGATGCAGGATTTATGTTATGGGCGTGGGGAATGCAGGTTGTTATTGGTCATAGACGTAGGGGATGCAGGATTTATGTGGTTGTGACGTAGAGATGCAGGATTTATGTGGTCAACGTAGAGATGCGGTTTATGTGGTCATCAGGAATCTGGATTTATGTGGTCATAGACGTGAGAGATGCAGGATTTATCATAGACATGAGATGCAGGATTTATGTGGTTGTAGACGTGAGATGCAGGATTATGGTGCATAGAAGTGAGATGGGATTTGTGGTCATGAATAGAGATGCTGGATTTATGGTTGTGGCGTAGAGATGCAGGATTTATGTGGTCGTAGACGTAGAGATGCAGGTTTATGTGGTCATGAACGTGAGATGCAGGTTGTGGTCATAGACGTGAGATGCGGGTTATGTGGTTGTAGACGAGATGGTCTGGAATTTATGGTCATAGACGTGGGGATGCAGGATTATGTGTGATTAGACGTGAGGTATGGTTTATGTGGTGCATGGACGTAGAGATGCAGGATTTATGTGGTTGTAGACGTAGAGATGCAGGATTTATGTGGTCATAGACGTGCGAGATGCAGGATTTATGTGGTCATAAACGTGAGATGCAGGGTTTATGTGGTCATAGACGTGAGAATGCAGGATTTGTGTGGTTGTAGACGTGAGATGCAGAATTTATGTGGTCATGCTGTGCAGATGCAGGATTTATGTGGTCATAGACGTGGAGATGCAGGTTATGTGGTGATAGGCGTAGAGATGCTGGGATTTATGTGGTTGTAGACGTAGAGATGCAGGTTATGTGGTCATAGACTGGCAGAATGCAAGGATTATGTGGTCATAGACAGTCAGAGATGCGGGATTTATGTGGAGATTGCTAGACGTAGATGCAGGATTTATGTGGTTGTAGACTGGTACGATTTATGTGGTCATGAACGTAGAGATGCAGGATTTATGTGGTCATGGACGTGAGATGCAGGATTTATGTGGTCATAGACGTAGAGATGCAGGATTTATGGTTGTAGACGTAGAGATGCAGGATTTATGTGGTCATGGACGTGAGATGCAGGTTTTATGTGGTCTTAGACGTGAGATGCGGGTTTTATGTGGTCATGAGCGTGGGATGCAGGATTGTATGGTCATTAAAGTAGAGATCTGGGATTTGTGGTCATAGACGTAGAGATGCAGGATTTATGGTGCATAGAACTTAGGGTCTGGATTTATGTGGTTGTAGACGTAAGAGATGCAGGATTTGTGTGGTTATAGACTGTGAGATGCAGGATTTATGTGGTTGTAGACGTAGGATGCAGAATTTGTGTGGTCATGGACGTAGAGATGCAGGATTTATGTGGTCATAGACGTGAGATCAGGATTTATGTGGTCATAGACTGGTAGAGATCAGGTTTTATGTGGTTGTAGACGTAAGATGCAGGTTTATGTGGTCATGGGCGTTGTAGGATGCGGGATTTATGTGGTCATAGACGTGAGATGCAGGATTTATGTGGTCATAGACGTAGGATGGGATTTATGTGGTCGTAGACGTGGAGAGTTAAGTTTATGTGGTCATAGACGTGAGATGCGGTTATGTGGTCTTGTGACTTAGAGATGCGGTTATGTGGTTGTAGACGTAGAGATGCAGGTTTATGGTCATAGTCGTAGAGATGCTGGATTTATGTGGTCGTAGCGTAGGGTAAACGAGGGTTGACGTTGCCATTGTGTGTTCCAGGCATGTTGCCAGACCGCTGTTGGTAAGACTCGATGGTTTGTCTCTGATTGGTCAAATGTCTCAGTCTAATCTGCATGGTGTCCGTTTATGATGGGGATTATAATCGGTCCAAATCGGTTCCCCAGTCTAATGGGATACAATTCTTAAAGGGTTCCAAATCTCAAAGATTCGTCTTATTAGGCCAGGTCCTCCTACACTTAGGTTGGGGCCTATTAGATCTGAGGTCATTTGATCTGCTTGTGTGGTGGTGGTGGTGGTAGCAGTGGTGTTGATAGTGGTGATAACAGTAGTGGTGGTGGTGGTAGTAGGAGTGGTGGTAATAAAAGGTGGTGGTGGTAGTAGTAGTGTTGGTTGGTGATAATAGTAGCAGTGCTAGTAGTGGTTAGTGGTGGTAGTAGTAGTGGTGGTGGTGATGGTAGTGGCAGTGCTATTAATTGTTAGTGGTAGTAGTAGTAGTTGGTGGTGATAATAGTGCAGTGCTAGTAATTTAGTGGAGTAATAGTGTTGGTGGTGATAATAGTCTTCAAGTAGTGGTGGTGGTAGTAGTAGTGGTGGTGGTAGTAGTAGTGGTGGTGGTGATAGTAGTGGTGGTGGTGATAGTAGTGGTGGTAGAGTGAGAAGCTACTAGCGGAAAGAAGGTTTGTACGTGAGAATGTCGTGACCCGGAGGTACTGAGGGATCTTCCTGGTGTGGGGGGAAGAATGTGGGAAGAAGAGGAAGGGGGGTGGGGCAAAGAAAGAAGTAGAAGAGGAAGACGATAAGTATGTATGGAAAAGAGGTCAAAGAGGTCACAATATAAACAGGATGGCTGGAGGTCAGGTCAGAGGTTACTGTGCTGGGACTGAAATGACGAGAGTGTTATATAAGGGTACTCAGTGGACCAGTGAATGATGGACCAGTTTGGTGATGGACCAGTGGTGATGGACCGGTTGGTGATGGACCAGTTGGTGATGGACCAGTTGATGGATCAAGTTGGGTGATGGACCAGTTGAGTGATGGACCAGTTGGTGATGGACCGGTTGGTGATGGACCGGTTGGGTGGACCAGTTGGTGATGGATGGTTGGATGTGGACCAGTTGGTTGATGGACCGGTTGGTGATGGACCGGTTGGTGATGGACCGGTTGGGTGATGGACCGGTTGGTGATGGACCGGTTGGTTGATGGACCCGGTTGGTTGATTGGACCAGTTGGTGATGGACCAGTTGGATGATGGACCGGTTGATGATGGACCGGTTGGTGATGGACCCGTTGGTGTGGACCAGTGGATGATGGACCAGTTGGTGATGGACCAGTTGGTGATGGACCAGTTGGGTGATGGACCAGTTGGTGATGGACCAGTTGGTGATGGACCGGTTGGTGATGGACCGTTGGTGATGGACCAGTTGAATGATGGACCAGTTAAGTGATAGATCCAATTTTTGGTTTGGGAAGAGATAACAGTCAGTTGCAGTGCCACACAAATTGTTTCTTAGTGAGCATTGTGTACTATCTGATGCTGTCTGCCATCACACCTATCAGACCCTACTTCTTATTCTTCTTAAATTGTCTAAGTCAATTTTCTTGTTATTTTGGCTGAGTTTTACTTTTTTTTAATGTTTCCTACATTTTTGTACTTGATGCTTATTTTGATTAGTTTAGTTTCAAAGGTGGTAGGTGTACAGGTGTTATTTATTAAAACATGAGTATTTTAATGCATGTACTGTTTAGTGTTTGGGATCTCCTTGCAAACAAAGTTAATCTTCAAAAACTAAATCTATAATGATGAGAGTCAATCGTGTTGACCTTCAAGAGCAAGTGGACAGAGTGAGGCAGATTGAGATGTCTTTTAGATATGCTGTAGTAAGGACAAGTCCTTCAGCCCATAGTTATAATACTGTTTTTGTGAAATGTTACACAAACAATGAGATAAGGTCTGTGGTGAACACCTTCATCCAGAATAAACATATGAAAACGTCATCCTTCACCCCCATTAGGTAAAGTCTACCTTCTCTGACAAGTCTAAGTGGTAGGCTAAGTGAAGAACCACTCAGCGTCTTTGAGATTCTGCGGGTAAGTTTGGTGCAATTAAATACAGTGTCTGATGTATGTATGTTTGGTTCAGCAGGTGGATCTGATAAATTACTAACTGAACCTTTTAGATTATATACTGTACATTACTGTAATAGCATGGAATTTTCAGATCATAAAAGTAAAGGTACGATGTAAAATGATGATTTTATATGAAATGTGCACAAGGTTCCATAATTACACTAATTAGTGATTTTTTCACAACAGTTTAGTACTATAGGTGGGCTGGATTCCCATTGTGAGGTCTGTATGGCACAGTGACATGTTTGGCCGTGTGACTTTCTTGGGAATGTTTATTCCTCTGGCGACACGGTGTTTTGATGATGTCTCCTGGGCTGGTATCTCTGCAAGATGATGTGTTGTGGATTGACATGTATTGTAGGTGGGCTACAAAACCTTAATATATACAGAAATAAATGTACAGTACAGGATTGTTAGTAGTCTGCATATTTGGTTATATTTGTTTATTGACTCTCATATTGACATTTTGTGGGCCACTAAACTGATAATCCTTACCAAGACCTAATGTACTACACTTTTGGTGTATACAAGTTGGATACCCAATCTCCATAATTTCTTTCTCAGCACATTCTGTGGATATAGCCCAGTAAGATGAATGTTAAATTGGGAATCTACTTATTTAATAAACAAACTTGCATTAAAATATTTTAAAGCTTCAGTGCTCATTTGTATTCTCTTTACTTGCTGAGTACAAGAGTGAGTTGTACTCAAATGATAAAGAAGTCAGTGGGCATTGGAAAAGCAGTGTTCTTTCTTATTTTTTGTAATAATACTCCAGCTACTGATATTCACTATGGTTTCTTGACAGATGGAGCCTTTAGAAGACCTTATTTACAGTCTACGAGGTGACTTGATCTTAGCCCTCAAGTTTGTACCTCCAGATGCAGTCAGTAGTAAGAAGACCCGTCGATTCGGGAGGTTTACATGTGTTAGTGAAGGAAGCCAAGAGTTTAACAAGAGCAAAGCCTCGGTTTACTAGACCCAGTCTGTAAGGGTATATACTACAGTATACAAAGATCTTTAGACTCTCTTGTAGAATATTTTGGTTAGGTTGGATTAAGGACCATATGTTTGTGTAATCTACATCATTTATTTATAGTAGTGTGCCATCACAACAGGTGACATGTACTTTGAATTTGTTTTCAAATGTTTTTCATTGATCAATAAGTTTCTGTGTTGTCTTCTGATAGATTTTATTATGTAAATATATGTAGATATAAAATTTTTAACCTTGTTTTTCTAACTCCGTATTAACCTTCATCACTTCAACACAATACATTCCTCTTTTTGTACTGGCACTTTGAGTTTATTCTGCTCCTCCTCATCAACTCTCCAGTATATGCTAAATTGATACAGCTTTTAAACACGGCTTGAGTCCATAATACGGTAAGTGCAGTGAAGCATAAATATCCTTCATACATGCATGCCACGTGAGTCCACTACATAATCTCAAGCCATTTCTCATATTATTGTGTACTGTACTGTCTGTGTAGTACTATGCGGAGATATGTTTACTCAAATCTGCTTGAGGCCTAGGGTCAGTCTGTAGAGGCACCTGATTGGCTGGTGGATGGACATGGACACTAGGGGAAGCCAAACATAGTACAGTATGTGCAACACACTGGTAGTAGAAATATATAGTGAACATGAACAAGTTCTGAGATGTAAACTCCTCCTGACCTCACTGACATCATGACTGATTTGGTCCTGAAATGTTATAATCTTTTGTCACAAAGCAAAAATATTTATAGCTTGCAAAAAGTGTAGAGGTACTTTAAAAAAAAAAAAATTCTAGTTCTGTCCTAATAGTGTTAGAGGAGAATTTGGTTCTTAATGATTCTGATATATTTTTCAGGATAGTTTTAATAAAAGATATTTAAACAACAATGTATAATGATGGGGTATATTGTTTTTATAAAAAATGTCAGGACTGTTTATGCGGGAGACTATAAGCTCAGGTCTAGAGTTATAAGTTCCATTTATTTACTAAAAATAATCTTGACAGGAAAATAGTTATAAGAGGTTTGAGGTAATGTTAGAAGATGGGAAATCATTGAAAATTAAAATCAGAATGGTATTTGTATGTTCTCTTCCAAGTTTTTTTTTTATGGGCCATAGATGAAAAGGCAAACACTCCTTTATTGTGTGTTTCTTTAGGTGTTTTACAATGGTGATAATTTTTACAAGATCAGTGATGTTGTCATGATTATTATAAACCATTCACAATTTTGCCTTTGAGATATATGAGTTGGCCTTCAGATGGTTTAATGGTGGTTAAAGTTCAGGCTGGTTAGGCTGGGGTGAGCATTTTTGGGGCCTAATCTTTGAAGATTCTTGAATGCTAAAATTGCAAAATTTTAGTCTTGTCTTGGTACCTTTACCACATCAAAGGCAAATATCATCTGTTAACCACTTCTTGTCATACAGCTGGTATCACACCATGCACAGTGTTGGAAATTCTAGTTCAGGTGGGCCTCATAAACAATGGGGTTAAGTTCTGAAAATCCATTGTTAAGTGAATTATCATAGATAGGAGCATTATAACATGGGGTTCAATGGGATATATTCCCAGTCAGTCCCAAAACACCATGTATCACTGACAAAACACTTCCTACAATACTACTGTCAGTACAAACAATTAAATAACCTCATCACATCCTGAAAATAAGTCTGGTCATCATCACATGTCCTCTTTTAGGCTAAGGGGTCTCTTGTGGGTGGAGTGGAATGTTACTCTGACTCGACACAATTCTGGAGTCAGCGAGGCTGGAGACAGAGTGGGAGTCGGAGTCTTAGAAGGGCTTCTATTTTGGGGGCTGGAGTGTAGGCTTCGCCTGGCTTTGAAGGGGTGAAGTTCTGGGTGGGACTGGAGAGGTGTCAGGAGTCTATGGCAATGGCTCTGACTGTGGCAGGTTTGAAAAGGAGGTGATTATTGTCTGGCACACCTCCTTCTTTTTTTTTAACGTACAGCTCCTTGTAGCAGAGCATGTGTCCACCATTGCCCTCATAGACAAACTCCTGTTGAGTTGGGATCATTCTCGTGTAAGCTCAATTGCTGAGGTCAAACGGTTAAGTCTTATTTCAGTCACGTTAAATGGTAGAAAATATTACTGTAATGTACAGTATTAACCTGTAGTGTAGTGTAC
>NW_024722568.1:0-12464 GCF_018991925.1 Homarus americanus | reverse complement strand
CACACCCCGGTTATGTCACTGAAAGGGTGCCTGGCCCTTACACCCCGGGTCATGGTGCTGGAGGGGTGCCCGGCCCTCACACCCCGGGTTATGGCACTGAAGAGGTGCCCGGCCCTCACACCCCGGGTCATGTCACAGGCAGCCCGGCCCTCACACCCCGGGTCATGTCACTGAAGTGGTGCCCAGCCCTCACACCCCGGGTCATGGCACTGATGAGGTGCCCGGCCCTCACACCCCGGGTCATAGCACTAAAGGGGTGCCCGGCCCTCATACCCCGGGTCATGGTGCTGGAGGGGTGCCCGGCCTTCACACCCCGGGTCATGTCACTAAAAGGGTGCCCGGCCCTCACACCCCGGGTCATGGTACGGGAGGGGTCCCCGGCCCTCACCTCCCGGGTCATGTCACTGAAAGGGTGCCCGGCCCTCACACCACGGGTCATGTCACTGAAGGGGTGCCTGGCCCTCACACCACAGGCCATGGTGCTGGAGGGGGTGCCCGGCCCTCACACCCCGGGTCATGTCACTGAAAGGGTGCCCGGCCCTCACATACCGGGTCATGGAGATGAAGGGGTGCACGGCCATGACACCCCGGGTCATGGACCTAAAGGGGTGCCCCGCCCTCACACCCCGGGTCATGTCACTAAAGGGGTGCCCGGCCCTTACACCCCGGGTCATGTCACTGAAGGGGTGCCCGGCCCTCTCACCCCGGGTCATAGCACTAAAGGGGTGCCCGGCCCTCATACCCCGGGTCATGGTGCTGGAGGGGTTTCCCGGCCTTCACACCCCGGTTATGTCACTGAAAGGGTGCCCGGCCCTTACACCCCGGGTCATGGTGCTGGAGGGGTGCCCGACCTTCACACCCAGGGTCATGTCACTGAAAGGGTGCCCGGCCCTCACACCTCCCCGGATCATGTCAATAAAGAGGGTGCCCCGGCCTCACACCCTGGCCGTCACTGAAGTGGTGCCCAGCCCTCACATCCTGGTCATGGCACTGCGATGAGGTGCCTGGCCTCACACCCTGGGTCAGTAGCACTAAAGGGGTGCCCGGCCCTCATACCCAACATGGTGTGTTGAGGGGTGCCCCGGCCTTCACACCCCGGGTCATGTCACTAAAAGGGTGCCCGGCCCTCACACCCCGGGTCATGGTACGGGAGGGGTGCCCGGCCCTCACCTCCCGGGTCATGTCACTGAAAGGGTGCCCGGCCCTCACACCACGGGTCATGTCACTGAAGGGGTGCCCGGCCCTCACACCACAGGCCATGGTGCTGGAGGGGGTGCCCGGCCCTCACACCCCGGGTCATGTCACTGAAAGGGTGCCCGGCCCTCACATACCGGGTCATGGAGATGAAGGGGTGCACGGCCATGACACCCCGGGTCATGGACCTAAAGGGGTGCCCCGCCCTCACACCCCGGGGCATGTCACTAAAGGGGTGCCCGGCCCTTACACCCCGGGTCATGTCACTGAAGGGGTGCACGGCCATGACACCCCGGGTCATGAACCTAAAGGGGTGCCCGGCCCTCACAACCCGGGTCATGGTGCTGATGGGGTGCCCGGACCTCACACCCCGGGTCATGTCACTGAAGGGGTGCCCAGCCGTCACACCCTGGGTCATGTCACTGAAGGGGTGTCCGGCCCTCACACCCCGGGCCATGGTACTGGACTGGTGCCCGGCCCTCACACCCCGGGTCATGGTGCTGAAGGGGTGCCCGGCCCTCACACCCCGATTCATGGCACTGAAAGGGTGCCCGGCCCTCACACCCCGGTTTGCAGCACTGTAGGGGTGCCCGGCCCTCACACCCCGTTTCATGGCACTGAAAGGGTGCCCGGCCCTCACACCCCGGGTCATGGGACTGAAGGGGTGCTCGGCCCTCACACCCCGGGTCATGGTTCTGGAGTGGTGCCCGGCCCTCACACCCCGGGTCATGGCACTGAAGGGAAGCCTGGCCCTCACACCCCGGGTCATTGTGCTGAAGGGGTGCACGGCCCTTACACCCAGGGTCATGTGAAAGGGTGCCCGGCCATCACACCCCGGTTCATAACATTGTAGGGGTGCCCTGCACCCACACCCCGTTTCATGTCACTGAAGGGGTGCCCGGCCCTAAAACCCCGGTTCATGTCACTTATGGGGTGCCCGGCCCTCACACTCCGGGTCATGGTGCTGGAGGGGTGACAAGCCCTGACACCCTGGGTCATGTGAAGGGGTGCCCGAGCCTAACACCCTGGTTCAAAGCAATGTATGGGTGCCTGGCACTCACACCCCGTTTCATGGCACTTAAGGGTGCCCGGCCCTCACTCCCCGGGTCATGGCACTGATCAGGTGCCCGGCCCTCACACCCCTGGCCAGTGCACTGAAGCTTTGCCCGGCCCTCACACCCCTGGTCATGTCACTGAGAGGGTGCCCGGCCCTCACATACCGGGTCATGGAGATGAAGGGGTGCACAGTTCTCACACTCCGGGTCATGGCACTGAAGGGGTGCCCGGAACTCACTCCCCGGGTCATGGCACTAAAGGGGTGCCCGGCCCTCACACCCGAAGTCATGGTGCTGGAGGGATGCCAAGCTCTCACACTCCGGGTCATGGCACTGAAGGGGTGCCTGGCCTCACACCCCGGGTCATGGCACTGAAAGGGTGCCTGGCCCTCACACCCCGATTCATGACACTAAAGGGGTGCCCGGCCCTCACACCCCGGGTCATGTCACTGAAGGGGTGCCCGGCCGTCACACCCCGGGTCATGTCACTAAAAGGATGTCCGGCCCTCACATACCGGGTCATGGAGATGAAGGGGTGCACAGTTCTCACACTCCGGATCATGGCACTGAAGGGGTGCCTGGGCCTCACACCCCGGGTCATGGTGCTGAAGCGGTGCCCAGCCCTCACACCCCGGGTCATGGTGCTGATGGGGTGCCCGGCCCTCACACCCCGGGTCATGTCACTGAAGGGGTACCCGGCCGTCACACCCCGGGTCATGTCACTGAAGGGGTGTCCGGCCCTCACATCCCGGGCTATGGTGCAGGATTGGTGCCCGGCCCTCACACCCTGGGACATGGTGCTGAAGGGGTGCCCGGCCCACACACCCCGGTTCATGGCACTGAAATGGTGCCCGGCCCTCACCTCAAGGTCATGGCACTGATCAGGTGCCTGGCCTCACACCCCTGGCCAGTGCACTGAAGCTTTGCCCGGCCTCACACCCCTGTCATGTCACTGAGAGGGTGCCTGCCTCACATACTGGGTCATGGAGATGAAGGGTGCACAGTTCACACTCCGGGTCATGGCACTGAAGGGGTGCCTGGTTTCACACTCCCTGGCCATGGTGCTGAAGGGTGCCCAGCCCTCACACACCGGGTCATGGTGCTGATGGGGTGCCCGGCCTCACACCTCGGGTCATGTCACTGAAGGTGCCCGGCCGTCACACCCTGGCCAGGCTCACTGAAGGGGTGTCCGGCCTCACATCCTGGGCCATGGTGCAGGATTGGTGCCCGGCCCTCCCACCCTGGGACATGGTGCAGAAGGGGTGCCTGGCCCTCACACCTGGTTCATGGCACTGAAATGGTGCCTGGCCCTCACACCCTGTCTGCAGCACTGTAGGGGTGCCTCCGGCCCTCACACTCTGCTTCATGGCACTGAAAGGGTGCCCTGCCCTCACACACCCCGATTCGTGACACTGAAGGGGTGCCTGGCCCTCACACTCCGGGTCATGGCACTAAGCGGTTCCTGGCCCTCACACCCTGGCTGCAAAGGATAGTGCCCAGTCTCACAATCTGATTCTGGCACTGAATTCGAACCCGGCCCTAACACCCTGGGTTATGGTGCTGAAGGGGTGCCTCTGGCCCTCACACCTCGGTTCGCAGCATTGTAGGGGTGCCCGGCCTCACACCCTGCTCTTCATGGCACTCCAGGTGCCTGGCCCTCACGCCCTGATTCATGACACTAAAGGTGCCCATCCCTCACACCCCTGGGTCCTGTCACTGAAGGTACAGCTCACACCTGGCCATCATGGCACTAAAGGGGTGTTTGGCCTCACACCCCTGGGGTCATGTCACTGAAAGGGTGCTCGGCCCCTCACACTCCGGGTCATGTCACTGAAGGGGTGCACATTACACCCGGGTCATGGCACTGAAGGTGCCTCGGCCCTCACACCGGCCAAGTGCTCACTGAAGGGGTGCCCGGAACTCACTCCCCGGGTCATGGCACTAAAGGGGTGCCCGGCCCTCACACCCGAAGTCATGGTGCTGGAGGGATGCCAAGCTCTCACACTCCGGGTCATGGTACTGAAGGGGTGCCTGGCCTCACACCCCGGGTCATGGCACTGAAAGGGTGCCTGGCCCTCACACCCCGATTCATGACACTAAAGGGGTGCCCGGCCCTCGCACCCCGGGTCATGTCACTGAAGGGGTGCCCGGCCGTCACACCCCGGGTCATGTCACTAAAAGGGTGTCCGGCCCTCACATACCGGGTCATGGAGATGAAGGGGTGCACAGTTCTCACACTCCGGATAATGGCACTGAAGGGGTGCCTGGCCCTCACACCCCGGGTCATGGTGCTGAAGCGGTGCCCAGCCCTCACACCCCGGGTCATGGACCTAAAGGGGTGCCCGGCCCTCACACCCCGGGTCATGGGGTTGAAGCGGTTCCGGCCCTCACACCCCGGGTCATGGTGCTGATGGGGTGCCCGGCCCTCACACCCTGATTCTTGGCACTGAAATCGAGCCCGGCCCTAACATCCTGGGTCATGATGCTGAAGGGGTGCCCAGCCCTCACACCCCGATTCATTTCACTGAAGGGGTTCCCGACCCTCACACCCCAAGTCATGTGAAGGGGTACCCGGCCCTCACACCCCGGTTCGCAGCACTGTAGGGGTGCCCGGCCCTCACACCCCGTTTCATGGCACTGAAAGGGTGGCCGGCCCTCACACCAAGGGTCATGGCACTGAAGGGGTGCCTGGCCCTCACTCCCCGGGTCATTGTGCTGGAGGGGTGCACGGCCTTCACACCCCGGGTCATGTCACTAAAGGGGTGCTCGGCCCTCACACCCGGGGTCATGTCACTGAAGGGGTGCACGGCCATGACACCCCGGGTCATGGTGATGAAGGGGTGCCCGGACCTCACACCCCGGGTCATGTCACTGAAAGGGTGCCCGGCACTCACACCCCGGGTCATGGCGCTGATGAGGTGCCCACACCCCTGGCCATGGCACTGAAGCTTGCCCGGCCTTCACACCCCTGGTCATGGCACTGAATGGGTGCCTGGCCTCGCACACCGGGTCATGGTGTTGGAGGGGTGCTGGCCTCGGCTGTTCCCCAGGCCATGGTGGTGTTGAGGGTGTCAGGCCCTGACATCCACTGAAGGGGTGCCTGGCCCTCACAATTTGCAGGCCATACAGTGCTGGAGGGTGCCCACCTCACACCCCGGGTCATGTCACTGAAAGGGTGCCCGGCCTTCACACCCCGGGCCATGGTGCTGGAGGGGTGCCCGGACATCACACCCCGGGTCATGTCAGTAAAGCGGTGCCCTGCCCTCACACCCCAGGTCATGTCAATGAAGTGGTGCCCAGCCCTCACACCCCGGGTCATGGCACTAATGAGGTGCCCGGCCCTCACACCCCTGGCCATGGCACTGAAGGTTTGCCCGGCCCTCAAAGCCCTGGTCATATACCTAAATTGGTCTCCGGCCCTCACACCCCGGGTCATAGCACTAAAGGGGTGCCCGGCCCTCATACCACGGTCCATGGTGCTGGAGGGGTGCCCGGCCCTCACCTCCCGGGTCATGTCACTGAAAGGGTGCCCGGCCCTCACACCACGGGTCATGGCACTGAAGGGGTGCCCGGCCCTCACACCCCGGGTCATACTGGAAGGGGTGCCTAGCCCTCACACCCCTGGGTCATGGTGCTGGGTGCCCGGCCTCACACCCCAAAGTCATGTCACGCCAGTAAGTGCCGGCCCTCACACCCCTGGGTCATGGCACTGAAGCTTTGCCCGGCCCTCACACCCTGTCATGGCACTGAAGGGGTGCATGGCCCTCAATACTGAAAGTCATGATACTGAAGGGGTGCCCGGCCCTCACACCCCAGGCCATGGTGCTGGAGGGGTGCCCGGCCCTCACACCCCGGGTCATGTCACTGAAAGGGTGCCCGGCCCTCACACCCCGGGCCATGGTGCTGAAGGGGTGCCCGGACATCACACCCCGATTCATGGCACTGAACGGGTACCCGGTCCTCACACCCTTGGTCATGTCACTGAAGGGGTGCCCAGCCGTCACACCCCGGGTCATGTCACTAAAGCGGTGCCCGGCCCTCACACCCCGGGTCATGTCACTGAAGTGGTGCCCAGCCCTCACACCCCGGATCATGGCACTGATGAGCTGCCCGGCCCTCACACCCCTTGCCATGGCACTGAAGGTTTGCCCGGTCCTCAAACCCCTGGTCATGTACCTAAACTGGTGTCCGGCCCTCACACCCACGGTCATAGCACGAAAGGGGTGCCCGGCCCTCATATCCCGGGTCATGGTGCTGGAGGGGTGCCCGACCCTCACACCCCGGGTCGCGGTGCTGATGGGTTCCTCTGCCTCACACCCCGATTCTGGCATGAAATCGAGCCTGCCCCACACTGTGGCTAAAGGAAGCCTTCATCACACCCTGATTCATTTCACTGAAGGGTGCCGACCTCACGGGAAGTCATTTGAAGGGAAAGCCCGGCCCTCACACCCCAGTTCAGCAGACCAGAAGGGGCCTGACTCACACCCTTGCTTAAGCACTGAACGGGTAAGGGCCCTCACACCCCTGATCCATGACACTGAAGGTGCCCGGCCTCACACCCCGGTTCATGGCACTGAAGGCACGGCCTCACACCCCAGGTCATGGACCTAAAGGGTGCCCAGCCTCACACCACTGGTCATGGGGCTGGAAACGGTTCCCGGCCCTCACACCCGGGTCAGGTGGTGAAGGGTGCCGCCTCACACCCAGCACACTGCAGGGTGCCTGCCTCACACCCACACATGGTGCTGAAGGATGCTCGAGTTTAACACCCTGATTCATGGCACTGAAGGTCCCTCGACCCTCAAACCCCGGTCATGGTGTCTGAGGGGTGCCCGCCCTCACACCCGGGTCATGTCACTACAGGGGTGCCTGGCCCTCACACCCGGGTCAGGCCATTGAAGGTGTGCCCGAACCTCACACCCCTGCCAGGGTGTGCTGATGGTGCCTGAACCTCACACCCCAAGCAGGTGCTGATGGGGTGCCCGGCCCTCACACCCCGGTTCTGCACTGAAATCTGTTCCAGCCCTAACACCCCTGGATCATGGTGCTGAAGGTGTGCCCGAACCTCACACCCCTGGGTCATGGTGCTGGAGGTGCCTGAACCTCACACCCCGGGTCATGTCACTGAAAGGGTGTCTGGCCTCAAACCCCAGGTCATACCATTGAAGGTGCCTGGCCCTCACACCCCGGGTCATGGCACTGAAGTGGTTCCCTGCCTCACACCCCAGGGTCACCCCGGTCATGTGAAGAGGTGCCCGGCCCTCACACCCCGGGTTCACACACTGTAGGGTGCCCTGCCCCACACCCCGGCTCATGTCACTTGAGGGTGCCTGGCGCTCACACCCCGGTCATGGTGTTGAGGGGCGTCGGCCCCGACACCCCGGGTCAAGTGAAGGGGTGCCTGACCACACAACCTTTTCAGCACTGTATGGGGTGCCTGGCACTCATCCTGGGTCATGGCACTGAAGGGGTGCCCCACCTCACCCCGGGTCATGGTGCAAAGGAAGGGGTTCCCTGGCCACACCCCGATCTGCACTGAAGGGGTGCCTGGGCCCCACACCGGGCCATGGTGGCTGAGGGTGCCTGCCCTCACAGCACCGGGCTGCACAGTGTCTGCCATCACACCCCAGGTCATGGTGCTGATGGGGTGCCCCGCCTCTACACCCCCATTCTTGGCAGTTCGAATTGAGCCCAGGCTCCTAACACCTGCATGGTGCTAAGGTGCCTGGCCTCACACCCCTGATTCATTTCACTGAAGTGGTGTGTCGGACCCACACACCCCAGGTTCATGGGAAGGCCTGGCCTCACACCTAAGTCTGCAGCACTGTAGGTGCCTGACCCCACACCCCGCTCATGGCAATTGAAAGGGTGCCACCCCCACCCCTGGATTCATGACACTGAAGGTGCCTGGCCTCACACTCGGGTCATGGCACTTACACCACACCCCAGGTCATGGACTCCAAAGGTGCCCATCCTCACAACATGGGCTGAAATGGCCTGGCCCCAAACCTGGTCATGGTGTCTGAGGGTGCCTGCCCTCACACCCCTGGTCATGTCATGGGTAAAAGCCAATCTCACACTGGGCCGTGTCATTGAAGGTGTGCCCAACCTCATACCCCGGTCATGGGAAAAGGCAGCCTGAACCTCACACCCTGGCCGCGCTATTGATAAAGTTCTTAACCTCTCTATAAGCTGTTATGGTGTTGATGGGTGTCACCACACCCTGCTCTGCAGGTGCACTGAATCGAGCCTGGCCCAACATTGTGGATCAGGTGCTGAAGGTGCCCAAGGTGCATTCTGGTCATGGCATCGAAGGTGTTCCTGAACTCACACCCTGGGTCATGGTGCTGGAGGTGCCTGAACCTCAGCACCTCGGTCATGTCACTGAAAGGGTGTCCAGCCTCAAACCCCGGGTCATGTCATTAAGCAAAAGCCCAGCCTCACACCCTGGTCAGGCACTGAAGTGGTTCCTATCTCACACTCGGGTCATGGTGTTGAGAATGCCTGCTCATACCCCGGTCTATGTCACTGGAAGGGGTGCCCGCCTCGCACTTCGGTCATGCACTGAAGGGGAGCCGCCTCACACCCGGGTCATGGTGCTGAAGGGTGCCCGGCCACACCCGATTCATGGCACTGAGGCGGTCTCGCCCCCTACACCCCGGGTCATGGCACTGCACGCCCTGCACCAGTCGCGGACGTAAGGCATCCGCCCGCAATGACGACTGCGGTTGAAGCGGTTCCCGGCCATTACACCCTGGTATTGCAAGCAGAGGTGCCCGCTCACACCCCGGAAGTCTGGTGCCGAAGGGGCCTCACCCCGGGTCAGGCACTGAAGGTGTCAGCCTTGCTGCCCTGGGTCATGGTGCTAGTGGGTTCCCACATTAACGGACCTCGCACTGAAGGTGCTCGGTTCACGAAATTGGTCAGGAAGCCGAGGGTGCCTACCACACTCCCGGTCGCGAAGAAGGTCTATCACACCCCTGCAGTGCTGATGGGGTCTATGCCTCATAACTGATTCTGGCATCAGCATGGTGCTGACCCTGACACCCCGGCTGCAAATGGCTCACACCCAGTCTGGCAGCACTAGAAGGCTTGACCTCAAGACCCCTGCTCCCCATGGCACTTGAAAGGGTGCCGGGCCCCTCACACCCGGCTCATACACTGAGAGGGTGCCCTCACACCTCCCGGGGTCATGGCATTCAAGGGGTGCAGGTCTCACACCCCAGGTCAGTGGACTCCAAGGGGTGCCCAGCCCTCACACCACGGGTCATGGGGTTGAGAATGGTCCCCGGCCCTCACAGCCTGGCTGCGGTGTGAGGTGCCTGTCCTCACACCCAGGGTCATGTCACTGCAGGGGTGCCTGGGGTTCACACCCCTGGTCATGGTGCCATGGGATGCCTGGCTTTCTACAATTCTGATTCACAGGCACTGAAGGTCCCTGACCTCAAAACCTGGGCCATAAATTGAGGGTGCCTGGCCCTCACACCTGGGCCAGGTTACCAGAAGGTGCTGGCCTCACACCCTGGGTCATGCTGGCTTGAACGTGCCTGAACTCACACCCGGTCATGGTGCTGAGGTGCCCAACTCACACCCCGTCATGTCATTGGGCGTGCCCAATCCCTACACCCGGTTATGGTGCTGATGGGGTGCCTGGCCTCACACTCCTGGTTCTTGCACTGAAATCGAGTCTGCCCAACACCCTGGATCATGGCATGAAGGGGTTCCCCAGCCCTACACCCCAAGGTCATGGCACCACAGCCTGAACTCACACCCTGGTCAGGAAGGAGGTGTGCCTGAACCTCTACACCTGGCTGTTATTGAAGGTGCCGTCTCACACCCCTGGGGGCTTGCACGAAGGGGTTCCCAGCCCTCACACCCCAGGTCATGGTGTTGAGGGTGCCCGGCGGTCATGGTGCTGGAGCGATGCCCGGCTCACACCCGACTTCATGGAACTAAAATCGAGCCCGCCCTCACACCCTGGGTCATGGTGCTGAAGGGGTGCCCGCCCTCACACCACGTTTCATGGCACTGAAGGGTGCCCGCCCAAACGCCCCGGGTCATCTCACTGAAGGGGTGCCCGGCCGTCACACCTCTGGCCATGGCATGAAGGTGTGCACGGTCCTCACACCCCGAGTCATGGCACTGAAACGGTACCCGCCCACACACCCGGGTTCAGGTCATTGAAGGGGTGCCCGCCCTTATACCGGGTCATGGTGCTGGAGGGGTGCCCGGCTCTCACACCCCGATTCATGGCACTGATATCGAGACCGGCCTCACATCCTGGGTCATGGTGCTGAAGGGTGCCGGCCTCATACCCCGGTCATGGCACTGAAGGAGTCACTGGCCCTCACACCCTGGGTCATGGACTGAAAGGGTGCCCGCCCACACCTGTATGTCATTGAAGGGGTCCCCGCCCACACACCCCGGGTCAGTTCATTGAAAGGGTGTCCGGCCCTCACACCCCTGGTCATAGCACTGAAGGTGCCCGCCCTCATCCCGGGTAATGGTGCTCGAGGGATGCCCGGCCTCACACCTGATTCATGGAACTAAAATCGAGCCCGGCCTCACACCCGGATCATGGTGCTGAAGGGGTGCCCGGCCTCACATCCCGCTTAATGGCACTGAAGGGGTGCCGGGCCCTGACGCCCGGGTCATGTCACTGAAGGGGTTCCTGGCCTCACACCCCGGTCATAGCACTGAAGGTGCCCGGCCTCATATCCCGGGTAATGGTGCTCGAGGGATGCCCGGCCTCACACCCTGATTCATGGAACTAAAATCGAGCCCGGCCCTCACACCCCGGGTCAGCGTCAATGAAAGGGTGCCTGCCCTTACACCATGGCAGCAGAACTGAAGGTGCCCGCCCTCATACCCAGGGCTGCTGGAGGCCTGGCCTTCACACCTCGTTTCATTGTACTGAAAGAGTGACCGGCCTCACACCCAGGTTCATGGCACTGAAGGGGTGCCCTGCCTCACACCCCGGTTCATGGAACTGAAGGTGTGCCCGCCTCACACACCGGGTCATGGTGCTAAAGGTGCCCGGCCTCACACCCTGGGTCATGTCACTGAAAGGGGTTCCCTGGCCTCACACCCCGGGTCATGGCACTGATGAGGTGCCCGGCCTCACACCTGTGGCCATGGCACTGAAGGTTTGTCCGGCCTCACACCCTTGGTCATGTACTCCAAAGTGGTGTCCGGCCCACCCTGATTCATGGCACTGAAAGGGTGGCCCGGCCTCACCCTGGGCCATGGTTCTGGAAGGGCTTGGCCTGACACTGGTCATGACACTGAAGGGTGCCTGACCTCACAACCCGGCCATGGTGCTGAGGGAGCCATGCCCTCACACCCCGGGTCATGGAGCTGAAGGTGCCTGGACATCACACCCCGGAACATGGCATTGAAGGGGTGCCCGGCCATCACACTCAGGGTAATGGAGCTGAAAGGGTGCCTGGCCGTCACACCCCGGTCATGGCACTGAAGTGGTGCCCGGCGTCACAGCCTTGGACATGGCACTGAACGTGCCCGGCCCTCACACCCTTGTCATAGACCCAAACGGGTGCCCGGCCATCACACCCCGGCTCTGGGGCTGAAGGAGGACCGGCACCACACCCTGTTCATGGCACTGAAAGGGTGCCCGGCCCTCATACCCCGGGTCATGGTGCTGGAGGGGTGCCCGCCTCACACCCCTGCTTCATGGAACTGAAAGAGTGCCCGGCCTCACACACCGGTACATGGCACTGAAGGTGCCGGCCTCACACCCCGGATCATGGCATTGAAGGGGTGCCTGGCCATCACACTCAGGGTCATGGTGCTGGAGGGTGCCCGGCCCTCACACCCAGGGTCATATCACTTTAGTGCCTGGCCTCACACCCCGGGTCATGGACCTAAAGGGGTGCCTGGCCCTCACACCCCAGGTCATGGGGTTGAAGGTTCCCTACCAACACGGGGTCATATGCTGAAGGTGCCCGGCCATCACACCCAGATTCATGGCACTCAAAGGGTGCCCGGCCCTCATACCCCCATGTCATGTGAAGGGTGCCCTGCCCTAACACCCCGGTTTACAGCACTGTAGGGTGCCCGGCCTCACACCCTGCTTCATGGCACTGATAGGGTGCCCGGCCTCACACCCCGGTTCATAACTCTGTAGGGGTGCCCAGCCCTCACACCCTGTTTCATGGCACTGAAGGAGTGCCTGGCCTCAACCCCGGCTCATGGCAC
>NW_024722567.1:0-2545 GCF_018991925.1 Homarus americanus | reverse complement strand
CTTCGGGTACACATGCAACCACGAGCACTTCGGTACACATGCACCCAAGAGCACTTCGGTACACGTGCACCCAAGAGCACTTCAGTACACATGCACCCAAGAGTAATTCACACATGCACCAAAGCACTCTACACATGCACCCAAGAGCTCTGTACACATGCACCCAAGAGCACTTCAGTACACATGCACCAAGAGCACTTCAGTACACGTGCACCCAACGCACTCTGGTACACATGCACCCAAGAGCACTTCGGTACACATGCACCCAAGAGCACTTCGGTACACATGCACCTACGAGCACTTCGGTACACATGCACCCAAGAGCACTTTGGTACACATGCACCCAAGAGGACTTCGGTACACGTGCACCCAAGAGCACTTCGGTACACGTGCACCCAAGAGCACTTCGGTACACATGCACCCAAGAGCACTTCGGTACACATGCACCGAAGAGCACTTCGGTACACGTGCACCCAAGAGCACTTCGGTACACATGCACCCAAGAGCATTTCGGTACACATACACCCAAGAGCACTTCGGTACGCGTGCACCCAGGAGCACTTCGGTACACTTGCACCCAAGAGCACTTCGGTACACATGCACCCAAGAGCACTTTGGGATGCATGCACCCAAGAGCACTTCGGTACACTTGCACCCAAGAGCACCCTGGTACACGTGCACCCAAGAGCACTTCAGTACACGTGCACCCAAGAGCACTTTGGTAAACGTGCACCCAAGAGCACTTCGGTACACATGCACCCAAGAGCACTTCGGTACACATGCACCCAAGAGGACTTCGGTACACATGCACCAAAGAGCACTTCGGTACACATGCACCCAAGCGCACCTCGGTACACTTGCACCCAATGCACTCTGGTACACATGCACCAAAGAGCACTTCGGTACACATGCACCCAAGAGCACTTTGGTACACGTGCACCCAAGAGCACTTCGGTACACATGCACCCAAGAGCACTTCGGTACACATGCACCAAAGAGCACCTTGGCACACGTGCACCCAAGAGCACTTCGGCACACGTGCACCCAAGAGCATTTCTGGCACACATGCACCCAAGAGGACTTCCCCGGTACACGCACCCAAGAGGACTCCCCTGCACACGTGCACCTGAGCATCTCGGCACACACATGCACCCAAGAGCACCCTGGCACACATGCACCCAAGAGCACCCTGGCACACATGCACCAAGAGCACTTTGCACACATGCACCCAAGAGCACCCAGCACACATGCACCCAAGAGCACTTTGCAAACGTGCACCCAAGCAGCACCCTGGCATGCTATGCACCCACAGCACTTCGGCACACATGCACCCAAGAGAAAGAGCCCCTGGCACACATGCACCAAAGACACTTCTGCACACGCACCCAAGAGCACTTCAGTACACACACATGTAACCCAAGAGCACCCCTGGCACATGCACCAAAGAGCACTTTGGTACACGTGCACCCAAGAGCACTTCGGTACACGTGCACCCAAGAGCAATTCGGTACACATGCACCCAAGAGCACTTTGGTACACATGCACCCAAGAGCACTTCGGTACACGTGCACCCATGAGCACTTTGGTACACATGCACCCAAGAGCACTTCGGTACACGTGCACCCAAGAGCACTTCGGTACACATGCTCCGAAGAGTGCTTCGGTACACATGCACCAAAGAGCACTTCGGTACACGTGCACCCAGGAGCACTTCGGTACACGTGCACCCAATGAGCACTTCGGTACACATGCACCCAAGAGCACATTGGTACACATGCACCCAAAAGCACTTCGGTACACATGCACCCAAGAGCACTTCGGTACACACCCAAGAACACTTCAGCACATGCACCAAAGCACTTCTGCACACATGCACCAGAGCACCCCGGCACACATGCACCCAAGAGCACCCAACACCCAACACCCTGTCACATGCACCCAAGACACTTCGGTACATGCACCCAAGAGCACCCCAGCAACACATCACCCAAGAGCACCGGTACACGCACCCAAGAGCAATTCAGACACATGCAACCAAGAGCACTTCGGTACACATGCACCCAAGATAAATTCGCACACGCACCCAAGAGCATTTCGGTACACATGCACCCAAGAGCACCCCGGTACACACACCAACAGCACTCAGCACAACGCACCCAAGATCACCCCCACATGAACCCAAGAGCACTTCGGCACACATGCACCCACAGCACTTCGGTACACATGCACCCAAGAGCACCCTACCACATGCACCCAAGAGCACCCACAACCAAACCCGGTACAATGCACCCAAGAGCACTTCGGTACACATGAACCCAAGAGCACTTCGGCACACATGCACCACTAGCACCCCAGTACACATGCACCCAAGAGCACTCTCTGCACACATGCACCCAAGAGTCTCTGTTACACATGCACCCAAGAGCACCTCAGTACACATGCACCCAAGAGCACCCCTACACACGTGCACCCAAGAGCACTGGTACACATGCACCCAAGAGCATTTCGCACACATGCACCCAAGAGCACTTCAGTACACATGCAC
>NW_024722566.1:0-6110 GCF_018991925.1 Homarus americanus | reverse complement strand
CTGCGAAGTTACGTATTAAGCAACATTTGCTAGATATTTATATATAATTAATAATACTACTATTGATCTAACTTAACAGAGAAAACACAAACATTTAAATAAATAACATAAAAATATACCAACCAAGTAACTAAGAACAATAATAATATAAAAGTAAAACTAATATAACAGCTTGTATGAAATGAACGGAATACATGCTCACGCATGCGAAGTTCCCGAAAGGCCACAGGCACGTGACAATGACCCGAGGTGAGAGCCGGTCCCCTTCAGTACCATGAACAGGGGTGTGGAGGCCGGGCACCCTTCAGCACCACATGACCCGGGGTGTGGAGGCTGGCCCCCTTCAGTGCCATGACCCGGGAGTGAAGCCCGCACCCTTTCAGTGACAAGAACCGGGGTGAGGGCTGGGCAACCCTTTAATGCCATGAAACGGTGTGTGAGTGCCAGGCACCCATACAGTGCTTTTGATCCAGGTGGACAGCACCCTTCACATGACCTGAATCAGCTCGGGCACCTCCAGCACCATGACACCCGGAGGGCCGCACCCCACCAGTGCCATGAACCGGTGAGGTCGGCACCACTTAAAGCCAAGAAACGATTGAGAGGCAGGGCACCTACAGTAAGTTGTGAACCGGGCTGTGGAGGACCGGGCACCTTCACATGACCAGGGGAAGGCAGGCACCTCCAGCACCATAACCTGAAGTGTGAGGGCCGGGCACCCCTCCAGCACCATACCGGGGTGGATGGTCATGGGCACCCTCAGTGCCATGAATCGGGTGAAGGCCGGGCACACCCAGTGATGACCCGGGGTGAGGGCCGCACCCTCCAGCACCATGTCCCAGGGTCCGGGCACTAGTGACATGACCGGGTTGTGAGGGCCGGGCACCTAATCAGTGCCATGACCGGGGTGTGAGGGCGGACTCCTTCCAGTGCCATGACCGGGGTGTGAGGCCCGGGCACGCTTTCAATGACATGAAACGGGGTGTGAGTGCCGGGCACTCCTCCAGCTCCCTGGCCCTGGGTGTGAGGGGCGGACACCCATTCAATGACATGACCCGGGGTGTGACGACCGGGCACCCCTTCAGTGCCATGAATCGGGGTGTGAGGGCCGGGTACCCCTTCAGCACCATGACCCGGGGTGTTGGGGCTTGGCTCGATTTCAGTGCCATGAATCGGGGTGTGAGAGCCGGGCACCCCTTCAGTGCCATGACCCGGGGTGTGAGGCCCGGGCACCCTTTCAATGACATGACCCGGCTTGTGAGGGCCGGGCACCCTTTCAGTGTCATGAACCGGGGTGTGAGGGCCAGGCACCCCTTCATATGACCCGGGGTGTGAGGCCAGGCACCCCTTCAGCACCATGACTCGGGGTGTGAAGGCGGGCACCCCATCAGTGTCATCAACCTGGGTTGTGAGGCAGGCACCTAATCAGTGCCATGACCCAGGGGTGTGAGGCCGGACTCCCCTTCAGTGACATGACCCGGGGTGTGAGGGCCGGGCACCCTTTCAGTGTCATGAACCGAGGTGTGAGGGCCGGGCACTCCTTAAGTGCCATGAAACGGGGTGTGAGTGCCGGGCACCCATACAGTGCCTTGAACCAGGGTGTGAAGGCCCGGCACCCCATCACATGACCAGGGGTGTCAGGGCCGGGCAACCCTCCAGCACCATGACCCGGGGTGTGAGGGCCGGGCACCCCATCAGTGCCATGAACCGGGGTGTGAGGGCCGGGCACCCCTTCAGTGCCATGAAACGGGGTGTGAGGGCAGGGCACCCATACAGTGTTATAAACCGGGGTGTGAGGGCCGGGCACCCCTTTACATGACCCTTGGTGTAAGGGCCGGGCACCCCTTCAGTGCCCTGACCCGGGGTGTGAGGGCCGGGCACCCCTCCAGCACCATGGCCCGGCTTGTGAGGGCCAGACACCAATTCAGTGACATGAGCCATGGTTTGACGGCCGGGCTCCCATTCAGTGACATGACCTGGGGTGTGAGGGCTGGGCACCCCTTCAGTGACATGACCCGGGGTGTGAAGGCCAGGCACCCTTTCAGTGACATGTCCCGGAGTGTGAGGGCGGGCACCCCTTCAGTACCATGACTCGGGGTGTTGGGGCTTGGCTCGATTTCAGTGCCATGAATCGGGGTGTGAAGGCCTGGCTCGATTTCAGTGCCATGAATCGGGGTGTGAGGGCCGAGCACCCAATCAGTGTCATGAACCGGTGTGTGAGGCCGGGCACCCCTTCAGTGCCATGACCCGCGGTGTGAGGGCCATGCACCCCATCAGTGACATGACCCGGAGAGTGAGGGCCGGTACCCCGTTTAGTGACATGACATGGGGTGTGAGGGCCGGGGACCCCTCCAGCACCATGACCTGGAGTGTGAGGCCGGTCCCCCTTAGTACCATGAACAGGGGTGAGGGCCCACCCCTTCAGTGCCATGAACAGGGGTGTGAGGGCTGGCACCCTTCAGTACCATGAACAGGGTGTGAAGGTGGCACCCCGAAGCTGTGAACCGGGGTGTGAGGGCGGCTCCCCTTAACATGACCCGGGTGTGAGGGCCGGGCTCCCTTCTGACCTGGGTGTGAGGGCCGGGCACCCCTTCAGCACCATGACTCAGGGTGTGAGGGCTGGACACCCCTTCACATGACCCAGGGTGTCAGGGTCGGGCACCCCTCCAGCACCATGACCCGGTGTTTGAGGGTCCGGCACACCTTAAATTCCATGAAACGGGTTGTGAGGGCAGGGCACCCCTTCAGTGTTATGAACCGGGGTGTGAGGGATGGGCACCCCTTCACATGACCCGGGGTGTGAGGGCCGGGCACCCTTTCATTCCCATGAATCGTGGTGTGAGGGCCGGGCACCCCTTCAGCACAATGACCCGGGTTGTGAGGGCGTGGCACCCCTCCAGCATCATAGCCCGAGGTGTGAGGGCCGGACACCAATTCAGTGACATGACCCGGGGTGTGACGGCCGGTCTCCCCTTCAGTGACATGACCCGGGGTGTGAGGGCTGGGCACCCCTTCAGTGCCATGAAACGAGGTGTGGGGGCAGGGCACCCCTACAGTGTTATTATCCGAGGTGTGAGGGCCGGGCACCCCTCCAGAACCATGACCCGGAGTGTGAGGGCCGGGCACCCCTTCAGTACCATGACTAGGGGTGTGAAAGCCGGGCACCCCTTCAGTGTCATGAACCGGGGTGTGAGGGCCGGGTACACTTTCAGTGCCATGAAACAGGGTGTGAGAGCCGGGCACCCCTACAGTACTGCGAACCGGGGTGTGAGGGCTGGGCACCCCTTCACATGACGCGGGGTGTGAGGGTCGGGCACCCCTTCAGTGCCATGAATCGGGGTGTGAGGGCCGGGCACCCCTTGAGCACCATGACCAGGGGTGTTGGGGCTTGGCTCGATTTTAGTGCCATGAATCGGGGTGTGAGGTCCTGGCTCGATTTCAGTGCCATGAATCGGGGTGTGAGGGCCGGGCAACCCATCAGCACCATGACCCGGAGTGTGAGGGCCGGGTCCCCCTTCAGTACCATGAACAGGGGTGTGAGGGCCGGGCACCCCTTCAGTGCCATGAACAGGAGTGTGAGGGTTGGGCATCCCTTCAGTACCATGACTCGGGGTGTTGGGGCTTGGCTCGATTTCAGTGCCATGAATCGGGGTGTGAAGGCCTGGCGCGATTTCAGTGCCATGAATCAGGGAGTGTGAGGCCGAGCACCCATCAATGTCACAATGAACCGTGTGAGGCCGGGCACCCTTCAGCGCCATGACCTGGGTGTGAGGGCCATGCACCCTTCAGTGACATGAGACCCGGGAGTGGTACGGCACCCGTTTAGTGACATTACCCGGGTGTGAGGGCCGAACCCTCCAGCACCATGACCCGAGTGTGAGGCCGGGTCCCCCTTCAGTACCATGAACAGGGAGGGAGGGCCTAGGCACCCTTTCAGTGCCATGAACCGGTGTGGAGGGCTGGCACCTTAAGTGCCATGAAACAGGGTGTGAGTGCCGGGCACCCCCTTCAGCACCATGGCCCAGTGAGGGCCGGACACCATTCAGTGACATGGCCCAGGGTGTGACGGCCAGGAAGCCCTTTTAGTGACATGACCCGGGGTGTGAGGGGCTGGACTCTCCAGCACCATGCCCCAGGGCGTGAGGGCCGGGCACCCCTTCAGTGCCACGAACCTGGGTTTGAGGGTCAGCTCACCCAATGACACAAGACCCAGATTGAAGGGCAGGGCACCCTCTGTTAATCCCGGGGTGTGAGGCCAGACACCCTACAATGACCGAACAGGGTAGGGGCCCGGCACCCCTTCACATGACCCATGGCCAGGCACCTTCAGTACAAGGAATCGGGGTGTGGCTGAGGCACCCTTCAGCACAATGACCTGGCCAGAGGGCGGGGGCACCCCTCAGCACCATAGCCCAGTGTGAGGCCGGACACCTTCAGTGACACTTGACCCGGGGTGTGACAGCCGGTCTCCCCTTCAGTGACGGCCCGGGGTGTGAGGCGGGCACCCCTCAGCACCATAGCCCGGGGTGGGGCCAGCACCTACAATGCTCGAACAGGGTGGGAGGGCCCGGCGCGCCTTCACATGACGCAGGGGTGAGATGGTCAGGCACCTTCAGTGCCATGAATCAAGTTAGCGAGGCCAGGCACTCCTTCAGCACCATGACCAGGGGTGTTGGGGCTTAGCTCGATTGCAAGTGCCATGAATCAGGGGGTGTGAGGGCCTGGCTCGATTTCAGTGCCATGAATCGGGGTGTGAGGGCCGGGCACACCTCCAGTGACATGACCCGGGGTGTGAGGGCCGGGCACCCCTCCAGCACCATGTCCCAGGGTGTGAGGTCCGGGTACCCCTTTAGTGACATGACCCGGGGTGCGAGGGCCGGGCACCCCTCCAGCACAATGACCCGGAGTGTGAGGGCCGGGCATCCCTTCAGTGCCATGAACCGGGGTGTGAGGGTCGGGCACTCCTTAAGTGCCATGAAACGGGGTGTGAGTGCCGGGCACTCCTCCAGCTCCCTGGCCCGGGGTGTGAGGGGCGGACACCCATTCAATGACATGACCCGGGGTGTGACGACCGGGCACCCCTTCAGTGCCAAGAATCGGGGTGTGAGGGCCGGGTACCCCTTCAGCACCTGACCCAGGGTGTTGGGGCTTGGCAGTTCAGTGAATCAGGGTGTGAGGGCCCGGGGCACCCTTCAGTGCCATGACCAGGGGTGTGAGGCCCGGGCACCCTTTGTTGACATGACCCGGCTTGTGAGGAGGTTCAGGCTCCCCTTCAGTGCCATGACAAGGGGAGTGAGGCCCGGGCACCCTTTCAGTGACATGGACCGGGGTGTGAGCGCCGGGCACCCCATAAGTGCCATGAAACGGGGTGTGAGTGCCGGGCACCCATACAGTGCTTTGAACCAGGGTGTGAGGGCCGGGCACCCCTTCACATGACCCGGGGTGTCAGGGTCGGTCACCCCTCCAGCACCATGTCCCGCGGTGTGAGGGCCGGGCACCCCATCAGTGCCATGAACCGGGGTGTGATGGCCGGGCACCTCTTAAATGCCATGAAACGGGTTGTGAGGGAAGGCACAAGCAGGGTGTGAGTGCAGGCACACCCTTGTGCTGAACCACAGTGTGAGGTCGGGCACCCGTTCACATGACCCAGGGTGTCAGGAGCTGGGCACCTCCAGCACCACTGACCCAGGTGTGAGGGCCAGGCACCCCGCAAGTGACATGAACCGGGGATTTAGGGGCCGGGTACCCCTTCAGTGACATGAGAGCAGGGGTGTAGGGCCAGGCACCCCTTCAATGTTATGACACACGGGGTGAGAGGGCCAGGCACCTCTTTAAGTGCACCCATGACCTGAAGTGTGAGAAGCCTGGGCACTCCTTCAGTAACATGACCCTGGGTGTGAGGGCCAGGCACCCACTTCAGTGCCAGGATGTGAGGGTGGACCTCCTTCAGTGCCATGACCCTGGGTGAGAGCGCGGAGCTGCCCCTTCAGTGTCACGAATCAGGGGTGTGTGAGGGCCAGTGCCTCAGTGCCATGAAAGCAGGGGTGTGGCGGGCACCTAGTGCTTCAGACCGGGGGTGTGGGCCAGGCACCCTTCAGTGCCATGAATCC
>NW_024722565.1:0-22908 GCF_018991925.1 Homarus americanus | reverse complement strand
TGTATTAATAACACCGGTCAACACAATTTTTCTGGCACAAGGTTTTTAAACGGATTTTAAGTAAATTTGTGGTGCAGAATCCAAATATGACTTTGGTTTTTGTCTATCACATCAGGTTTTTGAGATATACCATATTGCACTTTTGCTGGGAAACGTAAACTTTTGGATCAAAATTGACGGTTTAAACATGTATACATAAATTTTTTCAGCATTATAATTTGATTTTTCTATAACCAAAAGTTTTTAATATCAAATTGGAAAGTTAATGCACATTTAATATTTAAATGTAACATTGAAGGGTGAAAAAAACCAATTAATGTACGGTAGAAATAGTGCAAGTATTAAGATCAAGTTACAGTTACATAAACTTCCTCTTTTTGGCCGATCTCTTATGTACAGCTTCTGGAATGTCTCTCATCAAACTCCAGCAGTAGTCCGCCATCATGTTCGAGTCCCATCGACCTTGGTAACGTTCTTCCATTACTTTAATGTCTTGATGAAAGCGCTCCCCTTGCTCCTTGCTCACTTCTCCCAGATTTTCTGGAAACTCGTCCAAGTGACTGTGTAAGTAGTGAACCTTGATACTCATTCTGCATCCAGGTGCTTGTAAACTCAAGAGCAGCTCTTCCACAATTTCTTGATAGTTGTCCGCTTTCTTGTTCCCTAAGAAGTTCCGCACCACATTAGAGAAAGCATTCCAAGTTCTTGCCTGTGCCTCAGTCATTGCTGCAAGGAAGTGTGGATCTCTGAGTAGTGTTCTTATTTGAGGTCCATCAAAAATCCCTGCCTTTTTCTTCTCGTCGCTAAGACTTGGAAAGGTTGAGCATATATATATCTGAAACACTCTCCACTATGATCAAGAGCCTTGACGAATTGCTTCATGATACCAAGTTTTATGTGCAGAGGAGGAAGGACAATGTTTTTCCTGTCAACCAGAGGATCGTTAATGATATTCTTGTCACCAGGCGTCGAACTATGTCTTGGTGGCCAATTCTTTTTCACCCAATGGTCTGCTGTAGCCCTGCTGTCCCAGTAGCACAGAAAACAGGGGTATTTTGTGTACCCTCCTTGCTGGCCCAATAGAAAGTTTACCATTTTCAAGTCTACACAAATTAACCATTCATGAGCATGGTATTGCAACCTCTCTAGAACAGTCTTAATGTTTTCATACTCTTCTTTAATTTGTACAGAAGGTCCGATTGGAATTGAACCATACTTGTTTCCGTTATGAAGAAGAACACATTTCAAGCTCCTTTTAGAGCTGTCAATAAAAAGTCTCCAATCCTTACTATCATATGCTGGTAGTCCCATGGAGAGAAGAAGTCCTTCTACATCATTACAAAAAACAAGCTGGTCATATGAATGAAAGTACTTCCGCAGTTACTCTTCTCTGTTGCGATAAAAGGAGACACTCGTGCCAGGTTTTAAGAGTCGTTTCTCTTGAAGCCTGGAAGCTAACAATTCAGCAGACTGTTTTGGCAAATTTAGATCTCTGACCAGATCATTCAATTCTGACTGAGTAAACAACGTTGGCTTTTCACAATCTTCACCAGATGGCTTGAAAAGATCAGTCTCTTCATCGTCATCAGTAGAAACAGGTGAATTCCGGTCTATATCCTCAATCTCTGGTAGCTCAGTAAATTCTGGCACGTTACGTGATGGAGCAAATCTGAGATCAGATTTGGATTCAGCACCTTAAAGTTAGTAAAAAACAGTTAAAAGGTTTCATGCCAGAAAAAAAATATTTTTTTGTAGACCAGTGTAATATATACTGTACAATGTACATACATACATACTAACTACTAAGCGTCTGGAGGTAGCATATACATACATTCCAAGGTGCCCATGAGGTCAAGTTGCTCACTCGTGACTGCCACAATTTATCCAAGTTGTAATGAGGTTGAGATATTTTAGGTTGTTATTTATTGTATTGTTATTCTGTCTCCTAAAGATACGACAGTTTCCTCACAGTAAAACGAACATTGACAGGATGTCTTTTAACATGAGTTCATTTTCCGTTTGCTGAGTTTAACTTTGGTAATGAAGATATGTTTTATTTTATCCAGAATCGAAGATAGTTTTTTTATTAATTTTTTCCACGCCTTTGGCCATTCTGCGCTTACAACACTGCTTACAGACGGACATATACAGCCACAACGGGTCATAATAAGGTTTTAATACCTGGTAATGTTGTTACTGTGAATACTTGGTGTAACTATTATTATTAGTGCATATTAAAATCTCATGGAGGTAACTAAATATTGTCTTTATTACAACAGGAGACAAAGTATGTACAGTATAATAAGAGTGTGTGTCCTTGGCGCCTGTAAATGTTATTGGGAGCTAAATTGAATAATTACAATGCTGGTAATGAGTTATTGAAGAATTACTCTCGATATAAATTACTTTCTTAAAATATTGTAATTATTTTATGGATTGTAAAAGTATTGATGCTCTATTTTGTTTAAGAAATAATTACCTCAATGATTGCATGTAAGTTATACATTACATAGTATTGCTGTTCGTTCTTAATTACCTTTTTAACGATTATACAACTGGTTTACAATATTACACTCAGGCTTCCCACGTGGGTGTATTGTCTTGAGCTAAAGTGTTAGATTAGTGTTAAAATTAAGCTCCGTCATATTACTTCTGGTTTACACAACACTAATTCTCTGTGTGTATTGTCTTAACTTTATGAGCTGTTAGGTTTGTATAAGTAGACAGACTGTAAATATATGAAGGTAAACTTAATCTTGAATGGAATGGTGTTTGTAGGACTCAACAGATGGCGTTATATTCTGATTCTTGAGGATTTAAGTGGGTATATTTGTACCAGATACGGTTTTGAGTATACTAATGAGATTTATTCTTGAGTATTCCAAAAATATAAAAGATTGCATTTGTGTTAAGTAAAAAAGTCATCAGAAATTATACAGCAATAAATGTAATGTTCTGAAGGAATTATTGATTTCGGTGGTATTGGTGAGAGAGAGAGAGAGAGAGAGAGAGAGAGAGAGAGAGAGAGAGAGAGAGAGTTTAATAACTAACAACTTGAAGCACGTATTTTAGGTTGATAAATGCACTATAGTTTTCAGCAATTGAAAGTCAGCAATTGACAGTCAAGAGGGATACATGCCTTGTGAAGTGGGCATGGTTGTTGTTGTTACGTTGTATAATTTCAAAATAATTAGACCCGTTTAATGATTTGTAACTTAATTATTTACCTGACTGACTTGCGTGTCTTTTGTAAGTTACGACATTCATAGATAAAAAATCTGGAATACAAATTTTGGAATCTATAAATTTTGGTCAGTAATTTTTGTTATATGGGTAAACATTGCAGTCAATTACGTTACAAATGTGGATTAAATGGTGAAATTTTTGCAAGGTTTAGTAGCATAGTATTGTCCGCCTGAGAAGCTGTGAGATTTGATTGTGATTTAAAACTGTCGTGGTTTTAGGCACATAATGAGTGCATTTAGCACATATCGAGTTAAAACTATAACACATAGGATGTCATTGCTATTACTGTATTAAACTGTCATTCTTGGTTTAGAGACAACGAGCGTGATGAAGAAATTACAGTGGTTTTCTTTCCTAGTTTTAGTCTATTCAATATTACCAATTCTTCAAAATTTATTTCAAAATCTGTTTATTCTGTATCATTTAAAGCTTTCAAACAACGAGGTATATTGTAAACAACGGATTATATTATTACAAACAACGAAATATTATTACAGGCAACGAGCGTTATTACAAACAAGGAGATATATTATAACATAGGCGCTAAATCAATACAAAACAACGCGTTAGAATATTACATACAAGCCATATCATTACAAACAAGAAGCTATAATATTACATATAAGGTATATTACAAAACAACGACTAAAACACGTACGAGCTATATTACAAACAACGAGCTATAATATTACATATAAGGTATATTACAAAACAACGAGCTATAATATCACGTACGAGCTATATTACAAACAACGAGCTATAATATTACATATAAGGTATATTACAAACAACGAGCTATAATATTACATATAAGGTATATTACAAAACAACGAGCTATAATATCACGTACGAGCTATATTACAAACAACGAGCTATAATATTACATATAAGGTATATTACAAAACAACGAGCTATAATATCACGTACGAGCTATATTACAAACAACGAGCTATAATATTACATATAAGGTATATTACAAACAACGAGCTATAATATTACATATAAGGTATATTACAAAACAACGAGCTATAATATCACGTACGAGCTATATTACAAACAACGAGCTATAATATTACATATAAGGTATATTACAAAAGAACGAGCTATAATATCACGTACGAACTATATTACAAACAACGAGCTATAATATTACATATAAGGTATATTACAAACAACGAGCTATAATATTACATATAAGGTATATTACAAAACAACGAGCTATAATATCACGTACGAGCTATATTACAAAACAACGAGCTATAATATTACATATAAGGTATATTACAAAACAACGAGCTATAATATTACATATAAGGTATATTACAAAACAACGAGCTATAATATTACATATAAGGTATATTACAAAACAACGAGCTATTATATCACGTACGAGCTATATTACTAAACAAGGAGCTATTTTAATCAGGTACTACACTACTGTGCCCTTTATACTAGCCTCATGTCTTCCGTATAGTCATTCTATTGTAATTGTAAACAACATTGAATTTTCGCGTGTAATTTATCAGTAGGATAAATGATCTTACTAAATATAAATTGTTTAGCTGCCAGGAGCCTCGGAGATCAGTGTTGTTGTTCATCAGTGTTGTTGTTCATCCCAGTTGTTGTTCATCCCAGTTGTTGTTCATCCCAGTTGTTGTTCATCCCAGTTGTTGTTCATCCCAGTTGTTGTTCATCCCAGTTGTTGTTCATCCCAGTTGTTGTTCATCCCAGTTGTTGTTCATCCCAGTTGTTGTTCATCCCTGTGGTTGTTCACCCCTGTGGTTGTTCACCCCTGTGGTTGTTCACCCCTGTGGTTGTTCATCCCTGTTGTTGTTCACCCCTGTGGTTGTTCACCCCTGTGGTTGTTCACCCCTGTGGTTGTTCACCCCTGTGGTTGTTCACCCCAGTTGTTGTTCACCCCTGTGGTTGTTCACCCCAGTTGTTGTTCACCCCTGTGGTTGTTCACCCCTGTGGTTGTTCACCCCTGTGGTTGTTCACCCCTGTGGTTGTTCACCCCTGTGGTTGTTCACCACTGCTGTTAGTCACTGTTGTTGGTCCTGTTGTTTCTGTAATGTACTAAGTTAGTTCGGAGGTTAGGGTCTTCAGTTTAGGTTTCCAGCGGACGACAACCTCTGAGTGATTAGCCAATAACAAGTGATTTTTTTGCGAACGTTATTCGAGGTGATGTGATGAACATTTTTCTCTGCTTTGGAACTTTTAATTTTATGGAATCGGTTCTGATTTTTCCAGTTTTAATTTAATTATTTATATTTTATTTTTTTATTTTTTTTTCCAAGTGTCCCAGTTTGAGATCCTGTTCGTTCGCTCTATATTGTGGGAAGTATTTATTTGTTTCTACTTTTAATTATTTTTTCCTTGTCGTCGTATATAAAGATGTAGAATTTTGGTTCTTTGGTTTATTTATTTTCATCCTTAGCGTGAGTTAGCATCGTCATAAGAAGTGTGATGTCTATATGTGGATTCTGTGAGATGATACTTATTATTTGTGTTTAATATTTGTCTAACTGTGTAAAATTTGTTAGTTATAATATGATTACTGTGCTTAAGCAACGAAGGTCTTTGAAAACGTAGCAAGGTTAGTAATACCCTAGTACAACAACGAAAAATAATATGATAGAACTCTGTTATTGTGAACGTTCATTGGGTACCCACTTGTTGATTGTTACAAAAAAATCGCGGTTCTGTTCATTTTATTGTTACTGTAAATTTCTAATAAAAAGCTTGTTTATTGTCAGTTGAAACCAATTTGATATTTTATTTATATTGCAATGTACATTTTTTTTGTTAAGGAAAGAAAAAATTGTGTAAGTTCCCCCAGATTCTCATAATTTTTATTATTAAATTTTAATAATGTAAAAATTTTCAACCAGTGGATATCTTAAAAAAAAATTTCATGATATAAATTTTGTAAATCTAAGAGCCGGGTGAAATTGGAAATGGTGACTATAGGTGCAGGTGATGAGCGAGTCCTTGCAGTAATAAAAAAATAACGGTTTACAGCGATTTTAAGAACCAGGCAATGATGTTGAGAAGGCAACTGTTGTATTTTGAGCAAGTAGCATAGAATGCCCTGTTGAGGTGGTCATAAATGACTCCTAATAATATCTCT
The DNA here is from genome assembly GCF_018991925.1 of Homarus americanus. Taxonomy (NCBI): domain Eukaryota; kingdom Metazoa; phylum Arthropoda; class Malacostraca; order Decapoda; family Nephropidae; genus Homarus; species Homarus americanus. Next base: position 16,532 of record NW_024722565.1, on the reverse strand, counting down.
GTTTATCGGCGGTGACGGTCAACACTCGCCCACACACTACACCACTCAGGTGATTGTCTTTGACAAACGAATAGATGTGTAAGTAAATTAATGAGTTTGGGTTTTTTCTTAAGTAAAAATTTATTTTTTATTATTTTATTATTCACATAAATATGTTTTCAGTGTTTCGTTTTATGACAAAGGTGTTGAAATTAAAGTAAATGTTTTTATGACTTACTTTATTAAACAAAATTAGTCCTGAAAACATTTTGCAGTATATCGTTTAAAATAAACATGTAAATTGAACTTCTATTTGGATTGAGCAACATACAAAATTAAAATTGAAGAAATTTATTCAACGTTTACCTGTCCAGCCATGTGTTGACAGATAGACAGGGAGACAGCTCACTTCAACAGTCACCTGGGCTGCGTTTTTGTCTTCCCGGGTTTGAATTTTGAAAACCAAAATGGCTGCCATATGTTGTGTATTAATGTTCTCCCACAGCGCCATCTGTTTCCATCGCAGATTTTAAGAATAATGTGAAAATGTATAGAAAGTATTTACCATGTGTCACTTGTTGACTCATAAGAGGTTTCCAATACCCTATAGGAGAAGAACCGATTTAACCTAACAGAATAAAAAAATACTGAATATAGAATGTCAGTAGGTTAAATCTTTATTGTACAAGCATATAAATAATTATGACTAAATTATGACAATTTGGAATTCTCATAATGAACAAGGTGTGTTCTTAAAGGTCATATGTGTTTACTATTTTGTATATATATATATATATATATATCTATTACAACTTTACTACAGGAAAGAAAGTTTATTCAACACTTACATTCCTCCATACTTACTCCCCTCCCACACACGCCTTCCCTCCCTCCTTCCCCCCTCGTCTTTGCTCTTCCCTCACACCTTCTCCCACTTATCTCCCTCAAATTCACCCTCTTCTTGCCTGATTATTGTAGAGGCACTGTGTAATATGTGGCCACGACACTGAGGAATGTCTTTTACTGACATCTCATGTTCAACACTATATGCCCCCGACAGGAAGACGTTACTGAGATTAATGGTCGTGTAATTTGGGTTATTGTTTCTTTCTGACTTCATTATTGTGATATAAATTATGTCCATGTTGCAGTGTTAAGGACAAGGATGTCCTGAGACTCGCTGTTCCATAATACCGTCTTTAAATCATTATTGTTCCTTCCTTGTTCGTGTGATGGTGCCTTCCTCTGGTACAAAATGCCAACATCTTTTCACATCATTATTTGTTACTTTTTAGTTACTAGTAGGGAATCATGATAGTGACGGAAATCCACAATTTTGAATCTAGACAAGATTGTGTTGGGTTAAGTTAGGTTATGTTGGTAGGTTTTTTTTTTCGTATCTTGTCCGCCATCTTAAGTTACGGATGCAAATGTCGATGGCTAACATTATTTAATAGAATTCACCCGAGATGATTTTTTTTCACCTGTAGTATTGATACTTCATTAGAAGCCTTAAATCCCTATCCGTAAAGTGCGACCGGATTTTAATTACCGTCTTTGCAGGAATATGCTCACAAAATCGGGACTTAAGGACTGGCTTACAGACAGACAGATACAAGTATAACAGCATAACCTCTGGTATAAAGTGACATAAGTGACATTAGATGCTGTGATACACCACCAAGGGAAACATATTTATTTTACTCTAAATAGTTGTTGTATAGTGTATGAGCTGACTAGTGGACATGGATGAAGACCCGAGTTGACACTGACATACACATTAACAATAACACGAATAAGTTGTATGTTCAAAGGTTTCTAAATATTATTGAACTTACACGTCGCCGATTTTTGTGTTAAGTAAAGAAACAAATTGAGATAAATGTGCAAAGTGTTGCATATTTTCCCCTGCAATTTGTTGTTTATTGTTACTGAACGATTAGATAAATGTTATATATATATAAAGATTATTGTTTGTAGTACAGTAATTTTGTGACGCTTTCTATTGTATTGTACGGTACACTACTCGTGGCTGTGATGCCTCAGTTAGTAGTAAGTGTTAAATGTGAAGAATACATAACATTGGTTGTATGTGCTGACTGGGTGTTTTGAGTCTTAGTTGAAAAACAAACATAGTCAGGTGGTATTCTTCATCACGTGGCTATACCTTACAACTAAGGTCTATAAGCGCGTATATCGGGTCAATAAAAACAAATTTTGACATAAATATATAGTACTGGAGAGAGTAAGGTCGGTGAGACACGCTAAAATACTGTATGCTGAACACAAGGCGGCTTTTGCGGGAAGGGGAAGTGAACTACAATATTCGGAATTAAAAATGATTGTTTTTCAAAGGAAATGTGGATTTGAAGACAATTGGCGAAATCATATTTTTATAACAGATTTAAAATAGTAACTAACTCAAACTTTTATAATTGCTTGAGTTTGTTAGTGAACCTTTCTTGTATCTGTATAACATATATTGGATATTGTTCAGTCCACATTTAATTTTATTTAAATATCAGTTTAAAACCAATATCTGGTGATTAATTAGTGACAATATTTCTTACCATAATTCTTCTCTGGCATACTGAAATTATTGTTGTTTTGTTGTATTTTAGTATACTGTATTCTGAAGAGCCAATGACAGCGAGACTACGGTTATTTTTTCGGAACTTATAGTAAACATTAATATAGAATTTCTTATTTTCTTCAAATTTTAGTATCTTGATATGATGTCCTTTTGTATTCCATATTTAATTAATGTGTTTAATTTGTATAGCATATAAGAATCTTGACGGAATTCTAATGACTTTCGTTAGTTTTTCCCAAGATGGAGGTATTTTTTTTTGTATTATAATACTTTTAGAGATTATTGATAAATCGTATGTGTGAAGCGCCTATTAATCCCCTATTATCAGTAATATTAATCGCCTTCCTTGCTAGCAAAAATAGTAACAACCTTTGTGTTAGTTTCTCTCATGTTCAGAAATATATTCTTATTACCTATTACATATACCTGATTTGTATGGCAATTTATTTACAGTTTATTTCCTTGGATTTCTCGGGTCGATGACGGCAATCGGTGTTAAGACCCACAAGTTTGATCAATTATTTCACTGCCTTAATAACGTTAGTCAACACCAGCTTTTAAATTGTTTAACATCAACACACTTATATTCATTAGTATGGAAAATTTGTCTTTAACTGTTCTGTAGAGTAATTTTTGTTAAAGGAACCAATTTGTATTTAAATTCTTTGCACTACAACGAGTAAATTTGGAATCTGGTGAACTTAACTCGCCAACTAGATGTGCGAGTATGGTGAGTAAGATACTGTAATAGCATACGGGAAACATTTGTATTTATATATGCAGCTGTTGAAAATACATGGAAATGGTCAGGTAAAACACAAACACCGAGAATCTATACTAAGTAAAATTACCTGATTCTATATTAATTTAACCTACCTGACAAAAACTCATCTCCTACCATCTTGCTAAGTAAACGAAATTAAAACTAAGGTAGCGTCTTGGAATAAATTAGTAAGTAAAGTTTGTGGTGCTAAAGGGAAGAATATTTATATACCCTAAGGTGGTGGCCAGAGATGACTCGTAAATCTTAGAAGTTATTGTTCCTTATTTTCTGATCGACAGACTGAGTTACTTTTTCATATAGCTTGTTACTTGTATAGGAAGTTACTTTTCATATCGGTAGTTATATGGCCGTGTTCTGCGTTCAGTATTGTGTATGTGTTTATAACTTGTACGTCGGTGTCCAATTAAGGAAAGAAAGTTAATTCAAGAACACTTCCACATATTAAGTTAGGAACACAACACTTACTGTACATTCCTCCATACTTACTCCCCTCACACACACACACACGCCTTCCCTCCCTCCTTTCCCCCTCGTCTTTGCTCTTCCCTCACACCTTCTCCCACTTATCTCCCTCAAATTCACCCTCTTCTTGCCTGAGTATTGTAGAGGCACTGTGTAATATGTGGCCACGACACTGAGGAATGTCTTTTACTGACATATCTCATGTTCAACACTATATGCCCCCGACAGGAAGACGTTACTGAGATTAATGGTCGTGTAATGTGGGTTAATGTGGTATAAATTACGTCCCTTGTTACTTTGTTAGGTAAAAGAATGTCATGGGTTTTGTTGTTCCATGGTGTCATCCTTGTGGTTCCATAGCGTCATCCATGTGGTTCCATAGCGTCATCCTTGTGGTTCCATAGCGTCATCCTTGTGGTTCCATAGCGTCATCCTTGTGGTTCCATAGCGTCATCCTTGTGGTTCCATAGCGTCATCCTTGTGGTTCCATAGCGTCATCCTTGTGGTTCCATACCGTAATCCTTGTGGTTCCATAGCTTCATCCTTGTGGTCCCATATCATTCTTACCTGTGTGGTTTTTGGTGGTCATAAACCTTCAGGAGACAGGCGTGGATATACACAGTTAAGAGACACGGAAAGTTGTGTTGAATTATGAGCACTAAGTTAGGGTAGTTAGGTTAAGTCGACTGTCTTTGAGCTAGATCATGGATACAGGTGAGAGTCCATACCCTGACTACGATATTGTATGTGCTGCTGATTCATGTTAGCGTGGAGAAAGCCGTAAAATGTTAGTGATGATGGTGATGGTCTTAGTGATGGTGGTTTGCTTTTTCAGAATTTTGATGGAATGAGGGAGAGAGCAAAGAGACGTAAACAGCAATACTCTCTCTTGAGGTTGACAGAGTAACATAATGAGGAGTTAGTTACACATTATCGAGGGTATACAGTATATTACGTTTTATGGTATTGTTGAGAAGTGCACCCAAACGTCACTGTTGTGTTGTTAAAGTGAAGGCGGGAAGACGATGTCCTTACTCTCGTATACCCGGCAGCTGATTTTTTCTATATTTTCTGAAGATTTCTGACAAATTATATATTAAAGAGTTTCATTATTGTCACTGTTTTCTCAACTCCTGTAGACTTATTACGTCACTCTCGCTCACTTTACTGCACTGGCTCGATAGGCCTGTTGAGACCCTTGGCCGCTTCAACCAGTCGTCTCCAGGGCCGCCGATCTTTCGCCAGATTCGGTGAGTGTACCTCGAGGTTCTCCGCCTTCACCGTCTCCTCCATGTTCTGTCCTCATGTCACCTCTGGTCGTGATGCTCTTACAAGGTCTAACACCAGAGGCTTCTTGGGTCACCTACCACTCTCACGTGTCGTCTTCGTCACCCCTACATATACTGAACACACATATATATGGTCGCAAATGTGTAGCATGATGTTTTTGATGAATAAGTTAGGGTTTGTAAAAGTATATTCTGACCTTTGCTTCTTATAATAAATATATTGATAGCCCTTAATTTAAGCTGACCATTTAATGCTCCTCTTTCAATCTGTCCTTATAAGAGCTGTGAGTTTTGAAGGCATTTGGTGTGTGTGAGAGAAAGGATTAATCCAAGTACCATAATTCTTAACTCTTGGGCCTCTAGTCCAGTGGTTCTCAACCTTGTTTGCCCCATGCACCCCTTTCACCATATGTCAGAATGTCATTCCCCCCTCCTTTCCAAGATTGTCTGCCTCAAAAAGTGCATTCCAAATAATATGCATATAATACTGAAAATCCTTTATTTTTTCCATATTAGTACATATACATTTACAATTTTACATGGATTATTTTTATAGTGGAGTTTTACAAATTAAATGCCAATTGAAAATGTTGATGGATTTATAAAACTTGAATAAAAGTAAAATAGTTTTTTTTTATTTATAATGAATTACTTAACAGACCAAACTGAAGCATAATGCAATAAACAAAAAGTTCAATAGAATACCAGGATATTGTAAATTTGTAATTAATTTTATTCAGATGAAGATTACAGTCAATGAGAAACCTGTGATTGTTTTTTCTTCGCCAATTCTGGGATACGCGGAGGAGTGCTTGAAAGGGCACAATGCAGGTCATTTTCTACCTCTAATCTACTGCGTTGCTTCGTTTTAATTTGCAACAGAGTTGAAAAGCCTGACTCGCAAAGATAAGTCGACACAAACGGAAGCAATGCACGGATAGCTCTTTCTGCCACTTTTGGGTAGGAATCGCACATCAAGGGCCAAAATTCTGTGATTGATTTCTCATCGAACATATCTCTTGCTCCCGAATCAGTTTTCCCCCCCCCCCTGAAAACCTGAATTCCCTCCCTGGGGGGCATTCCCCCCTGGTTGAGAACCCCTGCTCTAGTCTTTGTTCATCAGTTGTAAGTCACTCTTGTGTGTTATTGACCATTTGTACAGTACACTCTTCGTATTTTCTACTAACAAAAAAACAAACATCGAATCTGAATAAGAAAATCTATCATACATCAGTATTTTATGAAGCAATTTTTTTTCTTTTGTTAGCAGGAAAAAGGACTCTGTTGGTGATAGGAAGAAGCTTTCATTTTGATGGCGTCGCTGAGAAAATACTGATTTCCTCAGTTAAGTGTATAAAATTTATTTTAAATATAGATTATATTGAAGTTATGCCTCTCAAATAGTCTTATTTCGCTATGTTCTTACTGTCTTTAATTTGTTCTGTTTATTCGTCAACACTAAGACGACCTGTTCTTCTCTAGATTTAGTTTTACTTAAATCTCAGTTTAAAATAGTTACAATACTATGAAATATTTACTACCTTATTATTATTATTATTATTATTATTATTATTATTATTATTATTATTATTATTATTATTCCTTTTTTCTCCAGAATATTTTAATAAGTTTTCTTTTTTGTTTCACTGCAGCGGTCGTTTATTTCTATAACCATGAGCATATAACTGTCTCTAACATGTTAATACAGTATTTTAACACTTGAATAATGATATATTTACTGATAAGCATACACGTGAAAAAGTTATCGCGCTCGTTGACTTAATCGGCAATGATCTTAGATTATCCTGAGTAAGAAAGTTATTTGCGTCATAATAAAGTGTAGACATAATAGTCGGGCGAAAATAGTACGCAAATTGTGTGTGTGGCTGTGTTAAATAAGGTGGCCATAGGAACATATCCATTACTGTTTAGTCTATAGATCAGTGTAGTTAATAAGTGAGTCGTATTGGCATCTATTATTTTAAGATTATTTATTATCTTACTGACGTAATAATCCAGGTGATAATATGTATTGTATTACGTTGTGCGTGTGTGTGTGTAAACCCTGTGTGTTGCTGTCCATTAAATGGAGTGAGGCGTTCATTCAAGATCTCTCTCAGATGACACATTTAAAGCACAACATTCCTGCACACTTACTCCCCTCTTATTCACACCTTCCCCCTCATCTGCCACTCCCTTCCTTCCTTCCCTCCCTCTCTCCTTCCCTCCTTCCTCCTCGTCTTCGCTCTCCCCTCACACCTTCTCCCACTCGTCACCCTCTTCTCCGTACAAGGTCCTCGAGTCCGTGTTTAATATATGGCCAGGAGGCTGACAGATGTCTTTTACTGGGTTAGATGATGTACCACACTAAATTGCCCAACAGGAAGATGCTGCCGAGATTAAAGGTAGTAAATAATGTGAGGTTCTTAGTTGGTGTCATTTTTAAGCGTCATTCATGCGGCAAAAATTTTCGCTGGTGTTTTCAGGGTGTGTTGTTTACACGACTGACAGGAGATGCGTTGGTCATTAATATACAGTATACGGTATGTTCCTCGTCTCCTTAGTGCCATTTTTGTTCCTTCATACTGCCAACCTCGTGGTTTCATAGTACCAACGTCGGCTTTGTAGTGCTATCTTCATGGCTACATACTGCCATCCTCATGGCGAAATAGTGACATCCTCATGGTGTCATGGTGCCATCCTCATGGTGCCATATTGCCATCCTCATGGTGTCATAGTGCCATCCCCATGGCTTTATACTGCCAACCTCATGGCGTCATAGTGCCATCCTCATGGTGTCATAGTGCCATCCCCATGGCTTTATACTGCCAACCTCATGGTGTCATAGTGCCATCCTCATGGTGTCATAGTGCCATCCCCATGGCTTTATACTGCCAACCTCATGGTGCCATAGTGCCATCCTCATGGTGTCATAGTGCCATCCCCATGGCTTTATACTGCCAACCTCATGGTGCCATAGTGCCATCCTCATAGGCCCGTAGTGCCATCCTGATGGATCAATAGTACTATCCCTTTGTGTGAAGCGCACCATCCTCGTCCCTCCTGCAGCTCTATACCGCTATTCTGGAATAATTGAATCTGACGGTATATTTCAGCGTTATCGATAAATCTCTACAGTATTTCTTGTTGTGTAGGAGGCGGAGGGGCAAATGGTGACGCTGTAGCAGGACGTCACGCCCACAACACCAGGCGTTACAACACCTCTCTCTCTCTCTCTCTCTCTCTCTCTCTCTTTATAGTTATTGACAGTTATTGAAATGAAGGAAAACGGGAATAAATGACACCAAAAAAGACAAGGAAAAAAAATAATTGAAAATTTTTAAAATATTTATAGATGCAAAAACAAATGTATATATGAAAGAGGAACGTAACAGACGCTGCCTGAAAACAATATAACATTTATCCTCTCTGGAAAAATCACTTAATTTTTTCTCTCCTTTGGGTGGAAAGTTTATATTAGATATTTTGAATCCTGAACTGTGTGTGTGTGTGTGTGTGTGTGTGTGTGTACATTAAGGTAAATATGTATCGCTCTTACCTAACAGAATTATGGGTTATGTAGGCTAGAACAAGTTAATTGATAATAGGTTAGATTAGATTAAATTCAAGTCGGTCAGGTTAAGTTTGGTTATATTTGGATCGGTTCGATTTTATTAGTTTAGGTTAAGGTAGATCAGGTTAGGTTTGTTTCGTCAAGGTAAGTTAGTTATGGCTACATTTGGGACGCTAGTTTAGGTTAGGTTAGATACAATTTTTAGGTTACGTTACGTTACATTGCACTACGGTTAGGTTAGGTTAAGTTAGTGAAAGTTCGGTTCTGCTAGCTTAGGTTACGTTACATTGTGGTGCGGTTAGGTTAGCTTAGGTTAGCTCGGGTTAGCTTGGGTTAGCTTAGGTTAGTTCAGATTAGGTTAGTTCAGATAAGGTTAGCTTAGCTTAGCTTAGAACAATAAACATCATCGCTCTTCTTTTAACACCAGGGAAATAATTCTACAGCTAAATACCAAATTCTTCTTAGTTTTAGAAATCCACGTGCGCGTCATGCAATGTCACCGAGAAGAAAAAAAAATCTGATTTCAATTTAATGGATAATATTTTATTCTGTTTCTGACGTAAGCGAAAAAAAAATTAGAATTAAACGTTTATTAAACTGTTGTCGTGTCCCAGGGAGAGAGTAGCGAGGTGGTCCTAGTTATACGGACACAGGAGTCACCGCTTAGTATCGAAAGTGTTGGACCAAATTTAACCAGCATAATCTCACAATCCAAACCTATCGAGCTTAAACTAACAAAACTAACCCAATCAGACCTTAATCAACTTGTGAAACATAATTCAATCGGATCTAACCAATTTAAGCCAAGTAACTTAAATCACCGTCAACTAACAAAACTAACCCAACCTAAACTGATCAACAGAGCTAACCTAACCTAACCTAATCTAATCTAACCTCGGGTGGAAATTCCTGGTCTATTCCTATGAAGACATTGCGATAATTCCCTGGGTTGGTTAAAGTAAAGGTCTTTAACTTAATCAAATCTCGTAAGGTGGTTACATGAAACTCATTAAGTAAATTACCCAACTTCACCTAAAAGCATCACAAACATTATATCAAGGTGGTGTAGCTGAGGGTGTCAGGTGTGAGGGATGGTACAGGTACTCGAGGTGGTGGTGATGCTTGGTACCTTATACCTGTGCTAAATCCCTAAATACAATATTAGAACTACTCACCTGTGCTAATTACCTAATGCATCAAGTACTTACCTGTGGCGAGTACAAATGCCCAAATTACTTACTTGTGCCTAGCTTATGCCTAAAGTACTTCCCTTAGCTACTTTCCTCTGACAGATAAAAAATATTTTCATTATGATATTGAACCGATAGTTGATTTTTTTTTGCCCGATACATATTGAGACGATCGTATAATAAAATAAATCCGTATGAAAGTATATCTACGTATATGACCCACAAAAAATGAATCTAATTTCAGGTTGTTTACTAATGCCAGTTGAATAAGACAATAATAATTCTAGTACTGTTTTCCTCAAAATTACAATTAAATACCAGGACAAATTACCCGGGAGAGTTGTTACATTAGTACAATTGTTTAAGGTCGCTTTGGCATTTAAATTATATCTTATGCCATATAGCTCTTCGTATAGAGATTATATAAGTTAAAGCTCTCATGGGTAGGAAGTTATACTGTTTAAGATGTAAGTCGTCTTATAGAGAATTATATAAGGTATATAGTTCTGTGCATACGGGATTATATATGGTGTAGCTTTGTGGATAAGAAATTATATAAGGGTAGTTCTGTGGATAGGAAGTTGTAAAATATATAGCTCGTCGTATAGGAAACTACAGTATATCCAGCCTGTATCTATAATCTAGGACGTAGGTAGGGGGTCTATAATTATTAAATCACATCAACATAAGGCACGACGGAGATCAGCACACAATGTGAGGTAACCATTGTCTAGCTACGTGTTGTATTGGGTGTAAACGATAGAGCTTTCAAGGCATTTTAGAACCGGTTCTCAAGGCGTTAATAGGTGTTAATGTCTTATGGAAAGTGACTTGTAAATAAACAGAGTCTACAAGTGTTTCTAAGCTGCTGGGGTTTTAAGTAGGTTTATGCCACAGACATGCTGTTATTATTAAATGCTGTTATTATTCAATAAATATTATTAAACACCATAAATAATTTCTACATTTCTATTATAGTGTGAAAATAAACCGCACATTATTTATAAACTGTTAAGATTTATCAATGCATTGTTAAATTGATCTTCATTTCTACCCCAGACGGTTAAAATATTTCGCTTACAATTATTTCTAAACTCGAAGATTATTTTTTTATGATAGATGAATTAAAAATAAACAGAAATTATATCTAAATACCTGATGATGTTTATTTGAGGATACTTTTGACCGTCTCGATCACTTAAAAAGAATCATAGCGTTATGTAGTGGTGGTAGCGGTGGTGGTGGTGGTGGTGGTGGTAGTAGTAGTAGTAGTAGTGGTAGCGATAGTAGCAGTGGTAGTAGTAGTAAGTTATGGAGCAATGCGTTAACTGCCATGATTATTTGTCTCTAATTTTCATGTTCTCATAGTTAGTGGGAGGTAAAAAGTTAGTTTTTTAGTGAGTTGTGTAGTTGTGAGTTATGAAGGAACGCGTCACTCATTTAGGCAGAAGATAATTAGAGGATTGATTAAGAATGTAATGTATGTAATTAAGAAAGACATTATTTTCAGGGGTACAGTATTTCGCCATTACAGATGTTTTACAGATAATGTTTGTTTTTTTAGTTTGGTTTGATATCATTTCATACTTTTTACAAGGCCTTTCGGTTATGTCAATGCTATGTTATATGTCACATGATATTTGCAAGAACGTACATTACAGAATAATAAGTCATATAATTTGTTATTTGAAAGTGCCAATTAGGTTTTTTTAACACTGGAATATTTTACTCAAAGCTATTTTAAACAAGAGAACTTAACATTATCCTCTGACAGTAAAGATTAACATAGAGAAAACGATGAATTATTTAAATATTAGTTTTGTGACACCGATGTTTAATTACTCTGAGGATCAAGGCTGTATGATTTTAATATACTAAGCTTCGTAAATCTCTGAGACAGCTGAGGAATTATCCATTTTTAGGTTAACGTTTAATTTCAACACCGAGAATGGAGTCAGTCTGTGAGGTGACTGAAGTGGTATTGTGTCGCTTACGTGTTAGTTAAGTCTTATGGGGGAAGTTTGAGAAGTGAATTGAATTGAAACAGTTTATTTAGCCAGGAAAACACAGATACAGAGTGGCTAATAATAACAATATTAACATGGCTGAGCCAGTTGAGAACCTGAGCTCTAGTGAGGGAAGTTAGATAAGTACTGATGTTATTGGTGTTGATTTTTAAGACAAGGACAGAAAAAGTTGTTCCATTCTCCTTTTACTTCAAAAGAAAGATGGACAAAATTGTACTATTGATATATGTAGGTATAAAAGCCGGCAAGTTGTTCCATTGCAGAAAAAGTTGTTCCATTCTCCTTTTACTTCAAAAGAAAGATGGACAAAATTGTACTATTGATATATGTAGGTATAAAAGCCGGCAAGTTGTTCCATTGCTGTAACATGTAAGGTTGGTAGGTACTAACTATTAATTTTGTCGTTTTAATACCAATATTTCTTCCATGTTTTATTTACACTTAATTTCTCGTTTAGTATTTCCCAAACTCTTGTGAAATAGGGCTAGGGATTCGATTAGTAAATTTGATATTATTTTCCATTTTTTTCAGCATTAGTCGGGAGGCGTAAAAGGTGCCTGGTATCTGTATATATAATTGATCTAATTTTCGTAGAGGATTCTTATGGGTTAAGCTTTATTATATACTATGATTTATTATTGTATCTGTAGTGTTGTTGAGGATAAGTCATCTTGAACACTGGTTATGTTATAATGTGTGTGTGTGTGTGTGTGTGTGTGTGTGAGATAGTGTATTTTTGTCTTGAAATATCTATTGAAAATGACTAACTACTGACATGATAAATTACAATGATGTATTTATGAATTATTATAAAGAAGTGAATACTTTTATATACCTGTATAATTATTTGAACTGGTCATAAGGTTCGGATTGAAAGAAATTAATTAGCTAACAGTATGTTTAAGTTGATATGTTAAATAGTGGTACTATGCCTTCAACACGTGATTACCTGTTAGTTAATTACCTTTGCTGGCTTTTAATAGACGAACACCTGTGCTGAAAAATCCCTTTGATTGGGGCTTTAGAAAAAAACTTAAATGTTTTCTCCGAGCTGAAAGTCCAAGGATGAGAAATCTAACTGATGTATTTATTTGAAGTGAAATATAAAGAACAATGGCGTGACCTAATACCTTTGTTGGATTGAACTTTGAAACAGAGAAAACGAGAATTATTACTTTGGATTCGGTATTACTTTGGATTCAATTGACATTTAATAAGTGATGATTTATGTGGAAATTATTAAATTGTTTGAAGGAAGACGAACCTAATTTATTCTATTCACACTTGCTCTTCGGGCCATAGGCTGCAAGAGAAACCAAATAGATTTATCTCTTTAATTTTTTATCGTTGATGACTAGTGTATTTGTTAACCCGGAATACATGTATAAATACCTTAGTTGGTAAAGCGTAATGATACATTATACATCAACAAGGAGAGAGCAGTGAATATCTAAATAACCTTAAATGTCTCCTATTTGGTCAGTTTAATGGCTGTACAGTGTCGTTTTCTGTAACTTTTGATAGTACAGTGGAATCTCCATGTAACGGATTATATGGAAAGGGAAGGCCGTTAGATGGAGGTTTGTGAAGTTGTCTAGTGTATGGACGCACTTTAGAGCACAGTGTATGCTTAGAGACATTAGCTGTTGAGACACAGACATACATATAAACAACAGAAACAGGTAACTCGTGGCAGCTTGGATAATGAGGCAGCCAGAACCACGATATAGAAGTGTTGAGTGAAATTCCTGGCCTTGCTAATTACGGGTTCGAATCCCTGTAGAAGGTTCCCTAAATGTGTCCGATCAGATAGGTCTACTGTGAACCTACTAAGGGGAGTAATTAGGACTGGATTCCCTAATTTTTGGGTTAGGTTACTTTAGAACTGAATAGGTATTATGACTGACATGAGGATCTTTTGTTTTGTCTTGACTGAGGCTCTGTTGGTCCGTTGCCTATTTTCATTGCATTGATAGAGGACATTACACGCGTACCTGAACGTGTGTTTGAAATTTGCCACGGACAGCAGCTAGTTTATTGTGCATCCCATACTCATCTTGTACTGTAAGTGAGCTGTAGCGTACAAAAGATTACAGAGTAAAGGTCACAAATGGTGTTTATCAGAATTCAATGGTCTTGATAGTGTGGCGTTTAGTGATATAGAGTATTTCCAGTACAAATTTTAATTCGGTTCATATAAGTTTGCTTAGGTACTAGATGCGAAATGTGGATACAGCTTTAGTTTTATCAGCTATCTTGAATCCGAGATAAAGTTCTGTGCCATTACTTTTTCATTGTGCTTGGAGCTGTCCTAAAAGGCTCTATTTTGTAAGAGTCTCATGTATACTGCCAGAGGTACTTATATCCTAACCTTAGTGTAGCAGTTTCTGTACAACATCTTGTAATCTAGTGATCTTGTTACTTGCTCCATATACATGTTTTACCTGGTACATCTCATCTTGGATGACAATGGATTGGCGAGTGTCTGTTTGCACTTGTCTGCTTGCTTCAAATTCATCAGCAAGTGTATCTGTGTACTCGGGTGGGTGTTTTAGGTAGTTGTAGACCCTTAACTATTGTGTATACTCGGGTGGGTGTTTTAGGTAGTGGTGTATACCCTTGAGGGGGTAGGGTGTCGAGGTCTTAACATGCTGGGGGAGGTGTTTTGATGTTCGACACCAACCCGAGTGTAAGGTGAAATACGAGTGATGATAACAACAATACCGTTGTGGTGATAATGATGAAGAATGATGGTGATGATGGTGTGATGAAGATGAGGATGATAGTGATGGTGAAGACGACGAAAATGACTATGGTGATTTTATTCTTACACACACACACACACACACACACATGCTGTTCACGTCTTCAACGAAGATTTTCCCCCAAGAAGACGAGATAATTATTACCTTGTTCTTCTGCTTCCCTTAATATTTTTTTTCTCCATTGATCGGTATCTTAGGGTCATACAGAAGTTGGAATATATGTTAGAAATGTGTTTATATGTTACAATCAAACTGTGTAATCATTTATTTCAAGATATAACTGAAAATAATAGTAATTTCGCTAAACAACTTGAAACAGGTATTAGTATTACATGTACACAATTTGACTGTAAAAAAATTCAGGCATGTTAGATTAAGTTTGGTTTTAGTCGTTAAGATTTCGCGAAATGACTAAAATTTTCAGCATTTTTAGTCATTTTGTGACATGATGGGTTATACACCTTGTCTGCAGCATTTACAGCATAAATATTATTTCATTCAATAAAATACATTTTTAAACTGTTGAAGGTGAAGTGTCAACCAAACACCAAAGCAATATGGGGGAAAAACATATAATGGAAGCATTTATAATGATATCTTCATGGGGGATATATTTTGGGTAGTTGTCTATACCTATAAAAAATATACGTATATTAGAAATGTACTTCCGTAGGATTGTTATTTAAATTAGGTGAAGGAAACATTGGGAGTCATAGGAAGGTTGACGGTGGCCTGGCCAGAGCCTCGTGATGGCTGGCTCCCTGACGGTCTCCGCTAGTCTCGGTGGCTGCTGACGGCGGCTGTTACAGGGCCGTGGCGCCGTACATCCCAGGGATCTAAGTTAGCATACACAGGGATATGTAGGACTCTGTGTGTGGGGTCAGGGATTCAGGGTTACTGTATATAGCCAGGGAACGAGAGATATAGAACCGGGATTGATTTTAGGGCCGTATACAGGGGTTTAGGGACTGTATAGGTGCGGATGAAGGGCCTCCTATTTGTTGTAGAACTGAGTACCTCTTTTAGGATCTAGGACCTGTAGTTAGGGATATAGGGCCTTGTAGTCAGGGATATAGGACCTTGTAGTCAGGGATATAGGACCTTGTAGTCAGGGATATAGGACCTTGTAGTCAGGGATAAAGGACCTTGTAGTCAGGGATATAGGAGCTTGTAGTCAGATATAGGACCTTGTAGTCAGAGATATAGGATCTTGTAGTCAGGGATTACGGGCCTTGCACTCAGGTAAATAGGACCTTGTAGTCAGGGATTACGGGCCTTGCAGTCAGGTAAATAGGACCTTGTAGTCAGATATATAGGACCTTGTAGCCAGCGATCTAGGGCCTTGTAGTTATGTTCGGGACCTAACATAGCCAATCAGGGCCCGACCTGCCCGGAAAGAAGGGGAGGCAGACTGAGGGGGAGAAGGGAGGGTCTATAGGCCAGATTTTGGAACCAAATATTTTTTTGAAGTCTGTCACAAGTCTGTACATATTTACAGTCAGTCGTCCAGTGCATATTGATTAGACTCTCGGCCATTCACCTAGGCGCTGGCGTGAATGTGTTTTGAAAAGATATATGCAATAAAATAAAAATCAGAAAATCGAAGTTTTATTCCCAGTTTCGGTGACAATATTAAGAAAACATTTTTGGTGAGAATATTTTTGTTTTATATTCGAGAACATAAATAAGGTGCATACGTAGTAAACTAGAAAATAATGTTTTTTACTCAATTTATACAACATATTATTAGTAAAATGACTTATAGTAATAAAATGTAGGTTCATGATATTCATAAGATTCACCTATGGACGTATGTCTTAAATAGTATCAGTGTACTAATAGGTATTTACCTCCTCATGTAACATAATA
>NW_024722564.1:0-15603 GCF_018991925.1 Homarus americanus | reverse complement strand
CTACGTATTATTTGAGGTGCACCTGGCGGTGTCAGGTGTGCCAGGGGTGTCAGGTGGTGCCTGGGGTCTCAGGGGTGAGACAGGGAGTGTCAAGGAGTGCCTGGCGGTGTCAGAGGTACCTGGGAATATGAGAGGTGTACCTGGGAGTATCGGAAGTGTACCTGGGAGTGTCAGAGGTGTTCATGGGAGTGTGGGAGGTGTACCAGGGAGTGTCAGGAGGTGTACCTGGGAGTGTGGGAGGTGTGCCTGGGAGTGTCTGGGGTGTACCTGGGAGGCTGGTACCTGGGAGGTCGAGGTACCTGGGAGTGTCAGAGGTGCCTGGGAGCAAGCTGGGATGGGTACCTGGGAGTGTCAGGGTGTACCAGGGAGGCTGGTGGTACCTGGGAGGTCAGAGGGGCCTGGGAGGTAGGAGAGGTGTAGGCGTGAGGGGAGAGGTGTGCCTGGGAGTGTCTGAGGTGTGCCTGGGAGGCTAGGGAGAACTAGGAGGAAGGGAGGTGTGCACCTGGGAGGTCAGAGGGTACCAGGAGTTCAAGGTGTACCTGGGAGGTTCGGAGAATACCTAGGAGTGTCAGAGGTGTAGCTGGGAGTGGCAGTGGTGTACCTAGGAGTACGGGAGGTTTACCTGAGAGTGTCGAGCTGTACCTGGGATCTTCGGACGGACCTGAAGTGTCAGGAGGTGTGCCCTGGGAGAACAGAGGTGTACCTGGGAGTGTCAGAGGCACCGGAATGTCAGAGGTATACCAGGGAGTGTCAGTGAAGTACCTGGGAGTGTCAGTGTACCTGGGAGTGTTGGGGCGGTGTACCTGGAGTGTCAGACGTGTATCAGGGAGGACAGAGGAGTACGCTCAGGAGTGTCAGAGGGTGTACCTGGGAATGTGGAGGGTGTACCTGGGAGTGTCTGGGTGTACCTGGAGGTCAGGAGGTGTACCTGAGCACTGGAGGTGTACCTGGGAGTGTCACAGGTGTACATGGGAGTATCAGAGGTGTACTCAGAGTGTCACAGGTGTACCTGGGAGTGTCAGAGGTACCTGGGAGTGCCGAGATGTAACTGGGAGTGTCAGGAGGTGTATCTGGGAGTGTCGAGGTTTACCTGAGGCCAGGAGGTGTACCTGGGAGTGTCGAAGGTTTGGAGCAGTCTGAGGTGGTACCTGGGGAGTATCTGGGTGTATCTGGAGTGTCTGAGGTGTACCTGGGAGGGTGGGAGGTGTACCTGGGAGTGTCAGAGGTGTACCTGGGAGTGTCAGGGGTGTACCTGGAGTGTCTGGGGTGTACCTGGGAGTGAAAGAGGTGTAACTGGGAGTGTCAGAGGTGTACCAGGGAGTGTCTAAGGTGTACCTGGGAGTGTCAGAGGAATACCTAGGAGTGTCAGAGGTGTACCTGGGAGTATCAGAGGTGTACCTAGGAGTATCGGAGGTTTACCTGGGAGTGTCGGAGTTGTACCTGGGAGTGTCGGAGGCGGACCTGGAAGTGTCAGAGGTGTACTTGGGAGTATCAGAGGTGTACCTGGGAGTGTCAGAGGTGTACCTGGGAATGTCAGAGGTATACCAGGGAGTGTCAGTGAAGTACCTGGGAGTGTCAGCGGTGTACATGGAAGTGTCTGAGGTGTACCTGGGAGTGTCAGAGGTGTGCCTGGGAGTGTCATAGGAGCACTTGAGAGTGTCAGAGGTGCACCTTGGAGTGACTGAGGTGTACCTGGCAATGTCTGAGGTGTACCTGGCAGTGTCTGAGGTGTACCTGGCAGTGTCAGCGGTGTACCTGGGAGTGTCAGCGGTGTACTTCGGAGTGTTAGACGTGTATCAGGGAGTGACAGAGGAGTACGTCAGAGTGTCAGAGGTGTACCTGGGAGTGTGAGAAGTGTACCTGGGAGTGTCTGGGGTGTACCTGGGAGTGTCAGAGGTGTTCCTGGGAGTATCGGAGGTGTACCTGGGAGTGTCACAGGTGTACCTGGGAATATCGGAGGTGTACCTGGGAGTGTCAGAGGTGTACCTGGGAGTGTCAGGGGTGTAACTGGGAGTGTCGGAGGTGTAACTGGGATTGTCAGAGGTGTACCAGGGAGTGTCAGTGGAGTCCCTGTGAGTCTCAAAGGTGTACCTCGGAGTATCAGAGGTGTACCTTGGAATATCGGAGGTGTACCTGGGAATATCGGAGGTGTACCTAGGAGTATCAGAGGTGTACCTGGGAATGTCAGAGGTGTACTTGGGAGTGTCAGAGGTGTATCTGGGAGTGTCAGCGATGTACCTGGGAGTGTCTGAGGTGTTCCTGGGAGTGTCAGACGTGTGCCTAGGAATGTCAGAGGTGCACTTGGGAGTGTCAGAGGTGAACCTTGGAGTGTCTAAGGTGTACCTGGGAGTGTCTGAGGTGTACCTGGCTGTGTCTGAGGTGTACCTGGGAGTTTCAGAGAAGTACCAGGGAGTGTCACAGGAGTACCTGGCAGTGTTAGAGGTGTATTAGGGAGTGTCAGCGATGTACCTGGGAGTGTCAGTGGTGTACCACGGATTGTCAGTGGAGTACCTGGGACTGTCAGAGGTGTACCTGGGAGTGTCAGAGGTGTACCTGGGAGTGTCTGAGGTGTACCTGGCTGTGTCTGAGGTGTACCTGGCTGTGTCTGAGGTGTACCTGGCATTGTCTGAGGTGTAACTGACAGTGTCAGCGGTGTACCTGGGAGTGTCAGCGGTGCACCTGGGAGTGTTAGAGTGTGAGGAGTGACAGAGAATTGCCTGGCAGTGTCAGGGTGTGCCTGGGGAGTGTCAGGAGGTGTGCCTGGTAGTGTCAGAGGGTGTGCCTGGGGAGTGTCAGAGGTGTACCTGGGAGGGTCGGGAGGTACCTGAGTCGGAGTTGTACCTGGGGTCGGAGGTGCACCTGGGAGGTGAAAAGTGTACCTGGGAGTGTCGGATGTACCTGGGAGCGTCGGAGGTACCTGGGAGTGTTGGGGTGTAATGGGAGTGTCAGAGGTACCTGGGAGGGGTACCTGGGAGTGTCTGACGTGGGACCTGGGAGTGTCAGAGGTGTCTGGGAGTGTCAGAGGCATTTGGGAGGCCGAGGTGCACCTTGCAGTGTTCGAGGTGTACCTGGGAGTGTCTGAGGTGTACCTGGCAGTGTCAGAGGTGTACCAGGAGTGTCAGAGGTGTACCTGGGAGTTCTCAGAGGTGAAACAGGAGTGTCAAGTGAGTACCTGGCAGTGTCAGAGGTGTACCTGGGAATATGAGAGGTACCTGGGAGCACGAAGTGTACCTGGGAGTGCAGAGGTGTCACATGGGAGTGTCAGAGGTGTACCAGGAGTGTCAGGAGGTGTACCTGGGAGTGTCGGAGGTGTACCTGGAGTGCCCAAACTGAGTATCTGGGGTGTACCTGGGAGTGTCTGAGGTGTACCTGGGAGTGTCAGAGGTACCTGGGAGTGTCAGAGCTGTACCTGGAGTGTCAGGGGTGTACCAGAGTAGTCAGTGAGCACTGGGGAGGTGTAGGGCCTGGGAGTGTCGGAGGTGCCTGGGAGTGTCTGAGGTGTACCTGGGAGTGCCTGAGGTGTACCTGGGAGTGTCTGAGGTGTACCTGGGAGGCGTCAGAGAAGTACCAGGAGCTGCAGGAGTACCTGGGAGTGTGAGAGGTGAAGGCAGGAGAGGTACCTGGGAGTGTCAGTACCCTGAGTGTCAGGGGGAGAACCAGGAGTGAAGGAGGTGTACCTGGGAGTGTCAGAGGTGTACCAGGGAGGCTCAAGGTACCTGGGAGTGTCAGAGAATACCCAGGAGTGTCAGGAGGTGTAGCTGGAGTGGCAGTGGTGTACCTAGGAGTATCGGAGGTTTACCTGGGAGTGTCGGAGCTGTATGGGATTCTCGGAGGCGGGACCTGAAGTGTCAGAGGAGCTGGGAGTATCAGAGGTGTACCTGAGTGTTGGGAGTACCTCGGAATGTCAGAGGTGTACAGGGGAGTGTCAGTGAAGTACCTGGGAGTGTCAGGGTATTTGGAGTAGTCATGTACTGGAGTGTTAGACGTGTATCAGGAGTGACAGGAGGACAGAGTGTCAGAGGTGTACCTGGGAATGTGAGAAGTGTACCTGGGAGTGTCTGGGTACCTGGGAGGCTGGAGGTACCTGGGAGTATCGGAGGTACCTGGGAGTGTCACAGGCACATGGAATATCAGAGGTGTACCTGGGAGTGCCCAGGTACCTGGGAGTGCTGGGAGGTACCTGGGAGTGTCAGAGATGTACCTAGGAGTGTCAGGAGGTGTATCTGGGAGTGTCGGACGTTTACCTGGGAGTGGCCAGAGGTGTACCTGGGAGGTCGGAGGTACCTGGTTGTGTCTGAGATTGGGAGTATCTGGGGTGCCTGGGAGTGTCTGAGGTGTACCTGGGAGGTCAGAGGTGTACCTGGGAGGTCAGAGGTGTACCTGGGAGTCAGGTACCAGGGAGTGTCAGGAGTACCTGGGAGGTCAGAGGTACTGGGAGTAGTCGGAGGTACATGGAGTGTCAAAGGGCCTGGGAGTGTCTGAGGGGTGTACTGAAGGTGTACTTGGGAGGTGTCAGAGAAGGCCAGAGGTCACAGGAGTATGGGAGTGGGAGAGGTGAAGCTGCGAGGAGAGGGTGTACCTGGGAGTGTCTGAGGTGTACCTGGGAGGGCCAGGGGAGAACCAGGGAGTGAAAGAGGTACCTGGGAGGTCAGAGGTGTAACAGGAGTGTCTACAGTGGGGGAGTGTCAGAGGTGTACCAGGGAGTGTCAGAGGAATACCTAGGAGTGTCAGAGGTGTACCTGGGAGTGTCAGGGAGGTACCCAGAGTGCACGAGGTTACCTGGGGGTTGCGGAGTTGTACCTGGGAGTGTCGGGAGGTGACCTGGGAGTGTCAGAGGTGTACCTGGGAGTATCAGAGGTGTACCTGGCAGTGTCAGAGGTGTAACTGGGAATGTCAGAGGCATACCAGGAGTGCAGTGAAGTACATGGGAGTGTCAGCAGTGTCCTGGGAGTGTCTGAGGTGTCCTGGGAGGTCAGAGGTGTGCCTGGGAGGTCAGAGGCACTTGAGTGCTGGGAGGTGCACCTGGAGTGACTCAGGTGTACCTGGCAGTGTCTGAGGTGCACTGGCAGTGGCATCCGTGTACCTGGGAGTGCCGCGGTGACCTCTGGAGTGTTAGACGTATCAGGGAGTGACAGAGGTGCACGTAGGAGTGTCAGAGGTGTACCTGGGAGTGAGAAGTGTACCTGGGAGGTCAGGAGGAATACCTGGGAGTGTCGGAGGTGCACCTGGGAGTGTAAGAAGTGTACCTGTTAGTGTCGGAGGTGTACCTGGGAATGTCAGAGGTGTGCCTGGGAGTGTCAAAGGTGTACCTGGGAGTGTCAGAGGTGTACCTGGGAGTGTCAGTGGTGTACCTGGGAGTGTCAGAGATGTGCCTGGGAGTGTCAGAGGTGCACTTGGGAGTGTCAGAGGTGTGCCTGCTGGGGTCAGGTGTGCCTGGGGAGTGTCAGCCGGTGTGCCTGGGGAGTGTCGGAGGTGTGCCTGGGGTGTGAGAAATGTGCCTGGGGAGTGTCGGAGGTGTACCTGGGAGTGTCGGAGGTGTACCTGGGAATGTCAGAGGTACACTTGGGAGTGTCAGAGGTGTATCTGGGAGTGTCAGCGGTGTACCTGGGAGTGTCTGAGGTGTACCTGGGAGTGTCAGACGTGTGCCTAGGAGTGTCAGAGGTGCACTTGTGAGTGTCAGAGATGCACCTTGGAGTGTCTGAGGTGTACCTGGGAGTGTCTGAGGTGTACCTAGCTGTGTCGGAGGTGTACCTGGCATTGTCTGAGGTGTAACTGACAGTGTCAGCGGTGTACCTGGGAGTGTCAGCGGTGCACCTGGGAGTGTTAGAGGTGTATAAGGGAATGACAGAGGAGTACCTAGGGGTGTCAGAGGTGTACCTGGGAGTGTCAGAGGTGTACCTGGGAGTATCGGAGGTGTACCTAGGAGTGTCAGAGGTGTACCTGGGAGTGTCAGAGGTGTACCTGGGAGTGTCAGAGGTGTACCTGTGAGTGTCAGAGATGTGCCTGGGAGTGTCAGAGGTATATCTGGGAGTGTTGGACGTGTACCTGGGAGTGTCAGGGGTGTACCAGGGAATGTCAGTGGAGTACATGGGAGTGTCAGAGGTGTACCTGGGAGTGTCTGAGGTGTAACTAGGAGTGTGAGAAGTGTAACTGGGAGTGTCAGAGGTGTACCTGGGAGTGTCGGAGGTGTACCTGGGAGTGTGAGAAGTGTTCCTGGGAGTGTCGGAGGTGTACCTGGGAGTGTCAGAGGTGTACCTCGGAGTGACAGATGTGTACCTGGGAGTGTCAGAGGTGTACCTGGGAGTGTCAGAGATGTACCTGGGAGTGTCAGAGATGTATCTGGGAGTGTCGGACGTGTACCTGGGAGTGTCAGAGGTGTACCACGGAATGTCAGTGGAGTACCTGGGACTGTCAGAGGTGTACCTGGGAGCGTCAGAGGTGTACCTGGGAGTGTTAAAGGTGTACCTGGGAGTGTCAGAGGTGTACCTGGGAGTATCAGAGGTGTACCTAGGAGTGTCAGAGGTGTACCTGGGAGTGTCCGAGGTGTACCTGGGAGTGTCGAAGTTGTACCTGCGAGTGTCGGAGGCGGACCTGGGAGTGTCAGAGGTGTACCTGGGAATCACAGAGGTGTACCTGGGAGTGTAAGAAGCGTACCTGGGAATGTCAGAGGTATACCAGGGAGTGTCAGTGAAGTACCTGGGAGTCTCAAAGGTGTACCTGGGAGTATCGGAGGAGTACCTGGGAATATCGGAGGCATACCTGGGAGTGTCAGAGGTGTACCTGGGAGTCTCAGAGGTGAAACAGGGAGTGTCAGAGGAGTACCTGGGAGTGTCAGAGGTGTACCTGGGATTATCAGAGGTGTACCTGGGAGTATCGGAAGTGTACCTGGGAGTGTCAGAGGTGTACCTGGGATATCAGAGGTGTACCTGGGAGTGTCAGAGGTGTACCTGAAAGTGTCAGGGGTGTAACTGGGAGTGTCGGAGGTGTAACTGGGATTGTCAGAGGTGTACCAGGGAGTGTCAGTGGAATCCATGTGAGTCTCAAAGGTGTACCTGGGAGTATCAGAGGTGTACCTTGGAATATCGGAGGTGTACCTGGGAATATCGGAGGTGTACCTAGGAGTGTCAGAGGTGTACCTGGGAATGTCAGAGGTGTACTTGGGAGTGTCAGAGGTGTATCTGGGAGTGTCAGCGATGTACCTGGGAGTGTCTGAGGTGTACCTGGGAGTGTCAGACGTGTGCCTAGGAATGTCAGAGGTGCACTTGGAGTGTCAGAGGTGAACCTTGGAGTGTCTAAGGTGTACCTGGGAGTGTCTGAGGTGTACCTGGCTGTGTCTGAGGTGTACCTCGGAGTGTCTGAGGTGTACCTAGGAGTGTCAGGGAAGTACCAGGGAGTGTCACAGGAGTACCTGGCAGTGTTAGAGGTGTATCTGGGAGTGTGAGAAGTGTACCTGGGAGTGTCGGAGGTGTTCCTGGGAGTGTCGGAGGTGTACCTGGCAGTGTCAGTGGTGTACCTGGGAGTGTGAGATGTGTACCACGGAATGTCAGTGGAGTACATGGGAGTGTCAAAGGTACACCTGGGAGTGTCAGAGGTGTACCTGGGAGTGTCAGAGGCGTACCTAGAAGTGTCAGAGGTGTACTTGGGAGTGTCGGAGGTGTACCTGTGAGTGTGAGAAGTGTACCTGGGAGTGTCTGGGGTGTACCTGGGAGTGTCAGAGGTGTACTTGAGAGTGTAAGAAGTGTACGTGGGAGTGTCGGAGGTGTACCTGGGAATGTCGGAGGTGTACCAGGGAGTGTCAGAGGTGTATTTGGGAGTGTGAGAGGTGTACCTGGGAGTGTCAGATATGTACCTGGGAGTGTCAGAGGTGTACCTGGGAGTGTCAGAGGTGTACCTGGGAGTGTCAGAGGTACCTGGGAGTGTCAGCGGTGTTCTGAATTTGTGAGGTGTACCTGGGAGGTGAGAGGTGTACCTGGGAGTGTCGGAGGTGTACCTGGGAATGTTGGGGAGTGAGAATCCTGAGGCCAGAGGTGCACTTTGAGTGACTGGAGGTAACCTGGCAGTGTCTGAGGTGCACCTGGCAGTGTCTGAGGTGCACCGCAGTGTCAGCGTGTAATTTGGGAGTGCGTACCTCGGAGTGTTAGACGTGCATCAGGAGTGACAGAGGAGTACGTCAGAGGTCAGAGGTGTAACTGGGAGGTGGAGAAGGTAACTGGGAGTGTCTGGGTGTACCTGGGAGGTCAGGAGGTGTACCTGGGAGTATCGGAGGTGTACCTGGGAGGTCACAGGTGTACCTGGGAATACTCAGAGGTGTACCTGGGAGTGTCACAGGTGTACCTGGGAGGCCGAGGTGTACCTGGGAGTGTCAGAGATGTATCTGGGAGTGTCGGACGCTTCATCTGGGAGTGTCAGCGGTGTACCTGGGAGGTCGGAGGTGTAAATTGGTTGTGTCTGGGTGTACCTGGGAGCATCTGGGGTGTATCTGGGAGTGTCTGAGGTGTACCCGGGGAGTGTCAGGAGGTGCACCCTGGGAGGCCAGAGGTGTACCTGGGAGTGTCAAGGGTGTACCAGGGAGGTCAGTGGAGTACCTGGGAGGCTCAGAGGTGTACCTGAGAGTGTGGAGGTGTACATGGAGTGTCAAAGGTGTACCTGGCAAATGTCAGCGTAATCTTGGGAGTGTCAGGAGGTGTGCCTGGGAGTGTCTGAGGTGTACCTGGTTGTGCGTCTTGAGTGGGGTGTACCTGGGAGGTCTCAGGTGTACCTGGGAGGCCAGAGAAGCACCAGGGAGTGCTGTCACAGGAGCACCTGGGAGTGTGAGGAGGTGTAGCTGCGAAAGTGTGAGAGGTGTACCTTGGAGTGTCTGAGGTGGGAGGTCAGAGGTGCACCAGGGAGGAAAGAGGTGGCACCTGGGAGTGTCAGAGGTGTACCAGGGAGCTCCAAGGTGTGTACCTGGGAGGTCAGGAGGTGTCTCAGGGAGGGGTCAGAGAACACCTAGGAGGGGCTCAGAGGTGTACCTGGGAGTGTCAGAGGTGTACCTAGGAGGCATCGGAGGGGTTTACCTGGGAGTTTCTGGAGTTGTACCTGGGAGGCCGGAGGTGAACCTTGGGAGTGCTCAGGAGGTGTACCTGGGAGTATCAGAGGTGTACCTGCGCCAGAGGTGTACCTGGGAATGTTAGAGGTATACCAGGGAGGCCAGTGAAGCACTCCTGTGAGGTCAGCAGGTACCTGGAAGTGTCTGAGGTACCTGGGAGAGCTCAGAGGTGTGCCTGGGAGTGCCAGGAGGGGTGCACTTGGGAGGCCAGGAGGTGCACCTGAGTGACTGAGGTGCACCTGGCAGTGTCTGGAGGTGTACCTGGCAGTGTCAGCTGCACCTTGGGAGTGTCAGGGGGGAACCAGGAGTGAAAGAGGTGTACCTGGGAGTGTCAGAGGAGTACCAGGGAGTGGGGTCTTAGGTGTACCTGGGAGGCCAGAGAATACCTAGGAGTGCTCAGGAGGGTAGCTGGGAGGCCAGGAGGTGTACCCAGGAGTATCGGAGGTTTACCTGGGAGTGTCGGAGTTTTGTACCTGGATTGTCGGAGGGACCTGGAAGTGTCAGGGAGGTGTACCTGAGCATCAGAGGTGTACCTGGGAGGTCAGAGGTGTACCTTGATTGTCAGAGGTATACCAGGGAGTGTCAGTGAAGTACCTGGGAGTCTCAGCGGTGTACCCGGGAGTGTCTGAGGTGTACCTGGGAGTGTCAGAGGTGTGCTCAGGAGTGTCAGAGGAGCACTTAGAGTGTCAGAGGTGCACCTTGGGAGTGCGACTGAGGTGCACCTGGCAGTGTCTGAGGTGTACCTGGCAGTGTCTGAGGTGTACCCCGCACGTCAGCGGTGTACTTGGGAGGTCAGCTGTGTACCGCCGGAGGTTAGACGTGTATCAGGGAGGACAGAGGAGTACGTCAGAGTGTCAGGAGGTGTAACTGGGAGTGTGAGAAGTGTAACTGGGAAGTGTCTGGGGTGTACCTGGGAGTGCTCAGGAGGTGCACCTGGGAGTATCGGAGGTGTACCTGGGGAGTGTCAAGCAGGTGTACCTGGATTATCAGAGGTGTAATCTAGGAGTGTCAGCTACAGGTGTACCTTGGGAGGTCAGGAGGTGTACCTGGGAGCATCAGAGATGTACCTAGGAGGTCAGGAGGTGTATCCGGGGAGGCCGGATCGCCTACCTGGGGAGGTCAGGAGGTGTAATCTGGGAGTGTCGGAGGTGCACCTGGTTGTGTCTGGGTGCAACCTGGGAGTATCTGGGGTGCATCTGGGAGTGTCTGAGGTGTACCTGGGAGTGTCAGGAGGTGTGTACCTGGGAGGCTCGAGGTGTACCCTGGGAGGTCAAGGGTGTACCAGGGAGGTCAGTGGAGTACCTGGGAGGTCAGGAGGTGTACCTGGAGTGTCGGAGGTGTACATGGAGTGTCAAAGGTGTACCTGGCAAATGTCAGCCGTGTGTACCTGGGGAGGTCAGGGGAGGTGTGCCTGGGAGTGTCTGAGGTGTACCTTGGTTGTGTCTGAGGTGTACCTGGGGAGTGTCTCAGGTGTACCTGGGAGGTCAGAGAAGTACCAGGGAGGGGTCACAGGAGTACCTGGGAGTGTGAGAGTGTGTAGCCGCGGGAGTGTGAGAGGTGCACCTGGGAGTGTCTGAGGTGTACCTGGGAGGTCAGGAGAACCAGGGAGTGAAAGAGGTGCACCTGGGAGTGTCAGAGGTGTACCAGGGAGGTCTAAGGTGTACCTGGGAGGCCAGGAGGTGTACCAGGGAGTGTCAGGAGGAATACCTAGGAGGTCAGGTGTGTCTGGGAGTGTCAGAGGTACCTAGAGGTATCGGAGGGCTTCACTGGGAGTCGGCTGTACCTGGAGTGCCGAGGTGAACCTGGGAGGTCAGAGGTGTACCTGGGAGTATCAGAGGTGTAACTGGCAGTGCCAGAGGTGTACCTGGGAATGTTAGAGGTATACCCAGAGGTCAGTGAAGTACCTGGGAGGTCAGCAGGCACCTGGGAGTGTCTGAGGTGCACCGGGGAGTGTCAGAGGGGGTGTGCCCTGGGAGCAAGCTCAGGAGGTGCACTTGGGGAGGCCGAGGTGCACCTTGAGGGACTGGAGGTGTTCCTGAGAGTGTCAGAGGTGTACCTGGGAGTGTCAGAGGTGTACCTGGGAGTGTCAAAGGTGTACCTGGTAGTATCATTGGTGTACCTGGGAGTGTCAGAGGTGTATATGGAAGTGTCAGAGGTGAACCAGGGAGTGTCTGAGGTGTACCCGGGAGTATCGGAGGTGTACCCGGGAGTATCGGAGGTGTACCTGGGAGTATCGGAGGTGTACCTGGGAGTATGAGAGGTGTACCTGGGAGTGTCAAAGGTGTACCTGTGTGTGTGAGAAGTGTACCTGGGAGTGTCAGAGGTGTACCTGGGAGTGTCGGAGGTGTACCTGGGAGTGTCAGAGGTGTGCCTGGGAGTGTCAGAGGTGCACTTGGGAGTGTCACAGGTGCACCTGGGAGTGTCTGAGGTGTTACTGGGAGAGTCTGACCTTTACCTGGGAGTGTCTGAGGTGTACCTGGCAGTGTCTGAGGTGTACCTGGGATTGTCAGAGGTGCACTTGGGAGTGTCAGAGGTGCACCTTGGAGTGTCTGAGGTGTACCTGCGAGTGTCTGAGGTGTGCCTGGCAGTGTCTGAGGTGTACCTGGCAGTGTCTGTGGTGTACCTGGCACTGTCAGCGGTGTTTCTGGGAGTGTCACCGGTGCACCTGAGAGTGTTCGAGGTGTATCAGGGAGTGACAGAGGAGTACCTAGGAGTGTCAGAGGTGTACCGGGGAGTGTCAGAGGTGTATCTGGGAGTATCGGAGGTGTACCTGGGAGTGTCAGAGGTGTACCTGGGGAGTGTCGGAGGTGTACCTGGGAGTGTGAGAAGTGTACCTGGGAGTGTCGGATGTGTACCTGGGAGCGTCGGAGGTGTACCTGGGAGTGTCAGTGGTGTACTTGGGAGTGTCAGAGTTGTACCTGGGAGGGTAAGCGGTGTACCTGGGAGTGTCTGACGTGTACCTGGGAGTGTCAGAGGTGTGCCTGGGAGTGTCAGAGGTGCATTTGGGAGTGTCAGAGGTGCACCTTGCAGTGTCTGAGGTGTACCTGGGAGTGTCTGAGGTGTACCTGGCAGTGTATGAGGTGTACCTGGCAGTGTCTGAGGTGTACCTGGCAGTGTGAGCGGTGTACCTGGGGGTGTCAGCGGTGTACCAGGGAGTGTTAGAGGTGTATCAGGGAGTGACAGAGGAGTACCTAGAAATGTCAGTGGTGTACCTAGGAGTGTGAGAAGTGTACCTGGGAGTGTCTGGGGTGTACCTGGGAGTGTCAGAGGTGTACCTGGGAGTGTCTGGGGTGTACCTGGCAGTGTCTGAGGTGTACCTGGCAGTGTCAGCGGTGTACCTGGGAGTGTCAGCGGTGTATCTGGGAGTGTTAGAGGTGTATCAGGGAGTGACAGAGGAATACCTAGGAGTGTCAGAGGTGTACCTGGGAGTGTCAGAGGTGTACCTGGGAGTATCGGAGGTTTATCCGGGAGTGTCAGAGTTGTACCTGGGAGTGTCAGAGGTGTACCTGGGAGCGTCAGAGATGTATCTGGGAGCGTTAGAGGTGTATCTGGGAGTGTTGGACGTGTTCCTGGGAGTGTCAGAGGTGTACCAGGGAATGTCAGTGGAGTACCTGTGAGTGTCAGAGCTGTACCTGGGAGTTTCAGAGGTGTACCTGGGAGTCCCAGAGGTGTACCTGGGAATGTCAGAGGTGTACCTGAGAGTGTCAGAGGTGTACCTGCGAGCGTCGGAGGTGCACTTGCGAGTGTGAGAAGTGTACCTGGGAGTGTCTGGGTTGTACCTGGGAGTGTCAGAGGTGTACCTGGGAGTGTCAGAGGTGTACCTGGGAGTGTCTAAGGTGTACCTGGGAGTGTCAGAGGAATACCTAGGAGTGTCAGAGGTGTACCTGGGGTGTCAGGGGGTGCACTTGGGGTGTCAGAGGTGCACCTTGGGTGACTGGGGTGTGCCTGGCAGTGTCTGAGGTGTACCTGGGAGTGTCAGCGGTGTACCTGGGAGTGTCAGGGGGGAACCAGGGAGTGAAAGAGGTGTACCTGGGAGTGTCAGAGGAGTACCAGGGAGTGTCTTAGGTGTACCTGGGAGTGTCAGAGGAATACCTAGGAGTGTCAGAGGTGTAGCTGGGAGTGTCAGAGGTGTACCTAGGAGTATCGGAGGTTTACCTGGGAGTGTCGGAGTTGTACCTGGGATTGTCGGAGGCGGACCTGGAAGTGTCAGAGGTGTACCTGGGAGTATCAGAGGTGTACCTGGGAGTGTCAGAGGTGTACCTCGGATTGTCAGTGGTATACCAGGGAGTGTCAGTGAAGTACCTGGGAGTCTCAGCGGTGTACCCGGGAGTGTCTGAGGTGTACCTGGGAGTGTCAGAGGTGTGCCTGTGAGTGTCAGAGGAGCACTTGGGAGTGTCAGAGGTGCACCTTGGAGTGACTGAGGTGTACCTGGCGGTGTCTAAGGTGTACCTGGCAGTGTCTGAGGTGTACCTCGCAGTGTCAGCGGTGTACTTGGGAGTGTCAGCGGTGTACCTCGGAGTGTTAGACGTGTATCAGGGAGTGACAGAGGAGTACGTCAGAGTGTCAGAGGTGTAACTGGGAGTGTGAGAAGTGTAACTGGGAGTGTCTGGGGTGTACCTGGGAGTGTCAGAGGTGTACCTGGGAGTATCGGAGGTGTACCTGGGAGTGTCACAGGTGTACCTGGGAATATCAGAGGTGTATCTAGGAGTGTCAGAGATGTACCTAGGAGTGTCAGAGGTGTTTCTGGGAGTGTCGGACGTTTACCTGGGAGTGTCAGAGGTGTACCTGGGAGTGTCGGAGGTGTACCTGGTTGTGTCTGGGGTGTACCTGGGAGTATCTGGGGTGTATCTGGGAGTGTCTGAGGTGTACCTGGGAATATCAGAGGTGTACCTGGGAGTGTCAGAGGTTTACCTGGGAGTGTCAGGGGTGTACCAGGGAGTGTCAGTGGAGTACCTGGGAGTGTCAGAGGTGTACCTGGGAGTGTCGGAGGTGTACATGGAGTGTCAAAGGTGTACCTGGCAGTGTCAGCGGTGTACCTGGGTGTGTCAGAGGTGTGCCTGGGAGTGTCTGAGGTGTACCTGGTAGTGTCTGAGGTGTACCTGGGAGTGTCTGAGGTGTACCTGGAAGTATCAGAGAAGTACCAGGGAGTGTCACAGGAGTACCTGGGAGTTTGAGAGGTGTAGCTACGAGTGTGAGAGGTGTACCTGGGAGTGTCTGAGGTGTACTTGGGAGTGTCAGGGGAGAACCAGGGAGTGAAAGAGGTGTACCTGGGAGTGTCAGAGGTGTACCAGGGAGTGTCTGGGGTGTACCTGGGAGTGTCGGAGTTGTACCTGGGACTGTCAGAGGTGTACCTAGGAGTATCGGAGGTTTACCTGGGAGTGTCGAAGTTGTACCTGGGAGTGTCGGAGGCGGACCTGGGAGTGTCAGAGGTGTACCTTGGAGTCTCAGAGGTGAACCTTGGAGTGTCAGAGGTGTACCAGGGAGTGTCAGAGGTGTACCTGGAGTGTCAGAGGGTGTACCTGGGAATGTTAGAGGTAGCACAGGGGTGTCAGTGAAGTGCTCTGGGGTGTCAGCAGCCTGGGGTGTCTGAGGTGTACCTGGGAGTGTCAGAGGTGTGCCTGGGAGTGTCAAAGGTGCACTTGGGGTGTCAGAGGTGCCTTGGGTGACTGAGTGTACCTGGCAGTGTCTGAGGTGTGCCTGGCAGTGTCAGCAGTGTGCCTGGGGTGTCAGCGGTGTGCCTCAGGTGTTAGACGTGTATCAGGGAGTGACAGAGGTGTACCTTAAGGTGTCAGAGGTGTACGCTGGGAGTGTGAGAGGTGTACCTGGGAGTGTCAGGGAATGCCTAGGAGTGTCAGAGGTGCCTGGGGGTGTCAGAGGTGTACCTAGGTATCGGAAGTTTACCTGGGAGTGTCGGAGTTGTTAGATGTTCTGGGTAATAAGTTCTATATACAGGAGAGAACACAAACACCTGTATAGTTTG
The DNA here is from genome assembly GCF_018991925.1 of Homarus americanus. Classification (NCBI taxonomy): domain Eukaryota; kingdom Metazoa; phylum Arthropoda; class Malacostraca; order Decapoda; family Nephropidae; genus Homarus; species Homarus americanus. Next base: position 535 of record NW_024722564.1, on the reverse strand, counting down.
TAGGTTCGGTTTACTGGATAAGAGTATGTACAGAGGTGGATAGCACTGCTCCCTAGCTAAGGTTCTGAATCTACCATAGACGACGTATGGCAAGTGATACATTAGCAGCTTCCATACGTCGCCAGGCACATTAATTAAGCGTGTGGGATATGGTAATAACATTGCCTACACGCTGCTAGCTAGGCTGAATAAATATAAATGGAGCACATACATAATATACATACATAATACATAATCCAGCATACACATAACATACACCTCCCTCCCCTATACGCTCATAGCAAAAGTCTTGAAGCGGACCTTTTCTTCTGGATCCGTTCTGAGCGTCGAGGACTTCATCACTGGGAAGGTATGGGACTCAACACTGGTGGCAGGGGCCAGCAGAAGGCATTGTTACAGGGCGGAGAAAACGGCGGTTCCTCCACCACACACGACCACTGGGTAACCGCACCTGGTAGTCCCGTGACCACCGAGACCCTTACGCCTACTTTGTCCCAACGTAGGGAGGTCAGGTCCTGAACACGGACGGGTGCCG
>NW_024722563.1:0-19232 GCF_018991925.1 Homarus americanus | reverse complement strand
CTTAACTCTACATCCTTGAAATTAGCTTTTAAGACTGATACAGCTACATCATAATTGGCCTCTTCAATGGTAAGTTCTGATACTAGATCATAAGTTGCTCCTTTTAATTGACATAACAAATATGATAACTTATTAACTTTGGGCACTTCAACTCTTTCATGTACTTAATACTTGAATTTATCCCCAAAAGAGTTCCAATTTTCTTTTCCACTAAATTCAAGGAGTATTAGGGGAGGTAACTGTAGTCTGGGTAGCGCTCCGACACTGCTTCCTGGTTTACTATCTGGGTACTTAGCCAAATTACTCACATTTCTTTAGTATAGATAAGTAAGACTCCACTGAGGTTGTCTCTAGGTCCTACTTATCACTTAAATCCTCAGATATCAAATAATCTTCATACTTAGAGTAAGCTTCCTCATATTTTGTCCAACGACCCTTCAAGATTTAAATTTGAGTAGCTAAATCACCCTTGAAGATTGCACCAATTTGTAACAAATCTTTACATTAATTTACACTCCTAGTTACCCATCCCAAATTTACACTCACAAATCTCTTTAGAAGTCCCTCAGACATTTTGATTGTGGTGTAATAAAAGTATCTCTGGTGGATGAGCGAGGCGGATGGTATCCCACACAGTTTATGATAGAGGAAGTGTGGCAAGGGTGAGCGCGTGACACAAGACGTCCCCATATTGTCTCCTCATCAGCAGTGACTATAACATTCTGGTAGAAAAGGGCAATAATGTATCTGGTGTAATCCTTAGTAGGTGATCCTGTAGTTACATCCCTGGTGGTAATGTATTAGCCCCTGTCTTATAGGCATACGTATTTATATAAATGTGGGTTAATTACATGAGACTTGTATAACTATCATCCCCTGTAACTTTCCACTAGCTATGAGGTTCATGTTCAGAGCACGTGATAAGGTGTGCCCACGGGAAGCCACGTCACTTAGTGCTGACCTAAGGGATAAGTATCCGGCTCCCTGGCCACCTATTGTGGGCAGTAGTTTGACATCACTGACAAGAGGAAGACGTTATTTAGACCCATTGTTGATGTGCTCCGTCTTTCCTCGAGGGAGGACGTCGGATATATTCCGTTCTCCCTCGACGAGTCTCTACTCAAGATCACTCCCACTCTCACATCAAACGGACGTATTTTAGAAGAGCTAATATAAGTTAGCCTCCGTCCTCATTTAACACTCATAGCTACAGTGATTAAGTTACGGTGATAATTTTTTTTTTAAGTGTACATAAAAACAATTTATAATAAATACACAAAAGGGACCTATTGGATTTCGTTACTGAAGACCCAATAAACTTTGATCTATATGTTAGTTCGTCTAAAATATAAGGTAACATGCTTCACAAGTGATTGTTACAAGTGGTGACAACCCAGGAAGATTGTTATTTATATGACAGCTTCACAAGTAACAGATACACAGTTGGTAAACGTAGAGATATTATTTTCTCCCCATTACTGTGTTATATACTGTTACCCAGAGGCTATAGTTACAGTAACAACGAATGCACCTTATTTCTGGGTAAACTTCAAACCTAAATTGTTTTACCCCTTTTTATAATTAATAATAAAGTTTATCACAATTAACGTATGATATAACCACAACTAACACTATGAGCATATTAGTTTAGGAGAGTATGAAGCAAGTACCCAGTATAGGGAGCTTACGGAAACATTAGTGATCAATGTGAGATACCTGGGTCAACTGAGAGTAACCGACTGGTTATTTAATGACATCAGCTAGGCAGTGGTGAACAGAGGTCATGTGAAAGACAATAAAGGTTAGGTGACATGCATGTCACTTGCTTCAGTATTTACTAGCCACTTGTTCATAGTTTAATTACCCTGGGTGCTGTAATTATATAAAACTAATGCATGTAGCCCTAATAATACAAAATAAATATTACTGTCTGTGAGACAGGGGCTAATACAACTTCCCCCTTCACGTTCATGTGATCGAAGGTGGTGAAAGAGTGGTACGTCTAAGGAACAATTTGCCACGCCTTGCAGATGGCAACGACATTGGCAGTAACTGACCTGACTCTGATGGCGTGCCAAATTTGTTGGCGAGGGAGGTGACGTTGGAGAGTAGTAAGGAGGGGAGATTGTGTCATATTCGGTGAACTTCAGTGTACTGGTACGGTCTGTCAGGAGTAGGTTTCCCTGGTTTTCTACTGGAGGTGATGGTCCTGATGGACTTCTGTTTATGACGTCCTTGTCTACGACTATGAGAATGTTATATGTTCAGTGATTTTAGTAGTACTGTAACGACCACGGTCTTACACGTCAGTTAGCGCCAAAATCAAATGATTCATATTACGCTCGATAGCCCACAAAACATGTAACTCTGCTTTCGTTTGAGTCCTCCATCTGAGGAGTCCGTTTTCTCATCACTTCAAGACACCTCAGTCCTCCGTTATCCCATTTTCTCTGACTTACTGAAACCAACCTCTCTATAAAATTAATTTGAGTGTGAGAGAAAACACCCTTGTTTTGAGTCAACTTAGATATGTCTGTTTACAGTTGGAACATACAAGATCCATTGTGAGTGGTGTTGAACGCTTCAACTGTCCTTATTGTTAGTAAAACGTGTCAAGTAAGTGAGTGTCGAGTTGGCCAGCTAGAGTGGCGTATTTTATGTCGTCCATGGGGATATCCATGAGTTTCTGATCGCGCCTGAAGTTATATCATTTTGTCGCCCCGACATCAGAGAATCTGATGTTTATAGTTTAGTTAGTGTCAGTTGTCTATTTAAGAAGGTCATTAATCTCCTGAACTATTCTGTCAACTGGTATAATCTGCAAGATCTAGCGTCTCCGTGAATAGCGCCTTGTTCGCCTCAGGCCTGAGCTTGCAGAATTAATGTTATCAACGTGTATATTCCACCTTTTCCTGGCAAGCTCAACCTCTGATTAGATTATATGAATAGACATAGGAAATTACCCTGATCAAGAACACCGGAGTTCATAACTAAGTATACAGTGATCCAAAATGGTAGAGAAGTTATGTTGTTGGTAAGATCGACCCTTCTGGTATGAATACGGAGGCCCAAGCTGCCCAGCGGGTGCACGTATATACCTCTACACGAGGGAGAATCACGCATTCGTGACTCTTCCTCAACGTCTCTCCAGGTATGTTAACGTGTGTTCCCCGCCGCCTATTAATTCAGTTTAACTTAGTCAATTTTGGTGAATATCAGTGCTCATGTGTTAACATAGTGAATTCTGTGCCAATTAAGTCGAGTAACGTAGAGATTTAGATATCATCTGAACCGTTGCCAGGCGTATGTTTTGTATAGTTGAAGTTAGACATTTACGCATTCGTGACTCTTCCTCAACGTCTCTCCAGTGTGTTGAGCTGAATACTCATCTGCTAACGTGGGTCGGTAACCGGGTTGAACGATACCGTTAATTCGACAGGATTAAACTGGGAAGTCCGTTTCCTGCAAATCAGGCGCCAGCTCCCTGGGCGTGTGTCGGTCTACAACCTACCCCTAACAACGATCTTCATTTGTTGTAGAGACCAGCGTGACCCAGGGGCACTCCTCACAGTTGCATGGGCCTAAGTATTATTGTATCTTGTTTGGGGGATAACTAGCCGAAATATAGTATCCCAGGTTAAGTATTGAACCACTGAATGAGAATTAAAAGTGCCATGTTGTTCCTTGCGAATTAACAGGAGGTATTGTATGTTGCGATAATTGTGGAGTTGTCCAGTGTGCTATGTATTCATCGATAGTGACCATGAAATGATAATCTGAGAGTATAATGATATAACCAAGAAGTGAAGAGTTAATTTGCTACTTGGTAAGGTAAGACCTGAGGGTCCAGTGATATCTGGTGTATACCCAGTACTGAATATCATTTGGCAGACTGATAATACCACAATTGTCGATTGAAGTAATAAGTACTTGGAGGTATTCAATGAGGTAATAAGTTCTTGAAGTGTTTGATGACTTAATAAATAAATTGCAGTTCTGTTTTGTCTGAGTGAATCTAAGATGCATCTTGTCCAATCACTGTGTTAATAAATATTGAATTAGTAATCTACGAGTATCACCACTGTATTCTTTCCCACATTGGTTCTCAGAAAATAACTAACTCACGTGCCTAGAAGCTCGCTACCTAACAGTTAACTAAGATATGTTATATTCAAATAAAATCCTGGGTGGTGGCAGGTCTACCGCTGTAAGTATAATAAGTGTGGTAATAAGAAAGACATGGTTTCCCAGGTTAATCCATGGTTTAGAATATAACGAACAAAATATATGGAAGAGATTATAATATATGAAAGGAAATGAAAAGAAAGAACATTGACTTGGAAAATATAAGCAGAGAAGCATAAGAGTTACTTATGTAAGAATATACGGTATATAGAGATAAAGAACATATAAGAATATAAGCAAGAATATATAAGAATTAGTATATATGTAAAGAATTGAAGAAGGAAAACTATATAAACCGGGTTACTCATTGGAAAGAATGCTACAACGAACATATAATTATATGAATAAACAAGAAGACTAACAGAAAAGAAAATCTGGATGGTAAATTATAAAAAGAGAGAACTCGGCCCGTTACAAATCCTGGCAGCGGTGGGATGATATCTAAATCTCAACGTTACTCGACTTAATTGGCACAGAATTCACTATGTTAACACATGAGCACTGATATTCACCAAAATTGACTAAGTTAAACTGAATTAATAGGCAGCGGGGAACACACGTTAACATACCTGGAGAGACGTTGAGGAAGAGTCACGAATGCGTGATTCTCCCTCGTGTAGAGGTATATACGTGCACCCGCTGGGTGGCTTGGGTCTCCGTATTCATACCAGAAGGGTCGATCTTACCAACAACATAACTTCTCTACCATTTTGGATCACTGTATACTTAGTTATGAACTCCGGTGTTCTTGATCAGGGTAATTTCCTATGTCTATTCATATAATCTAATCAGAGGTTGAGCTTGCCAGGAAAAGGTGGAATATACAGGTCAATAACATTAATTCTGCAAGCTCAGGCCTGAGGCAAACAAGGCGCTATTCACGGGGAGATGCTAGATCTTGGAGATTATACCAGTTGACAGAATAGTTCAGGAGATTAATGACTTTCTTAAATAGACAACTGGCACTAACTAAACTATAAACATCAGATTCTCTGATGTCGGGGCGACAAAATGATATAACTTCAGGCGCGATCAGAAACTCATGGATATCCCCACGGACGACATAAAATACGCCACTCTAGCTGGCCAACTCGACACTCACTTACTTGACACGTTTTACTAACAATAAGGACAGTTGAAGCGTTCAACACCACTCACAATGGATCTTGTATGTTCCAACTGTAAACAGACATATCTAAGTTGACTCAAAACAAGGGTGTTCTCTCTCACACTCAAATTAATTTTATAGAGAGGTTGGTTTCAGTAAGTCAGAGAAAATGGGATAACGGAGGACTGAGGTGTCTTGAAGTGATGAGAAAACGGACTCCTCAGATGGAGGACTCAAACGAAAGCAGAGTTACATGTTTTGTGGGCTATTGAGCGTAATATGAATCATTTGATTTTGGTGCTAACTGACGTTACAGTACAATAATGCTGCCATCAGGATATCTGTTCCCTTGCTTTAAACTGTACAAGGTGCACCTGGAGTACTTCACTGGTGGACATATATTGATGTCTGTTATTGTGGACGTAGGTAAGTGTTTGTCCAAGGTGGCCTTCAACTCAATGGCGGCACCATGAGGGTTACTGAAAGAATTTCCTTGGTGCAGTACACTGGTAGACATCTGTACATATTTGTCTGGTCGTAAACACACGCAGTACTCCTTGTCTCTGGTAGTTTGAGGGTCACCGACACAGTGCCCACGGTCTAGTACTACACTGCTCACTGGTGACTTGTTGTGAATCATGCTTGTTTTTTCCTTGGGATTCACTACTGGATCACTGTTTGATAACCAATCATTGATCACTTGAATGTTTTGCTGATAAATCCCTGGTGTAGTGAAGTTGGTGAGATGGGGAAGTAGTGCGTGCGTGCATGCGTGTTGTTGGATTTTGTATACAATTACATCATAAAATTCAATACCACGACAAGCACATATTGGAAGACTATTTGTTTTCCACTCTAGTGCAGTAACTGAAACTTTGGAGTCAATAAACACAAACTTGCGACGGCAGGAGCTGAAGGGGAAGGAAAAGCTGAAGGACATGTTAATAGTCTAGTTGGTCTCCACCCAGGGCGCTTCTAACTAACCTTGGCTCTGTTATGGAGTTAATGTTTGAAGACTACACTAACCTGGAAGGGATGGCAAAATCAAGAATTTCTTCATTTGTCCAGTTGGCATCCACCAGGGGCACTACGTGGCACCAATAGTTCGGAGTGGCGCCTAGAAACTGATAAGAAATTGCCTGGAAAGGCGAGACAAACGTACCTGAAAATATTAAACAAATAATAATATTTCACCTGGTAATATATTAAATTTGTCTGAGAATTACTCATTTTAAAATATCCAATCATTCCTTATAAAAAATATTATATATATATATATATATATATATATATATATATATATATATATATATATATATATATATATATATATATATATATATATATATATATATATATATATATATATATATATATATATATATATATATATATATATATATATATGCAAAATCACTGTACAGTAGGTGCGCGTGATCTAGGTATATGATAATCATTAGGAAAGAGCTAGTGCTTTTGTATAATTCCTTCCGTGTGAGTACAGACGTCTGAACTCACCCCCTGAAGATGTGAATTACGAAAGCGCTTGGGAACTTCGTGTTTTCTTCTTTCCCAGGTTATCAGCATATATATATATATATATATATATATATATATATATATATATATATATATATATATATATATATATATATATATATATATATATATATATATATATATATATATATATATATATATATATATATATATATATATATATATATATATATATATATATATATATATTTCATTAGCCCAATAAAGCACGCGGACTTCTTATATATCAACACCTCAACCCGCCAGATTCGAACCCTCTGCCCACGGCCCATGACTGTGACGGGGGAATGGAACGCTAACCGCTGGACCACCAGGATAGCGGTTAGCTGAGGTCCAGCGGTTAGCGTTCCCGGGTCATAGTCATGGCTCGTGGGCAAATTAAACGTGGGTTCGAATCCTGGCCGGTTGGAGGTGTTATATATATATATATATATATATATATATATTAGAGTGGTCCTTATTTTTCAACTTTGGAATTTCTTACCACAGACCCTGCTAAAAGTGTCCATTTAAGACAAAAACATTGTGTGTAGTGTTATTTTTAAATATATTAATATTTAAAGGTTGCTCAAAGCTGTCAAAAATTAAGTAATCGATATAGTCGATTACTTTGTAACCGATTACGCCCACCACTAGTGCTTCGCATTTGGCACGATTGTGGTGAGTTTTTGCTGGTCGTGATTGATGATTGGGGAAATTATATAAACAGTTCTGCAGAGTATTCTCATTATTAATTTATATTAATAGTTAATTTCTTTATTCCTCAGGTCAAAATGGCTAATGCAGGAATAAAAACACGAGAAAATGTGTTTTTGATAAAGACATTATGTGATGACATTACAGGGGCTAAGTTACCTTCAAACAGGCAAGTGTTACAGTATTTTTTCAGTCTGCATCGCATAAAGAAAAAACCATCAGAGTGGCAGCTGGGGAAGTCACAGACAAAGTTCTTCAATTTTGGACAAAAGCAAACATTCCCACACACCACAAACCAAATTGTGTGAATCAAGTGCGCAAAATGTTTGACAAGTGGAGTAGTTTGAAAAAGAATTCTTCAAGAAAGACAGAAAATCAAAAGCAGAAAGAGAAAGAGTTCACTGATACATTTGAAGATCTCTTTGACATTGCACATATGAATGCTTTGAATATGATGACAGTTTAGGAGGATAAGGATTTCTTAATAGCGCAACGAGAAAAAGGGCGTCGTGGGGCAATGTCATCTCTTGAGAAAGTATTCCTGAAAAGACAGAAACGAAGAGAAAAAACTCTCAAGAAAGCAATGAAAAGGAAGTTGGCTGCACACAGTGCAGAGGAAGAAGCCAAAAAATGCCAGGCCATCGTTGTCTTGGACAACAGTAGTAGGTCTTCTTCTGAGGAATCCAACCCAGTTCGTGGCCCATCAGCACTTCAAACTCCACCTACTGTCAAGAAGCGTGGGCGAAAAGAAGTTCAAACTTTAGAACTTTCTGCAGCATTAGATCGGACCAAGTCCTCAGATAGACTGGCCATGCACATTGTCACCCAAACTGCTCAGAGTCTGGGCCATGATGTCAGTGAATTGATTCTGAATCGATCAAGCATCAGGAGGAAACGTCAGCATCATCGCAGTAGCAGGGCAGCTGAAATCCTTTCAAACTTCAAACCAGAGTCAGTTTTAATTGTTCACTGGGATGGTAAATTGATGGCTGATTTGACGGGGCATGAGGCCATGTTGACAAACTCTCAGTTCTTGTCTCAGGCAATGGCACCTCCCAACTTCTTGCTGTTCCAAAACTTCCCTCTGGTACCGGTGATGAACAAGCAAAAGCTATTGTGAAGGCTTTGCAGCAATGGCACATTGCAGACATCGTGAATGGCATGTGTTTTGATACAACAAGCTCAAATACTGGTCACCACAAGGGTGCGTGTGTCAAAATTGAACAGTTGCTGGGTCGTGATTTGCTATATTTTGCCTGCCGCCACCATGTACTAGAACTTGTAGCTGGAGCTGCTTTTGAAGCTGTAATGGGGCACTCAGCTGCTCCTGACATACAGCTGTTCCGAAGATTCCAAGCCAAATGGGAACAAATTGACAAGCAGAACTTTGAAGACTCCTCCACCGACGATCTGGCAGAAGAATCGGTCAGAGCTGTTAGGGACGATCTAACCAACTTCATTAAGAAGTGCTCTATTGGAGACACAGCTTCGAGATGATTATCGAGAGCTGCTAGACCAGGCCTCCATCTTCCTTGGCACATCACCTTCTCGGAGAGTACGATTTTCTGCTCCTGGTGCAATGCACCAAGCACGATGGATGGCAAGGACCATTTATTCCTTCAAAGTGTGGTTATTCCGTTCTCAGTTTAAGCTTACTCCAAAGGAGAACAGAGGACTAAGTGATTTGTGCATTTTCTTTGCCCGAATATATGTGAAGGCTTGGACAACTGCTCCACTTGCTGCAAAGGCACCAAAAAAAGATCTGATGTTGCTTAAAGCTCTACAAGACTACAGTACCATCAACGATGCCATATCAAAGGCTACTTTCCACAAAATGATAAGACACCTCTGGTACTTGTCAGAAGAGTTGGTTGTATTGGCCTTCTTTGATGACAATGTTCTCCCAGCAGTGAAGGATTGCATGTTGGAAGCTATGAACATCGTTATTGGAGAAGAAAAGCATGTCAAACCGGTTACAATCAATCCAGACACACTCTAAGTGAAGAACCTATATGATTTCACGACAAAAAACACAAAGTCATTTTTCAAAAAGCTCAACTTGAATACAGATTTCCTGGCCCTCCCAATAGAACAGTGGAAAGATGATCCTGGCTTCCAAAATGCAAAAGCCAGTGTACAAGCTTTGTCTGTGATCAATGATCATGCAGAAAGAGGAGTAGCCTTAGTCCAAGATTTCTCAGGCCGCATCACCAAGGACAAACAGGAACTGCAGTATCTACTGCAGGCAGTTGCTGACCACAGGAAATCATTCCCTAATGCCCTCAAGCAGACCTTACTGGGCGACAAAGAGTGAGACTGGTCCTCATGCGACCCTTGCATTAAGCAGCTAATACCCACTTAGACTAAGTGGGGGGGGTGGGGGGCCCAGGCTTGGAAATGGCTAGGAAATGATGTGTTATGAACATTAAGCATAGGCATAATATTGTTAAATTTCACTTGACTTGAGCAACCTCTAATTATTAGGATATTTAAAAAATATTTTACAGGCAACGTTTCTACCCCAAATGAAAACTTATGCCAGGGTCTGTGACAAAAACATGGCAAATTTTGTTTTTTGCCCCAAAATAAGGACCACCCAAAAAATATATATATATATACATATATATATAAATATATATATATATACAATCAACACCTCAACCCGCCAGGATTCGAACCCATAGCCCACGAGCCCATGACTGTGACCGGGGAACGCTAACTGCTGGACCACCAGGATACAAAAGCAGTCCTAGACTCTGTTATATTTCACACAAAGCCTGTTCAACGAGCTTATGGCGCCGTGAACCTCTAATGGGGACTACCCGTATCACGTAGGTGGTCAAAGTAACGTTTTACCAAATCCTGGCGGGTTGAGGTGTTGATTGTATGTAGAAGTCCACGTGCTTTATTGGGCTACTGAAATATATATATATATATATATATATATATATATATATATATATATATATATATATATATATATATATATATATATATATATATATATATATATATATATATATATATATACATACAGGCATCCCCCGCGTTACGGAAGCCCGGGTTACGGAATTTGTAAATTATGACCAATAATTTCGCGTTACGGCCCGTAAATCCGCCCTTACGGAAAGTGGGGTAAATTTTAACAAACACAAGGCCTCACACATGCCATTCAGACTGACAGACAGTTGAAGCTTTAAACATCACTCACAATGGATCTTGAATATTCCAACTGTAATCAGATATACCTAAGTTGCCTCAACAATTGCAACCCCAGCTGCAATATCAAATTCTGTGTCACCACTAAAAAATAAAACAGTTGTCCCTGGTGCACTCTTAAGATTAAGAGAAAACGGACGACTCAGGCGGCCTTGAAGTGAGAGAAAACGGATTCCTATGACGGGGTACTCAAATAACCATACACATAATGCAATATTATGCAATATTAACCCCTAAATTGGTGTTTTAAGAAGGTATATCATAAATTATTTAATATACTGTATTGTATGTGTCTATAAATGTTTATTTTCATTAATAAAAGTGCTTGAATTACTTTTGGGGGGCCGAAAAAATTCCTTAGGAACGCATCTCCAGTTTTATAATGGAAGTCAATGGGAAAATAGGTTTCGCGTTACGGAATTTCGAGATACATGTACATTTTTGTATTGTACCAAAACTTTCTCTCCTATACCCTTCCTCTTTCCCCCTCTTATCTTTCGTTTATCTCTCTCTCTCTCTCTCTCTCTCTCTCCATCCGATTTTAATCTTTATTGAATTGAATTGAATTAAATTGAAACAGTTTATATAGCCAGAAAAACACAGATACAGAGTGGATAATAATAACAATATTAACATGGTTGAGCCAGTTGAGAACCTGAGCTCTCTTTGAGGCACCTGATATATACTATACATTTATCTCAAGGAAGTATTATGTAACATTTAGTATCATCTGGAATACCACAATAGCATGGTGGTAATAAGAACATCTCATAATGTTACCACGGTTATCTCACTCAATTGTCCCCCTTTCTGTGGTTGAAAACATACTGGTACATGAGGCAGCACACGTTTGAGGCAACAAGCAAGATATGTTGCAAGGTAACGGAGGCAAGAGAAACATACATAAGCAGGCAAGGACGATGACGGTGAGATTCCACCGGCCAGAAGTGCCTGCTAACTCCTGCAGGTCTTCCAGGCTCTCTATCATGGCGTTACTGTCATTCCTGCTGTCCTGTTTGCTGTTTCTCACATCCACACTTTCCTCCTTCACTTTCTTCTTCCAGTTTGCTGCTATCACATCAGGGGATTCCACGCCGACTCCGTTTACAGTATCCTGTAGGAGATCAACCTATTAGTCACAAGCAACTTCAAAATTACTAGATTTTGAATGCCTAATAAAAACATCTCACTTTAGACGATCAACAAACTCTGAACTATCATGTTTATTCCAAAGTACTACAAAAAGTAAACAATAATCCAACCCGAGATCTCCACTTGGAAACAAAGAGTGGTAACCACGACACCAAAAGGACAATAAAAGCGATCGTACACTATGTGTTTTCTGCTAAGAAGACCATATTATAAATTCAACTGATGCCATTGTCTCCACCTGTTCCCATAACTAAAATCAGTCTATTAAAATGATATGGTTGGTAACGGAATAATGATAAAAACAGTGTATCTTGATCATCGGAAAACATAATTTTTGCGAATACATTATGTCGGTGTTCAACGGAACGCCACACACCTTAAACTGGTCCACCCACTTCTGGGATATAACACCAGCATCTTGTTTTAGTTAACTGTACATCTCCACCACTAGCATGGGGGTGGATGCTCGGTAAGAAGCTGTAGGGTTTCCTGAGAGTGGTTGGTGGTTAGCATTTTGGCAACCTTCTCTGCTGTGATAGAGGGGTTGTATGTTTCTCATTAGCTAACTGTGTTCCAGGGCACTCTATGAGGTAGTGCTGCAGTGCGTTTTCGGCTCCGCTGTCGCACGTCATGCACAATGATTTCCCACATGCATGGGTATCCCAGTCTCAGTTGGTGAAAGTTGACTTCTTCCCTTCTTGTTATACCCTTCATGAGTGGTGGTCTCTCATAATTCGTGACCATGTCATGGTCACAATGACGGCTGGTCTGTTTGAAACCTGATGATTCATATTATACTCCACGCCTGCAAAACATGTGGATAACTGGTGAGTTATCCCTAGGAAGAAATGCGTTTTCCCTCTCTTTAGGTGCCGGCCATATTGTCCAAGATCTTAATGTATATACACAAAGGCTCCTTGTCCATAAGTCCCGCCCATTTGGGGTACTAACAATTGTCAACGTGTATATTCCACTTTTTCCTGGCAAGCTCAATCTCTAATTAGTTTATGTAAATCAACTTAAGAAATTCGCCAGACCCATGTCAACTGAGGGTCATCTTTGAATGTGTAGCAGTTGATTTGAATGTGTTTCTGTCATTGCGTGAGTAGCCATCTCTGGCAACTCATGCCGTATATAAACCTGTGCGTGAAGGAGAAACGTCCCTTCCTTGACGTCTCCAAATTATCCCAGGTATGTGAACGAGTGTTCCCCGCCGATATAGTCATTCAGTTTAACTTAGTCAATTCTGTTAATATCAGTGTTCATGTTGTAGCAGTGAAATTGACATTTACCCAGTGTAAGAATTACTATAATGTAAATGTCGTCTGTCTCCAAATTATCCAAGGTCCAGTTTGAGTGTTAGTGAACAACCCACCGGCTGCCTGGGGTCGGTGGCTACCTAACAGTTAACTTTATTGGACGATGTCGCTGATTCGGCAGGATTAAACTGCTCAAGTCCGCATCCTGGAAACTAGACCCCAGACTCTCGCCATGTGTCAGACTACAACCGACCATAACAGCGATCTTCATTTGTTGAGACACCAGTGTTATACCCTGGGACACTCTTTGAAGTTATATGGTCCTCAGTATTTGTTATATATGTTTGGAGATAATTAACCGAAATATAATTATCCCATGTTGGGTAGTGAACACATAAAAATTGTTAGTATCAGTAATAACGTGTTATGTGTTGTGAGTGCATCCTCCATATGTACTACCAACAGTTCTAGTGAAGGTACCATATGTAAGTTTGTCATGTGGTGTAGTCTATGTAATGTACCACCAGTAATGTTGTAAGAAGCAAGAGTATCTAAATGGAATTGCAGATGGGTAAGGCCAAGGAGTTGAACTTTGTAGTTGTATGTTAATGACATCTTTTACCTAATTTAATTTCATATTAATAAACCATTTCTTGGAGTATATTAGGGGGTATCATTTTCCCTCAGTATCCACCTTTATTTTTGTCCAATGACTTGATACCAGAATTACAGTACCCATGTGCCCTAACTCTCGTCATGCTACCAAAGGTCAGAAGTGATGAAGTAACCATGAAATGAAATAATTAGACAGAACAAATGAAGGAAATAAGACAAAGAAAGAAGTATGAAATAAGAGTAAGGGATAGAAGAAGAAAACTCCCGCCCTTATAGTGGTGGCACAGGTGGTCGTGTAATTTACATGTAATCAAGTTGGGAGGAATGAATGTGATACTGTGGGTATTTTTTTTTTAAGTGTGATTTGTAATAACCATTTCTCTGCACAGGTACCTAATAACCATTTCACTGAAACTAATGAATATTTCAGATTGCTAATAATTTTGTTCTGTATTTTTCCAGTGTACAGTATAGTATGTAATTCTGTGCTAATTAAGCAGGGACTTAATTATTTCATTGGGTACTAATTTTGTTTGGTGGAAACAGAGTTAAGGAAATGTGCAAAAAAAAATTGTGGTTTTGCGGAGAAATTGAAATAACAGTTCAAGGTAAATACTGTACAGTACTTTACTTGAAGTTAGGCAAGAACAATTGCCTCAAGGAAATTAGAAATCTTTTTAAAGTAAAGTGTACAGTACTTGTAATGCTGTTATGTGGAAACATGAAATGTTCAGAGTATTGATAATTGTCTGAAAAACAAAGGTCAGCTACCTAACTTATATTTTTTTTTTATTCTTTTTGTGAAATCTCAGAAAAGTGTTTGTTGTATAACAGTGTAATATTTTTGGGTGCCTTCCTACACTGATACCATAGCAACTGTTGTGACCACTTGAGTTAATACTTTGATATTTACAGACAATGAAAGAGCAGTGAACATCTGCCGTGATAAGTGTTGTGGGCAGTGTTCATTTCTGAGTGTCACCGGAAGGCCATAATTGTACTAAGTACAATAAGGGATAGAAGAAGAAAACCCTCGCCCTTATAACCAGATAGTACCACCTGGCCGATCGTGATACTGGTGTTAATCTTCTATGTTTGTCTATTTTCCACTGGGCAGTTCGTGTCATTGTGGTCTTCTTTATCTGCTCCTGACTGGGTGGAATGTTCATCTCAATGTTTCGCTGTCCTAACTCAGCCTTGGCAGCAGCATCAGTTCGTTCATTCCCTGGGATTCCGATATGACTGGGCATCCAGTTAATGATAACTTACCGATCTTGTAGTTTTAACCCTTGCAGTAGGCCAACAACAGATGTTATCAGATGAATGTTGTCTCTAGGCTCTCTGCATTGTAGTGCTTCAATAGCACATCGTGAATCAGTGTGTATTATAACGCCTTGTTGACTGTTTATGGAAGCGTGTCTAAGGGCTCCAAGTATGGCAGCTAGCTCAACTTGCAAAGTAGAGCACCCATCTGAGGTTCTCCAAAGGGACGCGTTACCTCCTTCTATAGTGAACGCTGCTCCTGCCTTCGTACTGGTGGGCTCTACAGAACCGTCTGTGTAATACACTGTACTATTGTGTGGTGTTAGAATGTAATGGCCCCTGTCTCATCAACAGAAGTATTATATAAATGGGTTCTTACATCTGATTTATATTCAGATTTCACCCCCCTGTAACTTTCCACTGGCTATGAGGTGACAAGTTCAATGCACGTGATAAGGTGTGCCCCACGGGAAGCTGCGTCATACTATGCTGAGTAAAGGCATAAATAGCCGGCTCTCTGGCCACCTGAAGCGAGCAGTTGTTTGATATCCTTGACTAGAGGAAGATGTTATTTGAGAGCCGCAGTGGATGGCTCCGTCTTCCCTCGAGGGGGAACGACGTACCCATACCGTTCTCCCTCGATGGGTCACTACTCATCAGTCACTCACATCAACTAATATCGAACGGACGTGATCCACGTTTATATTAATAAACGCCGTCCTCTTTCTCGTTCACTCATAAATAGTTTAACTTACGGTTGATCTACACTCAGGAATTATAGACATAATCCTTTTATAATAAAACAAGGAACTTCAATTGGGTTTCGTTACTAAAACCCCAATATCTAATATATGTGAACAACCCGGTTAACTGGGGGATTAACCGACGGGTTCAAGAGCCTTCATGTTTCTCTCTGCTACCTGTCGGAGCTCATGTGGGTTACAGTCAGCCTTTCTTGTCCCAGTTTGTAGAATGTTGAAGACTGTTGGCAGGGACTCCCACGGTGCTGGGGTGCTGAAGTCTGGGCTCATTGTATCAAGTCCTTTGCTGAGGATTGTGTCTTTCAATTTCAGTCGACTTACAGCGTCAGCTGCACACAATAGCCTTGTTTTCTTGTTAAAGACATCTCTGTTAAGGTTCACTGCTCGTAAGAGTCCATTTTTGACGTCACTTTCCCGAGCCCTGGTAATCAGTTTTGTTGCAAAGCACGCTGTTAATCGTTCCGCTCTGGTTTGGAGAGATGTGAGACCTGTCTCCATGTGTAAGTTTTCAATTTTTGTCCACGTAGGTGCCTTGACAATGACTCTTATAGCGTTATTCTGGGCAAGCCCAATGCCACTTAGACAGTGTGTTAAGAGCCGGTGTCGCATAGTCTGTTAATGATCGAATGGTGTGTAAATATAGCGTTCTTAGGACTACATGTCCCGCTCTCATCATGTTGACTCTCCTGCCTATTCGGTCTCTTAGATAGTTTATCTCAGTATAAAATTTGAGGCCTTTGTCAATCCAGATGCCCAGGTATTTGTATACATTGACCCATTGTATTTGAAGTCGTGTCACCGGCTCATTGTGTCCAAACCTCGTGGCTTTCGATTTGGGGATTGATATCTTGAGCCCGAGACTCATACATTCTTCACTAATGGGGTCTAGTGCTCTTTGGACTTTGCTGATTTGGTTTCTGGCGGGGGTGGAGGTTGTATGTTGAGTTGAGGTGAATTAGAATTGCTTAGGGGGGGTTGTTGTGTGAGTGTGTATGCGTTTGCGTGGAAATGTAGTAAGGGGAGAGGTAGTGGCTAGGATAACTGACATACACTGCAAGTACGGTCCGGGGATGAGGAGTGTATGATGATATATATGTATGCTATATGAGAGGGGGCTTTGGAGGTTGTTAGGTTAATTTATAGTATGGTAGGATTTCTTAGGGGTGATATGATTTGTGTGGCTAATGAATGGTTGTATTGAGTCATGTGTATTTTTTTTAAGGGGGGGTCGAAGGGGGTTGTTAGAAAGGTCGGGTATATTAAGTTTTTCTTTTGGGAGGATTGTAGGAGTTGATTAGTGGTTGATGAGTGCTGCTCTTTTTTTTTTTTTATGACTGGTGAGTAAGATTGGGAGGGTGAAGTTTTTCTTTTGGGAGGATTGAAGGTGTTGATTAGTGACTGGATGGAGAGTTAGCATATTTATTTATTTTTTTTTTATAGGAGGGATTGTGAGTAAGGTTGGGTGGGTTAAGTTTTTCTTTTGGGAGGATTGTAGGTTTTGTTAGTGGTTGGCAGAGTTGGGTTAATCATTGCATTCTTTCTTTCCTTTGGCTAGTAAAGGACTTCTGCAATTGCGGTAGGCTCTTGCAGGTATTGTGAGTTCTGGCCCCATTCTTGAGGGAGAGGGTTTGTGTACAGGTACATTGCACCCCTCCCCGACCTTATTGGCTAAGGGAGGCGTTCAATGTCGTCTGCAATTTGGTACCGTTTTTATTAGGCACACCTCTCCGACCTTATTGGCTGAGGGAGGTGCCCATAAAACAGTGTAGGTAACATTCTTGAGGGAGAGGGCTTGCGTACAGGCACTGTGGAACTCTCCCCGACCTTATTGGCTAAGGGAAACGTACATGTCATCCGAGTTAGTATGGGATGGGTAAGTTAGGTATTTGTTTTGGGAGGAGTGATAGGGTGTGGTTAGTTAATGGTAGAATGGTTATTTATTATTTTGTGTGGGATTGCTAGTAACGGCTGGGTAGGTTAGGTTTTTATTTTGGGAGGAGTGATAGGGTGTGGTTAGTTAACGGTAGAATGGTTATTTTTTTTTTTTTTGGGACAAGCAGTACGGCTGGGCATGCTAGGTTTTTATTTTTGGGGGGATTAATAGGTCTTTCTTTCTTTGTTTGGGGAGTGTTAGCAGGCTGAGGGTTGGGCTTTTTTTTTTTGTCGGAGTGGTCTTCAAGTTTGAGTAGGTGGCGTGGGGGTTTGAGTGAGGGAGTGAGGAATCGTTAAGAGGGTTAAGGAGAGGTTAGGTTTAATTTGGGGGGGGAAATTTTTTTGGGTGTGGTTATAGGGAAGTTATTAATACAAGGGAGGTGGGAGGGGAGTGTTTGGTCTGTTTAGTATGGAGGGATTTCTGTCTCTGAATCTGCGTGGGAGTATGATGTTGTCGAAATAATCCTGCCATTGAGGGTAAGTAGTGAGGAGTGATTCTATTTGTTTGTCACCTAGTTGTCTCCAGTAGATGTTAAGTGGGGGGACGGAGCTGAGTTCATGTAGATAACTATTTCGGGTGAAGGATGACCAGTGTGTGTTATGGATGAATCTTAGTGCTTTGTTTTGAATGACTTGAAGTTTCTTGGCGCTTGATGGTGGTGCTAGCTGGAGTGTGTTAGGTGCATAAGTCAATAGTGGGCGTATGAGGGCTTTGAATAGGTGTGTTTTGGTTTTGATTGATGCGGTTCTGAATCTGTATATATTCCCGAGTGTTTTGTTTGCGATCAAAGCCTTCATATTGGTGTGTAGTGTCATGGTGAGGGTGTCGTTGAATGTGACTCCTAGGATTGTGTTTGTTCGTTTGATAGTTATAGGTGAAGGGTAGGCGATGTAGGGGTTTAGGTAAATGTGACGTAGTTGTCGTCTTTTGGTGCCGAAGTAGGTGATTTGTGCTTTGTTCGGGTTGGTTTGTATTCGCCATCGGAGTTCCCATTGTGTAACTTGTTCGAGTTCCTTGTGTGCTTTGTCTGTTAGGTGGTCAAGAGTTCTGTGTCTGACTAGTTGGGTTACATCGTCGGCGTACTGTATTGTCAGAGAGTCGATGTGTAAGGGGTCGGGTAAGTCGTTTGTGTAAAGAATGTTTAGTGTTGGGGACAGGACTGATCCTTGTGGGACTCCTGCATGCAGTGTGAAGTGGTCAGAGTAGACAGGTGTGACTTTTATCCTCATTTTTCTGTCTGTTAGGAAGTTACATAGTAATTGTTGTGATTTTTGAGGGAGGTTAAAATTGGTGCATATCTTGTACTTTAATCCATCGTGCCAAACTGTGTCGAAGGCTTTTTGCACGTCTTTTGTAATGAGTGCTATCTTGTATGCATCTTTGTTCATGTGGAGGTAGTTTGTGATTATATTGAGTGCGTCTTGAGTTGAGTGGTGTGCTCTGAAGCCGAACTGCTTGTAGGACAGTAGTTGTTCATCTTC
>NW_024722562.1:0-2018 GCF_018991925.1 Homarus americanus | reverse complement strand
GCGGGGAGCCGGGTGAGGGGGAGGGGGGGAGCTAGGGAGGTGAGGTGGGCAGGAGGTGGGGTGGAGCAAGGAGGTGGGAGGGGCGGGAGCCGGGGTGAGGTGAGGTGGAGGAGCTAAGGAGGGAGGTAGGGGGAGCCGGGCGAGGGAGGGGGAGCAGGAGGTGAGGTGGGAGCCGGGGAGGGGAGGTGGGAGGAGGAGCCAAGGAGAGTAAGGAGGTGGAGGTGAGGTGAGGTGGGGCAGGAGCCGGGGAGGTGGAGGTGGGCGGGGACAAGGAGGAGGTGAGGGGAGCCAGGTGAGGAGGGGTGGGGCAGGAGCCGTGAGGTGGGGAGGTGGGAAGGTGGGTGGGGAGCCAGAGGGGTGGGGAGGGGAGGGAGGGGAGGGAGGAGGCAGGGCAGGAGCTAAGGAGGCGAGAGGAGGAGAAGAGGAGCGAGGTGGAGGGCAGGAAGACTGGGAGGTGAGGTGGGGCAGGCAGGGAGCCGGGCGAGGTGGGGCAGGGGTGGAGCCAAGGAGGAGGTGGGCAGGGGCAGGAGCCGGGGAGGTGGAGCAGGGGAGCGGAGGCTAGGTGGGCAGGGCAGGGAGCCGGAAGGAGGCTAGTGAAGAGGGAGAGCCCAGGTGGGGGCAGGGCAGGGCAGGAGCTGGAGGCTAGGTGGGCAGGAGCCGGGGAGGGAGGTGGGGCAGGGCAGGAAGATGGTGCGAGCTAGGTGGGGCAGGAGCCAAGGAGGCGAGATGGGGGGCAGGGTAGGGACGGGAGGCGAGGTGGGGACAGCAGGAGCTGAGCGAGGGGTGGGGCGGGGCAGGGCAGGCAAGGACGAGCCTGGTGAGGGCAGGACAGGGAGGCAAGGTGGGGCAGGACAAGGAGGGGAGGTGGGGGTGAGGCAGGAGCCAGCAGGAGCCGGATGAGGAGGTGGGGCAGGAGCCAAGGAGGAGGTGGGCAGGGGCAGGAGCAGGGCAGGGCTTAGGTGGGGGCAGGGCAGGAGCCGGGCGAGGCTAGGTGGGGCAGGGCAGGGAGCTGAGCGGAGGCTAGGTGGGGTGCAGGGCAGGGCAGGAGCCGGACGAGGCCAGGTGGGGGCAGGCAGGAGCCAAGGAGGCTAGGGTGGGGCAGGGCAGGGCAGGCAGCCGGGCGAGGCTAGGTGGGGCGAGGCTGGTGGGGGCAGGCAGGAGCCAAGGAGGCAAGGGCAGGAGCCGGGCAAGGCTAGGGGGCAGGGACAGGAGGAGGTAGGGGAGCCAAGGAGGCGGGGAGGGGAGCCAAGGAGGCGAGGGGGGAGCCAAGGAGGGAGGTGGGGAGCCAAGGAGGGAGGTAGGAGCCAAGGAGGCGAGGTGGGGCAGGGCAGGAGCCGGGCAGGAGCCAAGGAGGCGAGGTGGGCAGGCAGGGTGGGGCGGAGGAGGAGGTGGGGGCAGGGCAGGAGCCAAGGAGGGAGGGGCAGGGCAGGAGCCGGGCAGGGCTAGGTGGGGGCAGGGCAGGAGCCGGGGAGGCTAGGTGGGGCAGGGCAGGGAGCCGAGCGAGGCTAGGGGTGGGGCAGGGCAGGGCAGGCAGCCGGACGAGCCTAGGTGGGGCAGGGCAGGAGCCGGGCGAGGGGCTAGGGGTGGGGCAGGGCAGGGCAGGCAGCCGGGCGAGGCTAGGTGGGGCGAGGCTAGTGGGGGCAGGCAGGAGCCGGGCGAGGCTAGCAGGGCAGGGCAGGGAGTCGGGCAAGGCTAGGTGGGGCAGGGCAGGAGCCAGGAGAGGCGAGGTAGGGAGCCGGGCGAGGCGAGGCGAGGTAGGGAGCCGGGCGAGGCGAGGCGAGTAGGGAGCCGGGCGAGGCGAGGTGGGGAGCCGGGCGAGGCGAGGTAGGGAGCCGGGCGAGGCGAGGCGAGGTAGGGAGCCGGCGAGGCGAGGCGAGATCGGTGCCGGGCGAGGTGAGGCAGGAGCCAGCGGAGGGCGAGATGTTTCGTGAAGGTCGACGTGTTTCAGAATACAGTATATATTAAATTCAGTAACATTAAGGTGCCTGAGCAATACGTAACCGAACGAAGCACACCGA
>NW_024722561.1:0-9940 GCF_018991925.1 Homarus americanus | reverse complement strand
CACTTCACAATCTTCACTACATCTCACTTCACAATCTTCACTACCTCTCACTTCACAATCTTCACTACATCTCACTACACAATCTTCACTACATCTCACTTCACAACCTTCACTACATCTCACTTCACAATCTTCACTACATCTCACTTCACATCTTCACTACATCTCACTTCACAATCTTCACCATATCTCACATCACAATCTTCACCACATCTCACTTCACAATCTTCACCACATCTCACTTCACAATCTTCACCACATCTCACTTCACAATCTTTACCACATCTCACGTCACAATCTTAACTACATCTCACTTCACAATCTTCACTACATCTCACTTCACAATCTTCACTACATCTCACTTCACAATCTTCACTACATCTCACTTCACAATCTTCACTACATCTCACTTCACAATCTTCATTACATCTCACTTCACAATCTTCACTACATGTCACTTCACAATCTTCACTACATCTCACTTCACAATCTTCACCACATCTGACTTCACAATCTTCACTACATCTCACTTCACAATCTTCACTACATCTCACTTCACAATCTTCACTACATCTCACTTCACAATCTTCACCACATCTGACTTCACAATCTTCACTAACACCATCCTTCATCACTACATATAACATCCATCATCACTACTTATAACACCATCCATCATCATCACTACATATAATACTATCCATCATCACTACATATAACACGATCCATCATCACTACATATAACACCATCCACCATCACTACATATAGAACCATCCATCACGACATATAACACCATCCGACATCATTACATATAACACCAACCATCATCACTACATATAACATCATTCATCATCACTACATATAACTCCATCCATCATCACTACATATAACACCATCCATCATCACTACATATAAAACCAACCTATCATCACTACATATAACATCATCCATCATCACTACATATAATATCATCCATCATCACTACATATAACACCATCCAACATCACTACATATAACACCACCCATCATCACTACATATAACATCATCCATCATCACTACATATAACTCTATCCATCATCACTACATATAACACCATCCAGCATCACTACATATAACACCAACCATCATCACTACATATAACATCATGCATCATCAATATATATATATATAACACCATCCATCATCACTACATATATTACCCTCTTATCATCACTACATATAACACCATCCATCATTATTACAATATAACGCCATCCTTCATCACTACATATAACACCATCCATCATCACTACATATTATAACACCATCCATCATCTTTACAAACACCATCCCTCTTTACTATAGTGATAAACTGAGCTTTATTTTGTTGTCAATTTCTTTAAATTCCAACCTTATTAAACCGTAATTTTTTCTGTATGGTCAAATTTTGATTTGACCTCAGTGAGAGAGCTGTTAGTGTCAGTACATCACAATGGTGTTCCGACGCACTGTATCGAAGGTGACTAAGGTGGAGGTGAAGCCTTGCCAGATGAAGGAGAAGGGCCCCCGATCTAACAAACTGCAGACCACAAAACACACTAAGACCCAAAACAACAAGACCCAAAACAACAAGAAGAAGAAGGAAACTACCACTTTCTGCCGTGTACAAAAGGACCAGTACCTGCCATGGGGAGACTACATCTTCACCGGGAAAAAGACACAAAAGAAACGCTGAACCTACGCTTCTGATATTTAAAAATACTGTAATAAAAAATATATTAATTGATTTTGTTTGTATTATTTATGCTTTTTTTTATTTTCATCTGTAAACGTGCTGTTTTGGGAATATATTTTGAGTTACATAATATTTAGGTACAGCAGTTTATTTCACTGTATCTACTTGTTTACCAAGTAACTGGACTTACAGTCTCCGATCGGGATTCTCAAAACAAATATTTGGCATCGAACTCCGTAAGTGAGCTCGTAATCTAGCCTGTAACTTACAGGACCTCAACACGATCAACCTGGATATAGTAGTCGCTATTTCCGGATTGCATGAAAAAAAATTAATAATATATGTTTTAATAATGCTTGTTAGACTTGTTTTATCATAGAATAATGAAGAAAATGTTTTGTACATCAACATACTAAAATACAATATTAGTTTTTTTACGACAAGAAGAGGCTTGGCTGTTCTATTTCTCGCTTTATGGAAGAGATGCAGCTTTTGTCTTCTTACAACTTTTCAAGTAATTTGTACCAAAATAGAAGATTTTTATTGTCCACATTTAGGGTATATTTTTTTTATGACTGAATAAACTTGCTGATAGACCTTATTAATGTGGTATAGCTGTAAATATCCTTCAGTAATGAAATCCAAATATGAGGTCAAGTGAACATTTTTGCTTAGACTCCGCCTTTGTTAGGACCAAGTTATAACAAGTTATTCTGCCAAGTATCCAATAAGTACCCATGACTCAGAGTTAAATAATACCTAACCTAATCTAAGTTCATCAAAATTAATAAAAAAAGTGGGGCAAAAAATAAGTGGTAAAGAAATTTTTTTCTCAGAAAAAGAATTATATTCAGAGGTTTTTTATCCGATACCTTCAGTCGTGATTATTTTGATGCAAAATTAGTAAAATGTATTTAACCCTAACACTACCTCACCTTACATAATCTTACCTTACCTTATCTAACCTAACCTAATGTTACCTAACCTAACCAAGCCGCAACGCTCATGACACAATTGAGTTCTCTAGAAAGTTTTAATTTCATTTTATTTTTTTAAAAATACATTTGCAGAGACAACAAACTTTTGATAATTATTTCTCCAACATATCTATAAATCTGTTGATGATATATAAATTTAGGATAGGTTAGGTTTGGTGTGATTAGGATAGGTTAGGCTAGTTTAGGATAGTCTAAGTTAGCTTAGGAAAGGCTAAGTTAGGTTACGATACACTAGGTTAGGTTTTAATCTGCATGATATTTTTACTGAACTTTTAAACGATGTTATAATCCTGGCAGCAGGGTATCGATCACGAAAATAACACTTTGGTAGTTATAACATTTGATAAAGTTTATTATTACTGTAACATGAAACAAATCACTATAGCTGTACTTATCAATCCAGTATTAAATCTGTATTATCTTTGACCATCGCTCATTGGCCAGCTTATCTCTGCACTGTTCTCTGATATAATAAAGTATTGGTGAATGGGAATATTAATCATTTGTGAGTCACTTACTATAAAGGAAACTGTAACGGATTCTATGGACAGTTGGGAATATTTTCACGGAATAAGTCGGAGTAACTCCCCTCTTGCCCAAAAGCGATCCAAGGAGTTAATTCACAGAGCGAAAATCTAGACGAGTCTTCCTTGTTTGTTTGAGGTCATAACAACGAAAAGTTTAATAATGTTTATTACAATGATTCAGGTTTTACTGTAATTCTTCTTTTTTATATTTTTAGTATTTTGTAGATTTTTTTCACCCAGTTCATTTCTTGTTTAGATTCATTATTGCAATTATTTTTATTACAGAGTTGAATTAAAAGTTTATATCTAAGTATTTTACAGCTTCACAAATACTTTTATAAAATGTTGATACACACAGTGGACAGTTTTAGTTCTTTCTTGTAATACCTCAGTATTACTCTGTTAAATTCTTACCATTTACACCTGACCATTTATTTATTTATTTTACAAATTGTTTAAAGAGAGAACATCACCAGCAGGATACAGATGATGAAGTAAATAGAAGTTTGTAACCTAACCCTACCCCCCACTGCTACCCCTCCCTCATGTCCCACATTCTTACTCGTCACTCCTACCCCTTACTCCTACACCTTACTCCCACCCCTTAATCCCACCCCTTATTCCCACCCCTTATTCCCACCCCTTGCTCCCACCCCTTCCTTCTACCCCTTACTTCTACCCCTTACTCCTACCCCTTACTTCTACCCCTTACTTCTACCCCTTACTCCTACCACCTACTCCTACCACTTACTCATACCCCTTACTCCCACCCCTTGCTTCCACCTCCACTCAGACTCTTTGCTCCCCACCCCCACTCCCACCTCACACCTCACGCCAACCTTACACCCATCCCTTACTCCTACCCCTTTACTCCCAATTCTTAACCCACCCCTAATCCCACCTTATCGCAGCACGCCTCCTACTTCCACCCCTTACTCCCCACCCTTACTCCCACCCCTTACTCCTACCCCTTACTCGCACCCCTTACTCCCACCCCTTACTCCCACACTTACTCCCACGCCTTACTCCCACTCCTTACTCCCACCCCTTACTCCCAACCCTTACTCCCACCCCTTACTCCTACCCCTTACTCCCACCCCTTACTCACACCCCTAACTCCCACCCTTACTCCCACGCCTTACTCCCATGCCTTAATTCCCAACTCTACTCCCACCACTCTACTCCAACCCCCATCTCCCACCCCCACTCCTACCCCTTACTCCTACCCCTTACTCCCACCCCCCATCCTGTCCCCACTCCCCACCCCACTCCCCACCCCTACCCCAACCCCACTCCCACCCCACCCCCACGCCCCACTCCCACACCCCACCCCACTCCCACCCCACCCCACCTGTGACTTCACCCCACCCCACGCCCCACCCCACGCCTCCACTCCCACGCCCTAATCCCACCCCCCACTCCCCAACCCCACTCCCCAACCCCACTCCCCAACCCACACCCCATCCCCACCCTGCACCCCCACTCCCACCCCATCTCTAACCCCACTCCCCATCCCACCCCACTGCACGCCTCCCATTCCCAATCTCAATTCCTACCTCTTTACTCCCACCCCTTACTCCCACGCCTTACTCCCACCCTTCACTCCTACCCTTCGCTTCTACCCCCACTGTTACCCCACACTACGCTGGTAATTGAAGACATCATACATTTGTTCACTTAGACACCACTTATTATTCAGGACCTAATGGCTATAATATCAGAGTCATTATTCTTAACTCAACTTTATATATATATCAATTGTCAAAAACCTTCACCACAAGAAAGAAAAGAACAGCCGGGTATGGCAGAAAATGTAATAAACGAACATGGAGTAAGACATCAAGCTCCATATTGTAAACAAGATCATCGTCATTGTTTATTTATTGCGAGGAAAAATATTGTTCGCAATATAATTATAAAACCCTTCTGTAATTCATTCTCTTCATTACACTAAAAGGTAATGAAGTATATAAAGAAAATAGTTTATAAATTACTAAAATAAAAATACGTATAAAAAAGTAAAATAACATCTATTGATGGAATAGAAAAGAATTATATCGTAAGTGGGTAAAAGATTTCTTGGGTAGGTTTTAGAATATAATAACTGTTTTCTGCATTACACCGATGGTTCCAAGTCAGAAATTATCCTTAAGTTTTGTGAATCAGTATTTACAGTTTTTCTTAAAGGGTGACTTAAGTTACGGTCACACGATCCCTTTGATGAGCAATTAATTTGGAGCAAGAAATTACGAGTAATTTCTTCCAAATGTGGTCACATGAGTGGCTCTTGGTTCAGTTATTACAGCAAGAAAAAAAAGTTAACGCCGCTGTGCGAGTAGAAGGGAGACGGAACATCACAACAACAATGCAGACGACGCAGCAGCTATCCTTGGTATTATTGTTATTATTAAAAAGAAATGAGAGAAAACGAAGAAAAACTATTGGGGACTCGTAAGTGGCTGGCGAGGAGGATGAACGAGTGTTTAATATAGACTGGTTCAACTATCGTAGTTACAGTAGGGAGGGTTGTTAGTGTGTGGAGAATGACCGGCTGTATGGGCTTGTGTTTTGTAAACAAACACGCCAAAACACCACCCAAATAATAAACTCAGTGTGTCGTAAAAAACTGTTTGTGCATTAAATATGGTATTAACCGGGTTTTGAACCGATAATCTTGCTCGAAATAGTCAAGAAATTGACTATCACGATTGTCAATAAAAATGCTTCAAAAACTTGCTCGAATTTCTCGATAATTGCTCGAAATAACTTTCCGGCAAGAAATTGCTAAAAAAAAATGCGCCCATGTGACCAGTGCTTTAAGAATTGTATGATATCCTCATGGCAATGGAAACACACACACACACACACACTCACCCCATACACAGTCACACACTCACCATGCACAATCACACACACCCATACACACACCGTACATGCACACACCATACACATACACACACCATACACACATACACACACACACACCATGCACACACCATACAAACAAACAAACACACACCATATACACACACACACACACACACAATGCACACACACACACCATGCACACTCACACACACACACACCATGCACACTCACACCATGCACACACACACACTAATTGTTTTAATTTAGTTCTTGGAACTCTTAAGTGGCAGCGCTTGATGTAAACACTTCTTGGCATTTTCTGTTTATCTAGTAGCAGGTATACACACAGATGTAATATGAGAAAATAAATTATGAATTCTGTCCAGGGAAGTGTTGTGAATATGACCTTGAGATAACACTTGTGTTAAGTGTGAATTTCCCTGTCTAGTGATATGTCCAACTACTACTCTGGGCCGCGAGACAGTGGTAGGGATTACAGATTGCCCACGAGGGGGCTAGTTTATTGGGCACCCCCTTACATCCTGTGCAAGGTGAAGCGCAGAAGCGTTTACAGTGCCCAACTGGGAAGCATGCGGAGTTCATGCTTGCCTTTATGACTCATGCATTAAGGGCGTAAAAGGCCTGAAGGGTCATGGGTTTTGTCAGCAAGTTACATAAAGTGACAATGATGAGTGTGTGGGGGGAAAATTCCCGGTACAATTTATCTGTTTATGGCAAAGTGTGACAGGTCCCTATTAATGTGAGCGGTGTTTATTGAATCAGCTGACCCTGGCTCGACCTTTTGAGAGACGCAAGCCAAGAGGCAATTAAGCAGAATACTATAAGGTGTTATTCAT
Organism: Homarus americanus; assembly: GCF_018991925.1. NCBI lineage: Eukaryota > Metazoa > Arthropoda > Malacostraca > Decapoda > Nephropidae > Homarus > Homarus americanus. Next base: position 2,974 of record NW_024722561.1, on the reverse strand, counting down.
TTGGTGAATATTTAGACAACCGAATAATGATGTCAGGTAGAGATTGTATTTAACGAAGTCTTAACTGGGAAAATGTTGTATGGCTTTTGTTATGGGGTAAGTTCTGGCGTGAACATTAAGACTATTTTCATAATTTTTTGTAACTAATATTTTTATCTGCCTGGAACAATTATTTATTAATTTGTATTGTAAGTTATGTCTTGATAGTCGATGTAATGTAACAATTTATTTTTTGTGTTAATGTTCATATAGATTGGTTCAGTGTTGCGGCTCTGACTCGTCAACGATGTTAATAAGCTCTTGAGTACATACTGCTGGTGAAACTATGTTATATTAACAACACGACAGACAAGTACTATAATACCTTAACATTTAACAATAATTCAGCCTTAACCTAATTTTTTCACCAACTTAAGACACATAACCCAGAAGGAAGTAAGACGGGCAACATAACGCGGGATATCGTGGCTTCACTAAGTGCAAATTATGGAACTTGAGGTAACACATTATGGGAAAATGCGAGCCCTGCTAAGTGGTTCTCCTCAACATGGACGCAAACATCATATGGACAAAGAAACAGAAGAATCCCGGATATACATTCATTTATTCTACAAAAAAGTTACGTAAACGAGCGTTAAATACGTTTAAGTAATCACAGTTTACGAAGCTGAAGTCGAGATATTAGAAGATGAAGAAGACTTTAGCATATCAGTATACCCCACGACCGGCGCCAGGATGTTAAGTGTGCCATCAGGGTATATTAGCGCTGAGAGACGGTGCTATCGTGGTATATTAGCATACCTTCACCCTGAATGGTATATCAAAAAGTACAGGATTTACTTCACAGATATTTAGTTATATCTATCGGTATATTATATAAATTATATCAATATATCTGTGTATACCAAATATGGCATCAGAGTATATCACCGTTTGCCATCATATTCTCTAAATAACCTCAAAGTATACCCCCGAATGTTTAATATCATACACTATAAATGACACTGTAGTATGTTAGTATATAATCAGGGTATAACATAAATAATATCAGCATTGTTTAGAATATCATATATATTAAGCGTGAAGAATGGATGTATATGATTCAATATATCACAGTTAAATAAAGCGGTATGTCAGCTCATCAGCATATCACTAGAATGACATCAGAGTATAGGACACTATACTCCAATAAATACTGTCAGGTATCTAAGTATATCAGGGTAATCACTGAGAAGTGTCAGAACATATCAACATATTCCTTGACTGGTAACAAAGCATATCAACATACTCAAAGTATAATCAATGTCTCCGGAATAAACAAGCCAGTGACAGCAGCATATATTTCTGAAAATCAGCTGTGAAATATGTTCAGAACAGCCCAAAGTATACTATAATACTAAGCAACATTTGAAATATACCATTATACTTCTTAACAGTCAGGGAAAAAATCATTATACAGATTAGTGTCCTCGAAGCAGATCAACTTGTCTCCTGCTTTCTGGGGACCCATTAGTGGCATATCAGTATATCCAAAGAGACACATCGGAGTATATTACCATATATCCCAAGTGCCATGAAGGGATATCAACATACCTGAGTATATTAACTAGCTCTCATAGTCTTCCACTCTCTCTTAGATCCATCAGAATATGTCAGCATATCACCCTATCTTCTGAAGGTCCAGTTTACCTTGTTCCGAAAGTATGTCGAAGCATACTAACAGATTCCCTGAATGCCTTGAGAACATATCAGTATACTTCTAGGTTAATTCATATCATATCAGTATATCCCCTGAATCTAAGGTATAGCTAACCTCATTTCAAATTATTATTAGAGTATGTTAACATATTCCCTTAGAAGCATACCAGCATATCTCTTATGTCATTACAGTCAACCAGTATACGCTCAGAGATAGATGCAAGCATATCAGGGTATATTAGCATACCCTGTAAGAGAGATATGAGCCTAGCTACATAACCAAGTATATCAGCATACCCCATATGCTCTTATAGTACATCAGCACACCCTCTTAGAGACAGAACCATACCAACATATCAGAACATATTAGTATATCCTTTAGAGTGATATGAACATAATGGCATATCAGATGACAAGAGTATATCAGCATAGTCTTTGAGGAGCATATCAGACCAACCTAGCATAAGCTCTTTAAGATAGATGATATCTTGTGTAAACAGATAATAGTACATAGTATTATGAGAGGAGAGAGAGAAAGTCCAATTTAGGGAAGTGCCACGATAGTTCAGAGAAGTGTAAACTGGTGTGTGTGTGTGTTCGTTCTCATGTTTATTTCTTGTAAGGTATGTGTCACCTAGCCGGCCATTTTGTTTACATTATTCGGTCGCTCTAAAATACCATTAAAAAAATATTGAGTATAAACGTTTGGCTCAACTGATGATCTCAAACATGTCCCAACTTTTTTTTGCCTCAACTCCACATTCTGTAACTCATTTAGGTAGATGTCCCTCACTACACATACACTGGACTATGTGTAATGTTGCAGCTAATGTGTTATCAAGATATTGCACATTATAAGTTCATGTGTGGTCATTATTATATCAAACGGAGGAATTTTAAAGAGCTATTACACCACCTGTATTATTAGTTGTCGCCAGGTGAAGGAATGTTTAGGTAGATTATATTTTATTTACTGTAATTAAAGTTTCAATACCTAAGACGTTCCACTATAAGAGTCTTTCAACCTCAGGTAAGGTCTAAAGACTTTCTACTCTAGGTCTTACACCCTGGAGTAGCTGTATCGTCCACATAGGTAATTACTCCACAAGGAACTACAAGTTACACCTTGACGTAAGACTTCATTTACTGCCAAAATTTATAGGGAAATATTTTTTCACAAAGAATTTCAAGTTACAATTTCACATAATAAGTCACATTACAAACGTTCCTTCGGCTTACAGTTAAACTTTGTAATGTCAAGATATTATTTTCACTG
>NW_024722560.1:0-25245 GCF_018991925.1 Homarus americanus | reverse complement strand
ATTATAGTATTGCTCACCTACACTTCGCCTCACACCAATTTAACCCGACCTTCCCTTTGCTCTTGGTACAGTAGATTGGGCAGCAACAGGGAATGTAAAGATGGATTGTACGGAGCTGGTTTAACTTGTAATGGACTGTTTTAACCTATAATGGACTGGTTTAGTTTAGTAATGGACTGTTTTAGCTTAGAATGGATTGCTTTAGCCTACAATGGACTGATTTAACTTATATTGGACTGGTTTAGCTTATAATGGACTGGTTTAGCTTATAATGAACTGTTTTAACTAATGAACTGTTTTAGTTTATAATTGACTGTTTTAGCTAATAATGGAGTGGTTTAACTGTTAATGACTGTTTTAGCTTATAATGGACTGGTTTAACTTATAGTGGACTGTTTTACTTTATAATGGACTGGTTTCGTTTATAATAGACTGGTTTAGCTTATAATGGACTGGTTTAGCTTATAATGGACTGGTTTAGTTTATAATGGACTGTTTTAGTTTATAATGGACTGGTTTATCTTATAATAGACTGTTTTAGCTTATAGTGGACTGTTTTAGCTTTTAATGGATTGGTTTATCTTATAATAGACTGTTTTAGCTTATAGTTGACTATTTTAGCTTATTATTGGCTGGTTAACTTCTGCTCTGATGTAATGACTGATGAGGATCCTGTAGAGTCAGTAATAAAGGTACACTGAAGTAACATTAACTGTGTTTATGGGTTAGGCTCTCAAACCCCAACGGTCTTTTATCCATTTATTATGGAAATAAACAATTGCGCAAAACATTTATTATAACACCCGTAATTAAAACTATGTCCCGTGAGCGTTAATTGTGTAGTGAGCATCATGAACACAGGGTGGCGTGGGTGAGAGGCTGAGCACGACTGACCATAGGGTAAGAAAGCGGGAGGAGCGGTCCTTACTGCTCACCAGCCAGAGGAGCAGAGGCTAGAGGTCAGTGGTAGGCAAGGAGATTACTTGATATCACTTGCTTCAGTATTAGAGAGAATAAACTAGACATTGGGTGATGGAATTATGTAGCCCATATGTCTTCCTCCTTCCATCTGTAGGTGTCTTCCTACATTTGTCTGTGTCGTCTCCTCCTTCTGTCTGTCTGTCTTCCTCCTCCTTCCGCCTGTCTATACACGTCGTCTTGTCTGGTGGTCGTGGTCGCACTAACATAATGTCCGTCACTCATCAAACTTTCTCACGATGGACCAGTTGATGTTTGGTTCAACACGGACGATGTTTAGCCTCCGGGATGGTTACGCTTGTAATGTTTATTTTATCGTTTATAAGGTCGGAAATCCCATGACCATTACATGTCTTTCCTCACCATCTCGCTCGTTACTGTTCTTCTTCATCTTTAGCTATTTCTCTACACAATTAATACACACGCACACACAATACACACTCTCGCTCGACTCCACCATAAGAATCAGTCGTTATTAGCGTTCTTATGTTTGTTGTAAGTGTTCGTCTCAAGGTCGCATTAAAACATCTAGAAAATGGTGTGGCGAAGAGTGACGTCATAAAATGCTTATTATTTGAACTCTTGAGAAAGGTTGACCAGAAAGCCGTGGATATCAGCTAAATACTGTATATATATATATATATATATATATATATATATATATATATATATATATATATATATATATATATATATATATATATATATATATATATATATATATATATATATATATATATGTAGATTTGTAACATTAAAATTCCAGAAAAGTTCGTGAATGATTTGGCATTTCAGTGTTGATACTTAATGGAGTTTATGACCGCTGTTTTTGTTTTGCGTGGCGGAGGGGCACTTGACCGTCTTTGTTGACCATATTGTTATTCTGGTGGTGGTGGAGGAGGGTGACTGGCCAGATGGTGGTGGACGGGGCAGGCTGTGTGGAAGTAACTGTTCTGTATGCTCCTGTCTCCTGGTTCTTGCACAACCTTAGTGATGTGTTTGTCCTGAGTTGGTGGGTACAGGTGTGTGTGTGGGTGGATGGAAGTGTGTGGGTGGTTACAGGGTATATGTGAGTGGGTACAGAGGGTGTGTGTGTGCGTGGGTACAGTGTGTTGGTGGTGCACACGGTGTGTGTGGGTGGGTACAGAGTGTGTGTGCATGGGGGTGTGTGTGTGGGTGGGTACAAGATGTGTGTGGTGGGTACAGGTGTGTATGGGTGGGTACAGGATGTGTGTGTGCATGAGTACAGGGGTGTGTGATTGTGGGTGCAGAGTGTGTTGGTGGTACAGGGGTGTGTATGGGTGAGGTGCAGGTGTGTGCATGGGTACAGGGGTGTGTGTGGATGGGTACAAAGTGTTTGGGTGGGTACAGAGTGTGTGTGGATGGGCAGGATGTGTGTGTGGGTGGTTACAGGGTGTGTGTTGGTGGGCACAGGATGTGTGTGGGTGGGTACAGGGGTGTGTGGGTGAGTGCAGGTGTGTGCATGGGTACAGGGGTGTGGGTGGGTGGGTACAGGGGTGTGTGTGTGTGTGTGCGTGGATGCAGGCGTGTGGGTGGTACCGGTGTGGATGGAGTGGGTACAGGGGTGTGTGTGTGCGTGGGTACAAGTGTGTTGGTGAGTACTGTGTGTATGGGTGGGTATAGAGTGTGTGCATGGGTACAGGGTGGGTGTGGGTGGTTACAAAGTGTGTGGGTGAGTACAGGATATGTATGTAGTGGGTACAGTGTGTGTGTGTGGGTGGGTACAGGTGTGTGTGGGTGAGTACAGAGTGTGAGCATGGGTAGGGTGTGTGTGGGTGGGTACTAGGTGTGTGGGTGGATAAGGGATGTGTGTGGGTGGGTACAGGATGTGTGTGGGTGGTTACAGGGTGTGTTTGGGTGGTACAGAGTGTGTGTCTTGTGGAACAGGTGTGTGTGGGTGGTTACAGGGTGTGTGTTTGGGTACACAGTGTGTGGGTGGTTACAAGGTGTGTGGGTACAGGGTGTGTTGGTTGGTACAGGGTGTGTGTTAGTGGGTACAGTGTGTGTATGGATGGATACAGGTTGTGTGTGGGTGGTTACAGGGTTACAGGTTGTGTGGATGGGTACAGGGGTGTGTGTGTGAGTGGCTGGGTGTGTGTGGTGGCTACAGGGGTGTGTGTGGTGGCTGGGGTGTGTGTGGGTGGTTACAGGGGTTTGTGTGGGTGGTTCTGGGGTTTGTGTGGGTGGGTAGGGTGTGTGTGGATGGGTACATGGTGTGTGTGGGTGGCTCTAGAAGGTGGTGTGATTGGGTGGTTGTGTGTGGGTGGCTGGGGTGTGTGTGGGTGGTTACAGGATTGTGTGGGTGGGTACAAGGTGTGTGTGGATGGGTTGTGGGTGTGTGTGGGTGGCTGCAGGGTGTGTGTGGGTGGCTACAGGGGTGTGTGGGTGGTTACAGGGTGTGTGTGGGTGGCTGGGGTGTGTGGGTGGTTACAGGGTTTGTGTGGGTGGGTACAAGGTGTGTGTGGTGGGTACAAGGTGTGTGTGGATGGGTACAAGGTGTGTGTGAGTGGCTACAAGGTGTGTGTGGGTGGGTACAGGGTGTGTGTGGGTGGGTACAAGGTGTGTGGGTGTGGTACAAGGTGTGTGAGTGGCTGGGGTGTGTGTGGTGGCTGGGGGTGTGTGTGGGTGGTTACAGGGTTTGTGTGGGTGGGTACAAAGGTGTGTGTGGATGGGTACATGGTGTGTGTGGGTGGCTACTGGGGTGTGTGTGGGTGGTTACAGGGTTTGTGTGGGTGGGTACAAGGTGTGTGTGGATGGGCACATGGTGTGTGTGGGTGGCTACAGGGGGTGTGTGTGGGTGGTTACAGGGGTTTGTGTGGGTGGGTGGGTGTGTGGATGGGTACATGGTGTGTGTGGGTGGCTAGGGTGTGTGTGTGGGTGGTTAGGGTTTGTGTGGGTGGTTGGGGTTTGTGGGTGGGTACAAGGTGTGTGTGGATGGGTACATGGTGTGTGTGGGTGGCTACAGGGTGTGTGTGGGTGGTTACAGGGTTTGTGTGGGTGGGTACAATGTGTGTGTTAGTGGTGTGTACTGGGCGTGTGTTATGGATACAGGATGTGTGGGTGAGTACAGGGTGTGTTTTAGCGAGTACAGAATGTGTGTTGGTGAGTACAGGGTGTGTTTTGCGAGTACAGAATGTGTGTTGGTGAGTACAGGGTGTGTTTAGCGAGTACAGAATGTGTGTTGGTGAGTACAGGGTGTGTTTTAGCGAGTACAGAATGTGTGTTGGTGAGTACAGGGTGTGTGTATGGATACAGGATATGTTGTAATGGTTGTCTAGCAACATCCATTAGGATAAAGGAGTACTGTGTGTGTGTGTGTGTGTGTGTGTGTGTGTGTGTGTGTGTGTGTGTGTGTGTGTGTGTGTGTGTGTGTGGTACAGTATATGCTTTGCTTCAGGCATATCTATGCATACCTACACGTGTTTATGTATTGTATATGTGTGTATATCGTCTATGTACTGTATATATGTATGTATGAACTGTATTATATGTATGTATGGCTTAGAGAAGAGTGTTGAAGTACATACCATTGATTCTGGACCATGAGCTGTCCCTGGGTAGGTAGGGGGTTATTTCTGGCCATCCCCGTGACCAGGTGTACCCGTCAACCATCTCACTCAAGCCTCTCTCTCTCTCTTTTATAGGTTTATTTGTCTCTATTTTTACTCTATTTTATGCTATATTAAAATTATTATTAATGTTTGTCTGGCTATACATCTGTCCATTCTTTGTTATCTTTTGTACACAAGAAAATTGGGACGTGTACTTAGATATTTTGGGGACATCTACACATGGTTGGGACATCTACATATTATTGGGACATCTACATTGTTGACTTGGTTTAAGATTCCTACTTATCATTACCCCTAAGTCTTTCTCACAGTCGTAGATACATTACGTAGAAACATGACATTACAAGTAGATGTCCTAAAATTGTGTAGATGTCCCAATAATTGAAAAATATCCCAATATATAGATGTCCCAACAATATGCAGATCCCATTATATGTAGATGTCCCAACATATGCAGATCCCAATAATATGTAGATGTCCCAACAATATGCAGATCTCAATAATATGTAGATGTCCCAACAATATGCAGATCCCAATAATATGTAGATGTCCCAACAATATGTAGATCCCAATAATATGTAGATGTCCCAACAATGTGCAGATGTCCCAATAATGTAGATGTCCAAATAATGAGTAGATGCCCCAATAATATGCAGGTGTCCCAACAATGTGTAGAAACCCAATAATGTATAGATGTCCCAATAATGTGCATATGTCCCAATAACTGTAGATGTCCCAATTACGTGCAGATGTCCCAGTAACGTGTAGATGTCCCAATAACGTGTAGATGTCCCAACAATGTGTAGAACCTAATAACGTGTAGATGTCCCAATAACGTGTAGATGTCCCAATAACGTGTAGATGTCCCAGCAACGTAGATGTCCCAGTAACTTGTAGATGTCCCAATAACGTGAAACAAGGCTAACAAAGTACTTGGGTTCATACAAAGGAGTGTTAGTTACAAGTCTAGGGAGGTTATCTTAAAACTATATCTTGCGCTTTCAGAGACCTCACTTGGATACGCAGTTTAGTTCTGGTCACCGTACTACAGAATGGATATAGAGTCCCTAGAAAGAATTCAGAGGAGGATGGCAAGACCAATCCCGGGCATTAGGAACCTTGAGTACAGAGACAGGTTAAAGATCTAATTTACACTCCCTGGAAAGACGTAAAGTGAGGGATATGATCGAGGTGTATAAATGGAAGTCAAGGTTAAACAAAGGTGATATAACAAAGGTACTTAAACGATCCAACCAGGAGCGAACTCATAGCAATGGTTTTAAATCAGACAAATTTAGATTTAGGCGCGAAATAGGTAAACATTGGTTTGGAAATAGAGTAGTGGACGAGTGGAACAAGTTACCAAACATAGGGTGGACGGATATATGAGCTATAGGGTTTAAAACGGCCCAAGGCGGCCCAATAAGCCGCTGCAGTTTCCTTCATTCTTAGGTTCTTATAATGCTTTCTATCTACCCATAATGCTCTCAACCTTTATCAGCTGAGTCTTGCATAAACTTTTTTATTTATTTATTTATAGTTTGTTGCAAGATGTCCTCGAAGTTAAATTGTTTATGGCGTAATTCACTACTGATAGTGAAGGAAATAAGAATGAAAATTGTGTAGTGGTGTGAAGAGAGTGGATTGGTGTATGTTCTGGTGAGTCCTCGGTGTTGTGAGTCATGTTTGTAGTGTGATGTTGGTGAGTCACGTGTTGTGGTGAGTCATGTGTTGGTAATGTGTGTTCTGGTGAGTCCTCTGGGGTGTTGTGAGTCATGTGTTGTTAGTGGATGTTGCGAGTCACTGTTGTGGTGAATCACGTGTTGGTAATGTGTGTTCTGGTGAGTCCTCTGTGGGATGTTGCGAGTCAGTGTTGTTAGTGTGTTGTTATGAGTCATGTGTTAGTGTGTTGTTGTGAGTCATATGTTATTAGTTAGTGACAAATACACACTTACTACACACTTATCTGAATATTATAAAGGCGTATATACCGTAGTATCTCCCAATACATAACATTTTCGAATAATAAAGTCTCGTATGTGGATAGACTGGCGTGTAACGGGTCACAGTGCTCACAGCCTGACAGTGTCTTGAACTAAGGGTTGCTAGGTTTGCCTTTCTAGAATAGGCCAAACATTTTTCTAAAAGGTCAAATATTAGGCCAACCCGTATTTACTAATACTGTGTAATTAATCATTATCATATTAATTTAGGCCCACATACGGATATGATAAATGACTTTATATCATACCAGACAGTAACAATGAACAAGAGCAGGATACCAATCACTACAAGAGTGCTATCAAGCTTTCCTGTTTTGTCATACTGACCACAGTAAGGGTGAAGATAATATTTGACCTACTGTATGTAACTCGAAAGTAACTTAGTTTATACATTATAATTATCAGTACTCACTAAGTGTTGTCCAGTTGAAGGCGTTCGTAAGTAACAGCAGTTTTAACTTACCAGTCCACCTGCATTTCTCTCAAAAACTTCACATTCTTCTTCACAGAGTAGAGTAAAGTCTTGCATTGCTGCTGATGTTGATGGTACTTCAGTGCGCTCAGCTCTGCTCTTGTACATCGAGTTGTTGAACAAACTAAGCATCTTATAAGTTACTTGAAACTTATTCTAGCATTTTTTCTCACCAGCAAGATGACTCCTAACTCGTAACACAGCTTCCATAGCTTCTAAGGGTTTGCTTTACTTTGTCTTGATATTGTTACGCAGAAAAATTCTTTCAACAAAAGCATTACTTAATGCATGAACATTCAAAACCATTTGTGCAAGTTGAGAAAACATTTGGCCTGCAGCATTTTCATATTTTGCAGTGACCCAAAGTTTAACTGAACCATGTGGTACTTCATCAAAAACTCTTCCAGTTTACCAAAAGAAGTTTGTCATACTGAAGCGCAAAAGATGTGTTCTTACTTGCTTTTGTTGTATCATCAGTAGATGGAGCAAATGTTGCTGCAATACTAGAAAAAGACTCGCGCATATGACACAATACTATTCTGATAAAGGACATTTTGATGAAGGTATATGGTTTGAAGTTTTATTATCGTTCAATTATGTCAAGAAACAGCGGGCATTTAAAAAAAAAAACATGTGTTGGCCTCAAGAAAATCGAAGGGCCAAACTACCTCGAAAAGGCTAATTTGACCTTTTAGCCAAACCTGCAACCCTGCAGTTGAACTGACCCGGTCAGACAGCCTGCGTCATGCAGTTTCAGCATAACCGCCACTATCAACACTGCTAGCCTCCCCTCACTCCTTCAGCTTAATTAGTTAACTCCGTGTTCATATCATCTATATTTCAATTACCGTTATCATAACACCCACATATATTATCACAAATTCCACAGTTACTGCTCGCCTCGTACAACACACTCACTTATTCCAAAGACGAGGAGCAGCTTTACCAACACGAGCTGTCCCAGTAGGTGAAGTCAGGGATTTGGAGACACTATTTGGAGAGGGTCACCATAGTTAGGATATCTTAGGACACTGTAGGACACACCTAGGACATCGTAGGACATCTTTGACACTTTTAAGGCGATAGTTGGAAACTAGGACACCTGGGACACCCCAGGACACCTTAAATTGGAACATGGAAGGACTAGTTAGAGAGGGAGGGAGGGAGGAGGCATCATGCTGGGAGGGAGTGATAGTTGTGGTACATGAGTCAGCTGTTAGAGAGGGAGGAGGAGGGCATCATAGTAGTGGAGTGATAGTTGTGGTGGTCATGAGTCAGCTGTTAGAGAGGGAGGGGAGGGAGGGCACATGCTAGTAGGAGTGATAGTTGTGGTGGCTGAGTCAGCTGTTAGAGAGGGGAGGGAGGGAAGGCACGCGTAGTAGTGGAGTGATAGTTGTGGTGGTCATGAGTCAGCTGTTAGAGAGGGAGGGAGGGAGGCATCATGCTGGTAGTGGGTGATAGTTGTGGTGGTCATGGAGTCAGCTGTTAGAGAGAGAGGGAGGGAGGGCATCATGCTAGTAGTGGAGTGATAGTTGTGGTGGTCATGGTCAGCTGTGATAGAGAGGGAGGAGGAGGGCATCATGCTAGTAGTGGAGTGATAGTTGTGGTGGTCATGAGTCAGCTGTTAGGGGAGGAGGGGGAGGGCATCATGCTAGTAGTGGGTGATAGTTGTGGTGGTCATGGTCAGCTGTTAGAGAGAGAGGGAGGAGGAGGGCATCATGCTAGTAGTGGAGTGATAGTCAGCTGTTAGAGAGGGAGGAGGGAGGAGGGAGGCATCATGCTAGTAGTGGAGTGATAGTCAGCTGTTAGAGGGAGGAGGGAGGGCATCATGCTAGTAGTGGAGTGATAGTTGTGGTGGTCATGAGTCAGCTCAACCAATATTATCAAAGAAAACTGTGTCCTGAAGGTTAGTAGTGCCCTCCAACTCCCACCTTATTTCACATGATGATTAAACCTCCTAATGCCGCCTGGTGGGGTTAGGTTAGGTTGGGTTAATGGACGCTACAGTGTAAATATTCCGGTAGACCGCATGCTCGTACTTTCGTCGCTTGCTGCCACCAGTTAATCTTAGTGAAGTAAGTTTAGGGGACTAAGCTTCAGATGGTCTAGTGTTTCTCTACCGTAAGTCACCACAGTTCTTTACCCAATTAAATTATTATGTTGTACTTGTTTTATCTCAAGTGTTCTTCAAGACACAGTGTTGCCATCATAATATGCTGTACCCAGTGTTGCCATCGGTGTTTCATTATATTTTATTGTTTTCAACATTCCTTCTGTCTAAAAAAGAAATCAGAGTTTTGTCACAACGACTCTGCTCCTCCGACATTCACTTCCGTGACTTGAGAAAAACTAGATAATATATCGTGTTTGAACATTGTGACCAAACTCGTAAATATTGATGACGAAACCCCGACTATTGACAACGACCTATGCGCCCGTATTACTAAACAACATCTTCCCTTGAAGAAGGTCGTCGTGTTTCAACCCGAGTTTTAAACTAAATATGTCATAAGGACACCTACTGTACTTAACGGGGTGGTGTGGCGGTAAAATTAACCAATTCCAATAAAATTAATTTATAGTATTGGAATTAGTTAATCTTACCGCCACACCACCGTTAAACAGTACTGCAGTGTACCTTAGGACTCATTTAGTTTAAAACTGTTGACCCTCAAGGAAGATGAAGCGCCAGACCAAATTCTGTAGCGATCTGCTTGAGACTCTCAGATTATTAATAATAATAATAATAATAATAATAATAATAATAATAATAATAATAATAATAATAATAATAATAATAATTAACGGTTTATTGAAAAAGTTCTGCAGCCCGAAGACTGAAAATATACATTGGACATAAATGACTTATTACATACATTGGTGGTTTAACAAAAGCCTTCATAAGAGAAAGGTAAAGACATACAGTGACCACAGAATTATGATAGGTGTTGAACAGCAAACACGTAGTTAGTAGTAACTCCCTCCCAGATGGTGTTAAGGACTCCGTGATTAGTAGATTCCCTCACAGATGGTGTTATGAGGGGCCTCGTGGTGTAGTATTCCCACACAGATGGTGTTATGAGGCCCTCACGTGGTGTAATTCTCTCACAGATGGTGTTATGCGGGCCTCACGTGGTGTAGTAATTCCCTCACAGATGGTGTTATGAGGGGCTTCACGTGGTGTAGTAACTCCTTCACATATGGTGTTATGAGGACCTGACGTGTGTAGTAATTCCCTCACAGATGGTGTTATGATGGACCCTGACGTGGTGTAGTATTCCCTCACAGATGGTGTTATGAGGGGCCTCACGTGGTGTGGTAATTCCTCACAGATGGTGTTATGCGGGGCCTCACGTGGTGTAGTAACTCCTTCACATATGGTGTTATGCGGGCCTCACGTGGTGTAATTCCCTACAGACGGTGTTATATATGAGGAGGTGTGGTCCCAGGCCTTCCTCGTAGACGGATTAACACATCGCTGGTTGTTGGGTCTGAGCCGTTATCACGGTACCTGGGACCTCACTGTGTGAAGGTTAACTTGGGTGCGACTATTTACTGTTGAGTTGTTCTCACTGACTTAGCACTGTTCACCACGTTCACCTCTGTTTAACACTGGTTCCATTCCTTTCCTAAATGAAATAGTAACTTCTGGCGAGAACTTGTTGATATTCGGTGGGGAGGAGGGTTCAGGGAGGGAGTTGGTATGGGCCAACTTAACAGTTGACCAGCTGCTGAGAGGAGCGCCAGGTACGTCTTGACTTCGTGGTCAGGATGTAGTGTGAACTACATTATTGAACTTGCAGGCGTGTAATAATAATAATAATAATTAACGGTTTATTGAAATAAAAAATGACAAGAAGGCTAAAATATACAGTTACATAATTGGGGAATGAGATAGCACTTGACAAATAATATACAAGAAACATAACGATACAAATATAATATATAATAACAAGGTGGAGAAGAGGTCATACTACAGGGCATTTCATCACTAATAACAGTGTAAAAGTAAGATTGACGGGCGTGAACACACTGTTTACGAGTTATTAGAAAAATTTACAATGGTTGGACTGGGCTGTTCTTATAACGGTCGTGCTTGCTCGTATGGGCTGGATCTAAGTGGCCTTGGCTGGATGCGGTTGTGGTATTGAACAGAACTCGTAGACGAGGGATCTCTGTGGAAGCAGTACTGGTGTCTGGATGGTGCAAAGCTCTCACCAAATTTGCAGATGGTCGTGTTGACGATCGAAGGCCGAGAGGGTCCGAGTGCTGAGCGCTTCCATGATATGTGGAGTAGGAAGGGGGGAATAACCTTTCATTCCCTCTTCTGTACTTTCTGGTGTTTCCGTTGTGTGGCATTTAGGAGGAAGACCAGGCTGGGTAAGCATGACTTGCACAGTTCTTTACTGTGACTGGGTAGTGAAGATATAATTTATCAAGTGGAGTGAAGTGTTATCAGGTGTTATCAAGTCTTATCAGTAGGTGTGTCCGTGTGAGGAGAGGAGAACACCCGGGACCGGTGTGCAGGCTGAGGGGGCCAGTTTACTCATCGCTTCAGCACCTGCTCTGTGGTGACCTAATGAACACCTGAAGTACTGTACTAGAGGTACACACTGGTATTAAACTGTGAGAGTGACGCACGCGGTAACCAGGTACAGTAATTATATTTGTAGCATTTGGTAACCGACAATATGTCATCTTAAGTGACTAGGATACAGCGGCTTGCTCCTGACGTTGAGACTAATTAAAATAATTAACGATTAAATTGTCTCTTGAGACACATGAACTACTTTGTTGCATAAAGAATGTAATTTATTTGACGCATCAGAACAATTAGTACAATGTGACACATTGTGTGTGACAGTAGAATTATTACGAGATCGAAAGTAACTATTTACCTAATAGTCACCCACCAGAGGTGGCCATGACGAAGCAGGCCAGTGGCTAATATCAGTGGTTATTTTTGAAGCCCAGTACTGCTCTTGATTCCATAGCTTAGGCTGGTAGACTGTTCCATAGATCTACCAGCCTCTGTGTGAAAAGATATTTCCTTAATTTTCGTTGCATGATAACTCCAGCAGGCTTAATATTAATAAAACAGTTTATTTAGCCAGAAAAACACAGATACAGAGTGGATAATAATAACAATATTAACATGGCTGAGCCAGTTGAAACCTGAGCTCTCTTGAAGGCACCTGATATATACGATACATTATCTCAAGGAAGTATTATGTAAGTTTAGTATCATCTGGAATATAGGCTAACATAACATGGTTGTAGTAAGAACATATCAGAATGTTACCACGGTTATCACTTCGTTATTCATTAATTCATTTATTTTACATTTATAAGCATATATTGTACATATTTTACAGTGGTGATATACACTAAATATGATAAGAGTAGCAATACACATGGGTAGAATTTAAGTGGAAACAAGAGAACAGAGCTGTCAGTATCATGTCTTGTTGTGCAAAATATAATTGAAGCAATGGTAATTTCTATCTACATGACAGTTTCTGAGATAATGGTTTTGGTGGTACAAGAAAGTAGGAATATATGGAAGGTATTACAAAAATATTAATACTTGATTCTGATATTTTTTAGAGGCTGATTTAAAAGGAAGGAAGTGGTGTTGTTTGCTCGGATGGGTGGGGTAGTTGTTCCTCACCTTCACACCGTGATATTTTATGGAAGTCTGGAACTGAGAAAGGAGTGTTTGGGGAGTGGTCTTAGTAGCTCTGGGTGTCTTAAGTGTGTATCTCTGATTGTTCCGGAACTGAAATAATTATTGTCGATCAAGTGATTCCAGATTTGTAAACAAGTAGGCACAGCAGTAGTGTAATATCCTCGAATTTTCACATTTTGAATTTAAGCAAATTGTTCGTTAGTATGAAAATTTTACAGGTCATTGTCCACAGCTCTCTTCTGTGCTGTAATCAAGGGTTATGTTTTGAAGAACCCAGGTTCTATAATTAAATATCAGGTGTTGGCTAACAAGATCATATAGATTTCTTCCATTGCTGCAAGAGTGTGATACAGGATACTGCACTGTTTATTGACTTACTGTGAATGGCTTGTAAATGGTTTTCTCCAATAAGTTTCTCATCAACAACAACCCCAAGGAATTTAGTATTTGGTTCACATTTGGGGACCATATTTCCGGTACAATCAAAGACAAAGTCGTGTCATGGTTTTGCAGATTAAATATAACTCGTGAAACATTATGAGAGCCTACACCAAAAGTTTAGTCCTTCGGCATATGTTTTCACCAAATTTCGACACGACTATTGTCTTTCATAAGTACAAGGGATCCAAATCTAGTGGTAGTTTTCCTCCTGCGAAAGATTGTGTAGTGGGTCTTTCGAGGTTCAAGGTCAGTTTATTCCGTATTACCCAGGTCCTGACTCTAGTCAGTTCAGTATACATAGTTTTCATTAAGGAATGGAGGTCTGAGTTGCTGGCATAGAAATTACTATCGTTTGCGAATACGTTGTATTTTATGAGTGTGTGGTGGGTGGACTAGATCGTTTAGCATAAGAACAGTGCAGGACGAAAATGGAGCTTTGAGGACTCCATACAAAATTGGTGAGAGGATCAGATTGATGATTATTATAGCAGACATACTGCTTCCTGTTAAACAGATATGAGAATAAACCAATTGTGGACGGGCCCTAACGCCGTAATGTTCAAGCATTGACAGGAGGATGGTACGGTCGACAGTATCGAAGGCTTTAGGGTCCAAGAATATTCCGACTGTGAACTGACTGTCATTAGTAAATGATGCAGAGCACTCTCGTGTTGGTGATGCGTGACATCACAAAATTGAGTTCGTTTTTCATCCCTTTCCAGGATTTTAAATGTCTCTATGAGATCTGCCTTATTGTGCCTTGTCTGAAGGGTTGTTAGTCTTAGGCCTTCAGTCTACTTGGATAACTCAGATGACATACTGTAGTTCCGGAATTATCTTAAGTCGCTCTGTGTTGCATCTTTTCTGGGTGTTAGGTCTTATGGATGTAGGGTTTCCATGCCTGTATACAATAATCCAGACTGGGACGTACTTGAGATTTGTACAGTTGAAGGAACATATTCATATCTTTATATGGTTCATTCATAAATAATCGACTATTATTGGGACGTTTACACACGTACGTAAACGCTAGAACAGGGTATAAATGAACTCAGAGGCAACTGTACTCAAATATACATGAGATCTTTAAAACTACAAGATCAGACCATTAAATACTGATTTGATATATGGCAGAAGTCCTATGAAATACGCTGATCTGTTTTCTTCTATCGTTCATGCTATCTATTATTTAATTTACCGCTGCGCGTCTCCGTACGTCTGTCCGCTTTTACATAAGTTCAAACATTTTGCTCACGTTTGTTTCACCTTCTAGCTTCTTGCAGGAGACTGTGTGTGTGTTTAATCTCCTTTAAATTTATTGATATTTTATATGATCACACACACACACACACACACACACACACACACACACACACACACACACACACACACACAGAGAGAGATAACAGCGTATATCTTGACAGGTCTCTCTGAAGTTGACACATTCATTTCGACACGAGTGATGTAGCTAGTTGACACTTGATAAAGATTTTCCTTTGACGAGTGATTTGGTAATTGTATGCCATCTTTTAGAAGGTTTTGGACCATAGTATATATATAGTGTGTGTGTGTCCGAGACAACTACTTTTCTCTATATCGTAATGTAGGCTTTTGTTGAAACACCCAAATTATCTTGATATACCTCCAGATGTTGACCAAAAGAAATTCTAATCAATATTGAAAGAGTTTAATAGACTGAGCGACTCGAGGCAGTAGTGTTGTTATCCTCAGTAAAGTTTTTGTTTTTTCACGAAGTTGGCCACGTGGTGCAAGGTCACTAACCCATAATAATAATAATAATAATAATAATAATAATAATAATAATAATAATAATAATAATAATAAGTAATAAGTAAAAAAAAATAAATAAATAAAATAGTAATATAAAATAATAACCATAAATAAAAAAAAATCAAGAGTAAAATCGATATACATTATTGTATGTTGTGTTGTCGACAGTTAAAGAAACAATTGAGATCCTGGTGTATTGTAAATGAGACAGAAAGTGTACCTGTACTGCATTACAAGTTCTTCTGTAAAAGTTGGATTATATCTCTGAAGGATCACTCGAAGATAGCCACCAACAGCTACATTACTTTAAAATAACTACCTAAGCGCTACTAACAGTGAGATAACTTAACCTAACCTAACCTGCCCCAAATAGCATTAGGGTGTTTAATCATCAAGGTGGAATTAACTGAGACTAATCTCCAGGTGATCCATCTCTAAATTCCTCTCTACATATTTATATGAGGTCTTGAAGAACAGTTTTCTAACACTCGACACTTTTAATAAACCTTTAAGTTACGCAGAACCTTCACATATGAATACCTCGCATATTTTCCTAACATAACGAAAAGTCAAGATTTATTCGTTTGAGGCAAATACTCGTGTTATGTTTGTAATATTTTATTAATGGTGAATGTTTGCATCGTCCGGCAGTGAACGATATATACTTTGTTACATTCCGAAACTCACTACACCACGCGGGATAGGACAGCATTATTATATTGAGATATTTATGCTTCATACTGTCACTACAATGTTCCATTACCGTAGCATTGATTAATTATCTCTAGCGCATTGCCGTTTAGATATTTTAGATACTGTCAATGCCTAGGATGAAGATTAGCAGGTTAAGAAGACCAGCATCATGATACCCTTATCTTAACTGTTCAATTAATTTATGAAGTGAAATGATTAATGATTCACTTTTGTGCGCAAGTTTATCATGTTGAGGGTGTAAGGCAGTGAGAGGGAGGGTGGTGGTGTTCGTGCGTGTTGTTGTAGCATTTTATTGTTCCTTAGTTTAATTGACGTTTGCACTCTTCTCTCGCGTCTTCCACAACCCGAGGTGTTTGTTTATGAGTTCACCCATATGCAAAAAAAAGAAAAAAAAATAAGAGTTAAGGTTATAGTAAAGATTTCTGTACAAGGAAATGTGAAGATAAGCAGTCACCCCCCACCCGCGTAGGGCCGCCCATTTTCGGTCATGGTGTGGTGTTGCCCCCCACCCACGTTCCAGCCCGTCACGGTGTGGTGGTGGCCCAGCCAAGTAAACATGACGGATCACTGCACACACCCTGCCCCACTCTTATCCGCTGTCTCTTGTTTGATGTTTACCAGCTGGTCCAGCTGTGTTGAGTCTTACCTCGTGTTCCAGCTTAGGTCCTGGGGCGTATGGAGTCCTACCTCGTGTTTACCAGTTGATGTCTTGTGGCTGTATTGAGTCTTACCTCGTGTTCACCAGTTGATGTCCTGAGGCTGTATTGAGTCCTACCTCGTGTTTACCAGTTGATGTCTTGTGGCTGTATTGAGTCTTACCTCGTGTTCACCAGTTGATGTCCTGAGGCTGTGTTGGGTCTTACCTCGTGTTCCCCAGTTGATGTCCTGAGGCTGTGTTGAGTCTTACCTCGTGTTCACCAGTTGATGTCCTGAGGCTGTGTTGAGTCTTACCTCGTGTTCACCAGTTGATGTCCTGAGGCTGTGTTGAGTCTTACCTCGTGTTCACCAGTTGATGTCCTGAGGCTGTGTTGAGTCTTACCTCGTGTTTACCAGTTGATGTCCTGAGGCTGTGTTGAGTCTTACCTCGTGTTTACCAGTTGATGTCCTGAGGCTGTGTTGAGTCTTACCTCGTGTTTACCAGTTGATGTCCTGAGGCTGTGTTGAGTCTTACCTCGTGTTCACCAGTTGATGTCCTGAGGCTGTGTTGAGTCTTACCTCGTGTTTACCAGTTGATGTCCTGAGGCTGTGTGAGTCTTACGTGTTCTAGTTGATGTCCTGAGGCTGTGTTGAGTCTTACCTCGTGTTCACCAGTTGATGTCAGAGAGAGCTGGTAAGACACTCAAGTCGCCATTACGAACACTGGGACCTCAACCTGGGTCAGGGGCGGCCAGTCATGTCACACAAGGACAGGGCCAGATTATCAAAAGGCTTATACGTCAGATTATTCAGTATATGGTGCCATGAGACCGTATCTTGACTGGCCCATTGAGTTAGGAAATAATGATGCCGACACTAAGACTGACGTAACCCACTTAGCTAATTTCATCGTAAGATTATCACACACTGACTTAATGTAACCTAACAACGTAAGCTAATCTAACGTAAACTAATCTAATGCTCCAGGCAACGTTAGGTGTTTAATCATCAGGTGAAATAAGGTGAAGGTTTTAATACCCAGGTGATCCTTTGGTGTATTCCTCGTCACGTTTGGGGATGGAGTGTGGTGACGGTCTGTGAACCTCAAGAATCATGACCATTCATAGTTGACTGACTTAACTTAGGGTGACGTAACTGAAACTGTAACTAATTTTGTAATCAGAATAATTACAGGCAGATATTATAAGTTACCTTTAAGTTTTTAAAACTTGAGCCTTTTGAGAATTGTATAGTTCTTTTAATTATTCACCTGTTGATCACATTTTGAATACAATGCTGAAAGAGAGTGTGTGTGTGTGTGTGTGTGTGTGTGTGTGTGTGTGTGTGTGTGTGTGTGTGTGTGTGTGTGTGTGTGTGTGTGTGTGTGTGTGTGTGTGTGTGTGTGTGTGTGTGTGTGTGTGTGTGTGTGTGTGTGTGTGTGTGTGTGTGTGTGTGTGTGTGTGTGTGTGTGTGTGTGTGTGTGTGTGTGTGTGTGTGTGTGTGTGTGTGTGTGTGTGTGTGTGTGTGTGTGTGTGTGTGTGTGTGTGTGTGTGTGTGTGTGTGTGTGTGTGTGTGTGTGTGTGTGTGTGTGTGTGTGTGTGTGTGTGTGTGTGTGTGTGTGTGTGTGTGTGTGTGTGTGTGTGTGTGTGTGTGTGTGTGTGTGTGTGTGTGTGTGTGTGTGTGTGTGTGTGTGTGTGTGTGTGTGTGTGTGTGTGTGTGTGTGTGTGTGTGTGTGTGTGTGTGTGTGTGTGTGTGTGTGTGTGTGTGTGTGTGTGTGTGTGTGTGTGTGTGTGTGTGTGTGTGTGTGTGTGTGTCGTCCCTCATTTACACCACCTTATGTAACAACATTCTTAAGTGCATGTTGTTGTTATTTGGTTACGACATCGATATTTGTTTTATCGATTTTTAATGACTTACTGGTCTTTATTAGTATGAACAAGAACACCGTGTGGGATGGAGACACCTAGTGTATTGAAGGGTACTAAACTCCACAGGTACAGTCTGGGGAAGCTCAGTGTTTATGAGTTGGCGTGGTAGTGTTTGGTTTGGTTTTTGTAGATGTTAACAGCGTGTTTATGGGCTGTTTCGTATCAACTGTGAGGGTTGAAGTTACACTGGCTTTGGGGGAACATAGACTCACTCTTAATTTCTTCTATACACACACACACCCCTAACTTCCACACAAACTTACAGACAACACAATAGATGATGCCAGACTAGTGACAGCATTTCCTCGTTGATCTCTGAAAACAGGTTAACTAACAACTTATACCTTGAACTTTTTTGAGTGGTGACGTGAGACTGAAGGTGTTGTGGTGTGTTGATGGTGTAGAGAGTTGTGTCTGGTGAGTGTGTTGTGGTGTGTTGATGGTGTAGAGAGTTGTGTCTGGTGAGTGTGTTGACAGGGTGAGGTGTTGCCGAGTTAGTAGTGTCTGGCTCCGTTGTTTCCTGTATTGTAGACCACACCCATCTAAATTGTTGTCCACCCTTACACTCACCTGACGCCTCACTCACCTAACTGCCCACATCTAACTGCCCACTCACCTAACTGTCCACTCACCTAACTGCCCATCTGACTGACCACTAACAGAGTCTCCTAGCCTTCTCCTCCACCTATCCGTCTACCCAACTCATCACCCAGCGAGGTAGTGAGGCAGCTGGCACGCCACCCTCCTGGTCCTGTCATATATGGCCTTGTTTACCACTACCCATAACTTACTGTATATGTTACGGAGGTATGATGTGATGTGGTGTGGTGTGGTGTTGGTGTTTGGTTGGTGTGTTGTGTGATGTTATGATGGTGAGAGGTGTGGTGTTAAGATGGTTAGGTGTGATGTGGTGTTAGGATGGTGTGGTGTCAGAATGGTGTGGTGTAGTGTTTGGATGGTGTGTTGATAGGATGGTGTGGTGTGGTGTTAGGATGGTCTGGCATTGTGTGTGTGTGTGTGTGTGTGTGTGTGTGTGTGTGTGTGTATCCCTAACTCAGACGCAGGACATAGAATCTGTATATAAATTCCTCCATTCATATATTTTTCTTTGTCATTACAAGATAGTAACAAGTTGTACTAGTTAGTTTTTGTATAATAATAATAATAATAATAATAATAATAATAATAATAATAATAATAATAATAATTCGTAAAATTTGTCGTACAAGGATACAGTTTGATAGGCACGCACAGTATTATAGACCTGGAGTTATACAGTTCAGCATAATATAGACAATGTACTGTAGGTATACCTTGCACGTAGGTCTTGGGAGTATACAGTTTCCTATGTACCTAGAGAGTACTGATATAAATGATGGTACACAGTAGAGCAATTTGCAAGGATAGTCGATAAAGCTGTCAAAAGCTATTTCCAGTGGGGTCTTGAGATACCAACTTCTGACCGATTAAAAAGTAGGAACCCTTGTAAATTATATAAATATCACGTATAATTTCGATTATTTACTAAATTATAATTCCTTTCTTTTGGTTCAGTTACACTTGCACTCTGCCTCACGTACACACACTCCACATTCATTCAATTCTCGGATCTCATGAAGATTAGAAACCTGTCATTTTTGATGATTTAACAATCTCAACCTGACAAAATCAAACCTAACCCCCTTTTGCCTTTGGTTGTTTAATCATCTGGTTAAATGAGCAATTCTGATCTTCCAGATCCTGTTTTTGCTTCATCTCTACACATTTTGTTAATCTTTCACAAGTATTTTTTTACTCGTAAATATCAAAAGTTAACTACAGAAACCACTATATTTCTTTCCGAAATAATTTTTCAGATTACTTAAACTTGTTTACTCTTTCTCAAGATCTTTTAGTCATTGTTGCCAAGAAAGTTAATGTTTCACGTTCAGTATTCATGTCCAGGATTAACAGTGTAAATTAAATTTCTTTGTTTCTTTATTTTCAAGTCAACTTCCACATTATTCTTGTACCATTATGATTATATTTTTCTCTCTAATTAATACTATATTTCCTTTGCGGCAGATGTACCATCAGGAGAGGGTGGAGGAGGTGCGGACAGATCAACGCTCTTCTGGCGGAGGAAGAAGTCCTCCTCAACAATAACCTCTCGAACTTGACACCTTACTTCAGGACCTTAATAATGCACGATATACTGGAAACTTCAAAGGTAAGACATTTTACTTTAGTTACCCCGATGTCACAGGCTTGAGTTCTTACGTTTTCTTTAGTAGTTCGCCGTACCTCGATTTCTATGTCATCCTTTTAGGGGGAGTTGAAGGGGTGAACAACCTAAGTTAAGATCTATCGGTGCAGGTGCCTGGTGCTATCTATGATTCTTATAATGTAATAATAATAAAAAGTAATCTGTAGTATCGATATGTGATTAGTCACTGTCAATTGTTTAAACTATTTCAGAATAACGAACATTATGTCCAACCAGATAATAAAATGAAATGCCTCACAAAAGTAACCAGTACAGTCATTTAAACCCAACAGCGTTCATTCATTATCATCACAATCAAAATGCTCATTAGTAGACTATCTGACAGTGTTAACGGTGACAATTACATCAGGCCTCCAACTCAACATTTCAAAACTGTCTACCATTTTGCCTTTTAGTACATTGGCTATCATCAACTACAACATAATATCTTGTACTGTATTATAGTGGTTTGATGTATTTTCCCAATATTGCATTGATATTTCTTACAAATACAGAACGGCCAGTAATATGAACACGGTTGAACACTGAACTTATGCTTAACAGGATGATGAACCTGTTTATAACAAAAACTGATCTCATAATGAACCATTGCATGTTAGATTGTACTGTACACACTAACGACATACATTATTTCCTCCCTTCACGGCCTATCTTATTCTACCTTATTCAAGACCTGGTGACGGATGTCCCACAACTCACAACCTTTCTTAGAGCCTAAATGTTGACAAGTGACTCGACCAGGTGTCCAGGTGACCAAATTAATCACAGTTGCATTACTTAATAAATCAAACAGACTTAATTGTGTTGCTGCCCATCACAGGCGATTTAAGATTTTTTTAAATTTTTGATAAAAGTTTTCAAACTGGGAGCCTGCAACATCGATACATCTATTTTAGTACACTCGTTTCCGACTATATTCTTGAGATTGATAGTTCCCCGTACCCCAGACAGTTGAAGAAGCTTCTCTAGCTACTGTCTTGCTCTTGGTGATTCAGGTACTGAGTGTAGGAGGACTGGAGGATGGAGCAACTGGAGCTTTTTTATTTGCTACATCAAGTAAATGTTACCTGATCACTTCTAAGAATTATTAGCAACAGCAACATTGCCAGGAAAAGTAGGTTATCCAGATGGTCCAATTGGCAAAGGTGACACAACAGGCGGCTCAGACGACATAGATATCATGAAGCAGGAAGTGACAAGTTGACGCGGTTACCCTGCAAAGTCTTGCTGGTCTCCGTTTTCTGATCTTGGTTTACACCTCCGTTCTCTGTTTCCGAGGAGCCCTTGAATCATAGAGCTGCTCATCAATTTATATCCAGTATTTGTAATAGGAAAACATAAAGGTTAATATCATTGAAGAATCTCACAGAATATTTAAAATCCTGAACACAGATCAGGGA
Organism: Homarus americanus; assembly: GCF_018991925.1. Taxonomy (NCBI): domain Eukaryota; kingdom Metazoa; phylum Arthropoda; class Malacostraca; order Decapoda; family Nephropidae; genus Homarus; species Homarus americanus. The sequence goes on along the minus strand of NW_024722560.1, from coordinate 3,334 downwards.
AGAAGTATATCTTCCATGAGTGATGTGAGCGTCTTGTGACCGCTGGAACACTGTATTGGGAAAGTTGACATACTGTATGCTTTAAATGGCTAGTTTTAAGTTTTATGATCGTGATTGCCTAAGACCGCTTTATAACACAGTATTCAAGGTCACATTATACATGATGTATGTTACCTTTCACGATCTACAGGTATACAATGTATTTGTATTATGTATATACTGAGTTCCTTGTTGTATGCTTTGAACATCGCATTAATGTTAGGTGATTATACTGATAAAATAAATAACGTGACAATAATAATAATAAGAACTACGGTAATAGTATAACAACAACAACAACAACTATTGGTAATAAAAATGTTAATATTTACTTAGCAATATTAGTATTAAGCAAAGCACCAGTATTACATCAATATTACCAATAAAATAATGTCATAATAATCTAGATACAATAACATGTAATAAAAAACCTTAAATGTTACACAAATATAATTGATAAACAGATATAAATTTTCCCAGTCATAAGATTCAAGTTTGTCCAGTTGTCACGCTGAACAGATAGGAAGTAATGCCTCACCACGGAAAGAATGATGGTTGTGTGACGCAGTGTAGGGATGGAAGCAAAAGTAGTGCTAAACATAAAATAACCCTGATCACACTGGATAACATCCTTTCACATGTGTCCGCCAAGCAGGATCCCAACCCTGTAATGACTAGGACTATAGTTTTGTTCCTCCTCTCACACTATTGTACTGTTCTTCGGAGCAGTAGATGCATAACCAATGAACCATGTCAGTGGCTGTGAAATAATAACAGTGTTTATGTTTACTGTACTAAAAACTGCTCTATTAAAATAACATAACATACTCGACATGATAGTTCACCATAATGTTGTGAAGATAAACTGCCTTAAATTTTCTAGTGTTTAATCTTTTGTCTCGCCAGCGGGATGTCTGATAAAATATTGCTTTTTTCGGCAGCCACGATGACAGCATCACCGTTAAGTTTTTATTATTGAGTCAGAATCTCAAGAACCTGCAGGAGAAACGTAATTGTAAGGTGACAAAAATTTTTGAGCTAAAAGCGGAACATCTTATGAATAATAATACTAAATATATTTAGCCAACAACATAAATGGTACTCTACATCTCTTGGATAATATGAAAAGTACTATTTGATTTAGTAGCTCTTAGGATGGCTTACCAATGCATAAAATATCGTACAGTACTTACGTTTCAATTCTTGTACTATTCACTAGATGAGATCTTCTTTAGTATCTCTGAGTGATTTCAATATATTGTAGAACCTCCAGCAAGTTTGATTGAAATTTCTCTTGGCTACCATTAAAGCTTTGAGGTTTGGGACTTGAAGATGTATTTTATCAGATTTCACATTTTATTCATTTGAGAGAGTACGTTCAGTAGAAGAATTAGTTCCAGGAGGACAGAGTATGACCTGAACCATTTTGGACATGCGTTGATGACTGATATCTCTGTCTTTGAACTGAGGAATAGTTGCATCCAGTGTTGGTAACCAGTGTTCATTCCACTCTGATACTTCCTCAACATTAATGTATTTTGCAACACACGTAAACTCGTCAAATAACTCAGTCTCAAATTTGGGTGAAAAAAATCAGCCACAAAATCAATTATTTTTCTCAACATGTGACCAATTTGTAACTTGTTTTAATGAGGCCCACTGCATATGCTCAAGGATTTGCACCCAATCATTGATCTAAGTACTGAACACATGTGTCATAAAACTTACTACTATTTTCTTACAAATCAATCAGTCCATCGTGTTCGTTTGTTTATGAGCCCCTGACAGAGTGGCCCAGACACATTAGCTGTCTTAACTGCAGATTTTGTTTCAAATCATAAACTACATCATTGCTTCCACAGCTGAAATTTGTTCACTTTCAATCTTTGAAATAACTTGGTGAAAGGTGACTGACAGTACAAAGAGTTGAACGAAATATCTGCTCATGGGTCAGAAAGTTTTCAGTATTACTAGACACTTACTTTGACTCTAAGGTATGATCTTAGACCAGGGAACAACTTGTATTCTTCCAACTGCAGGCATAAATGCCATCCACCTTGTTTTACTGTGCTCCAGTAGCTGCTTATATTCAATGTCCCAAAACTTTTTCAGTTCTTTTCCTGAATATTATAAATGCACAATAAAAAACAATGAATTCTTATTCTCGATAATTTCAAGGCTTGTACAAACATTTGAAATTTACACGATCAGCTGCGGAGAAATCGCTAAAACGGCAAATATGGCTGCCGTCTCTGCGGTCAATGTGTACTTGTACGGTCCCGGTATGGACTGGTTATCTGACAGATAATCAGGCTCCACCTAGGGAGATCTACATTCACTGCCAAACACTTGTTCAAGAACGTAACGTAGCATAAAACAAAACATAGAAAACTAAATGTGATCCTTCATACTGGCAGTACTATGTAATTCTAATAAAGCGGGACATTTATTAACGTTTGCTCCAAAGGCAGGACATTTTCTGGACGACTTGAGAAAGCTGGACTGTCCCGCCGAAAATCTGGACTCTGGTCAATTTACAACGGTAATTGTTGCCACACTTGTTACACGGTAGGTCATTGATGTTTAGATCAGAAATAAAGGGTCTGGTGGTGGCTGTGACCAGCTACCCAGCGATAGAACTGCCAGCTGTTTTATACAGCCAGCGGACGAGAAGGTTCCCCAGCAACCCCCCCAACGTTTCCTCGTCAAAGAAGGTTAAGTTAAGGTGAAAAGAAAAAGACCAAGATAAATATTTACTCGCAAAGTAAACTGTGTTAAGATCAGTTTTTTACAGCTCCTCCACAAGACCATCAGTAATAAAAGAAAGATTTATAACTGAAAAAAAAGTTAATTGTAATATACGAAATTAAATTTACGAGAGCAATAACAGTGGTGTGATAGGCAGTAGAGATAAGTGTGTGAGGGTGTGGTTGTGGCGTCTAGCTGGTTGTCGGAATAACAAGAAACAAAAAAACGTTATGTAATTCAGTGAAAAGCTAATTTTTAATAAAACTAAAGTTACAGAGTAGTAGTAATGTTATGTTAGGTAGTAGAAAAGAAAGATACAAAGTGAAGGTGGCGAGCATTGGGCAGAGCGGCCCAGTTGGCGCGTGTGTGATGTAAGTGTGTGTATGTGTGTGTGAGTTATTAGCACAAGGGCTTAACTTATCTCCCAAGGTGCTCAAAATACCTCCTCCGCCCTCACATATTGTTCAAATGGCGCGCGACCTGACGGCGGCGAGTATAGAGGCGCCCGGCTAAATATGGCGCGCCATCACATGTTTATGGTGTGTGT
>NW_024722559.1:0-20384 GCF_018991925.1 Homarus americanus | reverse complement strand
CCTGATCGAGTATATTAAAGTCCCCTGATCGAATATAACAAAGTCCACTGATCTGCCCTGATCAACTATAACAAAGTCCCCTGATCGAGTATATCAAAGTCCCCTGATCGAGTATAACAAAGGCCCCTTATCGAGTATAACAAAGGCCCCTCATCGAGTATAGCAAAGTCCCCTGATCGAGTATATTAAAGTCCCCTGATCGAGTATAACAAAGTCCCCTGATCGAGTATAACAAAGTTCCCTAATCGAGTATAACAAAGTCCCCTGATCGAGTATAACAAAGTCCCCTGATCAAGTACAACAAATTCCCCTGAAGGAGTATAACAAAGGCCCTTCATCAAGTATAGCAAAGTCCCATGATCGAGTATAACAAAGTCCCCTGATCGAGTATAACAAATTCCCCTGATCGAGTATAACAAAGTTCCCAAATCGAGTATAAAAAAGTCCCCTAATCGAGTATAACAAAGTCCCCTGATCAAGTATAACAAATTTCCCTGATCGAGTATAACAAAAGTCCCTTATCGAGTATAACAAAAGTCCCTTATCGTGTATAACAAAGGCCCCTCATCGAGTACAACAAAGGCCCCTGATCAAGTTTAGCAAAGCCCCCTAATCGAGTATAAAAAAGTACCCTGATCAAGTATAACAAAGCCCCCTCATCGAGTATAACAAAGCCCCCTGATCGAGTATAACCAAGGGCCCTGATCAATTATAACAAAGTCCCCTAATCGAGTATAACAAAGTCCCCTAATCGAGTATAACAAAGGCCCCTTATCGAGTATAACAAAGGCCCCTAATCGAGTACAACAAAAGACCCTCATCGAGTACAACAAAGGCCCCTGATCAAGTTTAGCAAAGCCCCCTAATCGAGTATAAAAAAGTACCCTGATCAAGTATAACAAAGCCCCCTCATCGAGAATAACAAAGCCCCCTGATCGAGTATAACCAAGGGCCCTGATCAATTATAACAAAGTCCCCTAATCGAGTATAACAAAGTCCCCTAATCGAGTATAACAAAGGCCCCTAATCGAGTATAACAAAGGCCCCTGATCGAGTACAACAAAGCCCCCTGATCGAGTACAACAAAGCACCCCTGATCGAGTATAACAAAGTCCCCTGATCGAGTATAACAAAGGCTCCTCATCGAATATAACAAAGGCCCCTCATCGAGTTAACAAAGTCCCCTGATCGAGTATAACAAAGTCCCCGATCGAGTATAAGAAAGGCCACTGATCGAGTATAACAAAGTTCTCTGATCGAGTATAACAACGTCCCCTGATCCAGTATAACAAAGTCCCCTGATCGAGTATAACAAAGTTCCCTAATCGAGTATAACAGAGTCCACTGATCGAGTATAACAAAGTCCACTGTATCGAGTATAACAACGCCCCCTCATCGAAAATAACAAATTCCCCTGATCGAGTGTAAGAAAGTCCCCTGATCAAGTATAACAAAGTCCCCTGATCGAGTATAACAAAGTCCCCTGATAGAGTATAACAAAGCCCCCTCATCGAGAATAGCAAATTCCCCTGATCGGGTGTATTAAATTCCCTGATCGAGTATAACAAAGTCCACTCATCGAGTATGACAAAGTCCCCTGATTGAGAACAAGAAAGTCTCCTGATCGCGTATAACAAAGTCCCCTGATAGAGTATAACAAAGCCCCTTGATCGAGTATAACAAAGTCCCCTTATCGAGTATAAGAAAGTCCACTGATCGAGTATAACAAAGACCCCTGATCAAGTATAACAACGTCCCCTCATCGAGTATAACAAAGCCGCCTCATCGAGTATAACAAAAGCCCCTGATCAAGTATAACAAAGTCCCCTGATCGAGTATAACAAAGTCCCCTTATCGAGTATAACAAAGTCCCCTGATCGAGTATAACAAAGTCCCCTGATCGAGTAAAACAAAGTCCACTGATCGGGTATAACAAAGTCCCCTAATCGATTATAACAAAGCCCCTTGATCGAGTAAAACAAAGTCATCTGATCGGGTATAACAAAGTCCCATGATCGAGTATAACAAAGTCCCCTGATCGAATATAACAAAGTCCCTTGATAGAGTATAACAAAGCCCTCTCATCGTGTATAACAAAGTCACCTGACCGAGTATAAGAAAGCCCCTGAACGAGTATAACAAAGATCCCTGATCGAGTATAATAAAGTCCCCTGAACGAGTATAGCAAAGTCCCCTGAACGAGTATAACAAAGTCCCCTGATCGAGTATATTAAAGTCCCCTTATCGAGTATAACAAAGTCCCCTGATAGAGTATAACAAAGCCCCCTCATCGAGTAAAACAATGTCACCTGACCGAGTATAACAAAGCCCCCTGAACGAGTATAACAAAGATCCCTAATCGAGTATAACAAAGTCCCCTGATAGAGTATAACGAAGCCCCCTCATCGAGTATAACAAACTCACCTGACCGAGTATAACAAAGCCCCCTCAACGAGTATAGCAAAGGCCCCTAATCGAGTATAACAAAGTCCCGTGATCGAGTACAACAAAGGCCCCTGATCGAGTACAACAAAGGCCCCTTATCGAGTATAACAGAGCCCCCTGACCGAATATAGAAAGTCCCCTGATCGAGAATAACAAAGTCCCCTCATCGAGTATAACAAAATCCCCTGATCGAGTATAACAAAGTCCCCTCATCAAGTATATCAAATTCCTCTAATCGAGAATAACAAAGTCCCCTCATCGAGTATAACAAAGGCCCCTTATCGAGTATAACAAAGCCCCCTGATCGAATATAGAAAGTCCCCTGATCGAGAATAACAAAGTCCCATCATCGAGTATAACAAAGGCATCTTATCGAGTATAACAAAGCCCCCTGATCGAGTATAGCAATTCCCCTGATCGAGTATAACAAAGTCCCCTGATCAAGTATAACAAATTCCCCTAATCGAGAATAACAAAGTCCCCTCATCGAGTATAACAAAGGCCCTTTATCGAGTATAACAAAGCCCCATGATCGAGTATAGCAAAGTCACCTGATCGAGTATATTAAAGTCCCCTGATCGAGTATAACAAATTCCACTGATCGAGTAAAAAAAGTCCCCTCATTGAGTATAAGAAAGTCTCCTCATCGAGTATAACAAATTCCCCTGAACGAGTATAACAAAGTCACCTGAACGAGTATAACAAAGCCCCCTGAACGAGTATAACAAAGTTCCCTAATCGAGTATAACAAAGGCCCCTTATCGAGTATAACAAAGGCCCCTGATCGAGTACAACAAAAAGCCCCTCATCGAGTAAAACAAAGGCCCCTGGTCGAGTATAACAAAGTCCCCTGATCGAGCATAACAAAGTCCCCTAATCGAGTATAACAAAGTCCCCTGATCAGGAATAACAAAGCCCCTCATCGAGTATAACAAAGTCCCCTTATCGAGTATAACAAAGTCCCCTGATTGAGTATAACAATGGCCCCTTATCGAGTATAACAAAGGCCCCTGATCGAGTACAACAAAGCCCCCAGATCGAGTACAACAAAGACCCCTGACCGAGTATAACAAAGTCCCCTGATCGAGTATAACAAAGGCTCCTCATCGAATATAACAAAGGCCCCTAATCGAGTTAACAAAGTCCCCTGATCGAGTATAACAAAGTTCCCGATCGAGTATAACAAAGGCCACTGATCGAGTATAACAAAGTCCCCAGATTGAGTATAACAAAGTCCCCTGATCGAGTATAACACAGGCCCCTGATCGAGTATTACAAAGGCCCCTCATCGAGTATAGCAAAGTCCACTGATCGAGTATATTAAAGTCCCCTGATCGAGTATAACAAAGTCCACTGCTCTACCCTGATCAAGTACAACAAATTCCCCTGAACGAGTATAAGAAAGGCCGCTAATCAAGTATAGCAAAGTCCCCTGATCGAGTATAACAAAGTCCCCTGATCGATTATAACAAAGTCCCATGATCGAGTATAACACAGTTCCCTAATCGAGTATAACAAAGTCACCTGATCGAGTATAACAAAGTCCCTAATCGAGTATAACAAATTCCCCTGATCGAGTATAACAAAAGTCCCATGTCGAGTATAACAAAAGTCCCTTATCGAGTATAACAAAGGCCCCTCATCGAGTACAACAAAGGCCCCTGATCAAGTATAACAAAGCCCCCTAATCGAGTATAACAAAGTCCCCTGATCGAGTATAACAAAGTCACGTGATCGAGTATAACAAAGTCTCCAGATCGAGTATAACAAAGTCCACTGATCGAGTATAACAAAGTCCACTGATCGAGTATAACAACGCCCCATCATCGAAAATAACAAATTCCCCGGATCGAGTGTAAGAAAGTCCCCTCATCGTGTATAACAAAGGCCCCTCATCGAGAATAGCAAATTCCCCTGATCGAGTATAACAAAGTACATTCATCCAGTATAACAAAGTCCCCTGATTGAGAATAAAAAAGTCTCCTGATCGCGTATAACAAAGTCCCCTGATAGAGTATAAGAAAGCCCCTGATCGAGTATAAAAAAGTCCCCTGATCGAGTATATTAAAGTCCCCTTATCGAGTATAACAAAGTCCATTGATCTAGTATAAAAAAGTCCCCTGATCAAGTAAAACAAAGCCCCCTCAACGAGTATAACAAAGCCCCTCATCGAGTATAACAAAGGGCCCTGATCAAGTATAACAAAGTCCCCGAATCGAGTATAAGAAAGTCCCCTAATCGAGTATAACAAAGGCCCCTTATCGAGTATAACAAAGGCCCCTAATCGAGTACAACAAAGGCCCCTCATCGAGTACAACAAAGGCCCCTGGTCGAGTATAACAAAGTCCCTGATCGAGTATAACAAAGTCCACTGATCGAGTATAACAAAGCCCCTTGATCGAGCATAACAAAGTCCCTGATCGAGTATAACAAAGTCCCCTGATCAGGTATAACAAAGCCCCTCATCGAGAATAACAAAGTCCCCTTATCGAGTATAACAAAGTCCCATGATCGAGTATAACAATGGCCCCTTATCGAGTATAACAAAGGCCCCTGATCGAGTACAACAAAGCCCCCTGATCGAGTACAACAAAGACCCCTGATCGAGTATAACAAAGTCCCCTAATCGAGTATAGCAAAGTCCCCTAATCGAGTATATTAAAGTCCCCTGATCGAGTATAACAAATTCCCCTGAACGAGTATAACAAATTCACCTGATCGAGTATAACAAAGTCCCCTGATCGAGTATAACAAATTCCCCTGATCGAGTATAACAAAGTCCCCTGATCGAGTATAACAAAGCCCCCTGAACGAGTATAACAAAGATCCCTGATCGAGTATAACAAAGTTTCCTAATAGAGTATAACAAAGCCCCATCATCGTGTATAACAAAGTCACCTGACCGAGTATAACAAAGCCCCCTAAACGAGTATAACAAAGATCCCTGATCGAGTATAACAAAGTCCCCTGAACGAGTATAACAAAGTCCCCTGAACGAGTATAACAAAGTTCCCTAATCTAGTATAATTTCCCCTTATCGAGTATAACAAAGTCCCCTGATAGAGTATAACAAAGCCCCCTCATCGAGTATAACAAAGTCACCTGACCGAGTATAACAAAGCCCCCTGAACGAGTATAACAAAGATCCCTAATCGAGTATAACAAAGTCCCCTGATAGAGTATAACAAAGCCCCCTCATCGAGTATAACAAACTCACCTGACCGAGTTATAACAAAGCCCCCTCAACGAGTATAACAAACGCCCGTGATCGAGTATAACAAAGTCCCGTGATCGAGTACAACAAAAACCACTGATCGAGTACAACAAAGGCCCCTCATCGAGTATAACAAATTCCCCGAATCGAGAATAACAAAGTCCCCTCATCGAGTATAACAAAGGCCCCTTATCGAGTATAACAAAGCCCCCTGGTTGAGTATACCAAAGTCCCCTGATCGAGTATAACAAAGTCCCCTCATCGACTATAACAAAGGCCCCTTATCGAGTATAACAAAGCCCCTATTCGAGTATAACAAAATCTCCTGATCGAGTAAAACAGTCCCCTGATCAAGTATAACAAATTCCCCAAAGTGAGAATAACAAAGTCCCCTCATCGAGTATAACAAAGGCCCCTTATCGAGTATAACAAAGCCCCCTGATCGAGTATAGCAAAGTCCCCTGATCGAGTATAACAAAGTCCCCTCATCGAGTATAACAAAGCCCCCTAATCGAGTATATTAAAGTCCCCTCATCGAGTATAGGAAAGTCTCCTCATCGAGAATAACAAAGTCCCCTGATCGAGTATAACAAAGTCACCTGAACGAGTATAACAAAGCCCCCTGAACGAGTATAACAAAGATCCCTGACAGAGTATAACACAGATCCCTGATCGAGTATATTAAAGTCCACTGATCGAGTATAACTAAGTCCACTGATCTAGTATAACAAAGTCCCCTGATCAAGTATAACAAAGTCCCCTAATCGAGTATAACAAAGTCCCCTAATCGAGTATAACAAAGGCCCCTTATCGAGTATAACAAAGGCCCCTGATCGAGTACAACAAAGGCCCCTCATCGAGTACAACAAAAGCCCCTGGTCGAGTATAACAAAGATCCCTGATCGAGTATATTAAAGTCCCCTGATCGAGTATAACAAAGTCCCCTAATCGAGTATAACAAAGTCCCCAGATCCAGTATAACAAAGTCCCCTGATAGAGTAAAACAAAGGCCACTCATCGAGTATAACAAAGTCCCCTGATCGAGTATAACAGAGATCCCTGATCGAGTATAACAAAGTCCCCTGATAGAGTATAACAAAGATCCCTGATCGAGTATATTAAAGTCCCCTGATCGAGTATAACAAAGCACCCTCATCGAGTATAACAAAGTCCCCTTATCGAGTATAACAATGTCCCTGATCGAGTATAACAATGGCCCTTATCGAGTATAACAAAGGCCCCTGATCGAGTACAACAAAGCCCCCTCATCGAGTGCAACAAAGTCCCCTGATCGAGTATGACAAAGTCCTCTGATCGAGTATAACAAAAGCTCCTCATCGAGTATAACAAAGGCCCCTGATCGAGTATAACAAAGGCCCCTGATCGAGTATAATAAAATCCCCCGATCGAGCATATACAAAGTCCCCTCATCGAGTATAGCAAAGTCCCCTGATCGAGTATATTAAAGTCCCTCATCGAGTATAACAAAGTCCACTGATCTGCCCTGATCAACTATAACAAAGTCCCCTGATCGAGTATAACAAAGTCCCCTGATCGAGTAAAACAAAGTCCCCTGATCGAGTATAACAAATTCCCCTCATCGAGTATAACAAAGTCCCCTCATCGAGTATAACAAAGGCCCCTTATCGAGTATAACAAACTTCCCTGATCAAGTATAGCAAAGTCCCCTGATAGAGTATAACACAGCCCCCTCATCGAGTATAACAAAGTCACATGACCGAGTATAACAAAGCCCCCTGAACGAGTATAACAAAGATCCCTGATCGAGTATAACAAATGCCCCTTATCGAGTATAACAAAGTTTCCTGATCGAGTGTAATAAAGGCCCCTGATCGAGTATAACAAAGTCCCGTGATCGAGTACAACAAAGGCCCCTGATCGAGTACAACAAAGACCCCTCATCGAGTACAACAAAGGCCCCTCATCGAGTATAACAAAGTCCCCTCATCAAGAATAACAAAGCCCCTATTCGAGTATAACAAAATCTCCTGATCGAGTAAAACAGTCCCCTGATCAAGTATAACAAATTCCCCTAAGTGAGAATAACAAAGTCCCCTCATCGAGCATAACAAAGGCCCCTTATCGAGTATAACAAAGCCCCCTAATCGAGTATAGCAAAGTCCCCTGATCGAGTATAGCAAAGTCCCCTGATCGAGTATAAAAAGTCCCCTCATCGAGTATAACAAAGCCCCCTCATCGAGTATAACAAAGGGCACTGATCACGTATAACAAAGTCCCCTGATCGAGTATAACAAAGTCCCTTAATCGAGTATAACAACTGCCCCTTATCGAGTATAACAAAGGCCCCTGATCGAGTACAACAAAGGCCCCGGGTGGAGTAAAACAAAGTCCCCTGATCAAGAATAACAAAGAAAACTGATCGAGTATAACAAAGTCACCAGATCCAGTATAACAAAGTCCCCTGATAGAGTAAAAGAAAGGCCCCTCATCGAGTATAACAAAGTCCCTTGATAGAGTATAACAAAGTCCACTGATCGAGTATAACAATGGCCCCTTATCGAGTATAACAATGGCCCCTGATCGAGTACAACAAAGCCCCTCATAGAGTATAACAAAGTCCCATTATCGAGTATAACAAAGTCCCCTGATCGAGTATAACAATGGCCCCTTATCGAGTATAACAATGGCCCCTGATCGGGTACAACAAAGCCCCCTGATCGAGTACAACAATGACCCCTGATCGAGTATAACAAAGTCGCATGATCGAGTATAACAAAGGCTCCTCATCGAATATAACAAAGGCCCCTGATCGAGTATATCAAAGTCCCGATCGAATATAACAAAGGCCCCTGATTGAGTATGACAAAGTCCCCAGATTGAGTATAACAAAGTCCCCCGATCGAGTATAACAATGGCCCCTAATCGAGTATAACAAAGTCCCCTGTTTGTGTATAACAAAGTCCCCTGATAGAGTAAAACAAAGTCCCCTGATTGCGTATAACAAAGTCCCCTGATCGAGTATAACATAGGCCCCTCATCGAGTATAGCAAAGTACCCTGATCGATTATATTAAAGTCCCCTTATCGAGTATAACAAAGTCCACTAATCTGCCCTCATCAACTATAACAAAGTCCCCTAATCGAGTATAACAAAGTCCCCTGATCGAGTATAACAAAGTCCCCTCATCGAGTATAACAAATTCCCCTGATCGAGTATAAAAAAGTCCCCTCATCGAGTATAACAAAGTCCCTTGATCGAGTATAACAAAGTCCCCTGATCAAGTATAATAAAGCCCCCTCATCGAGTACAACAAAGGCCCGTGATCGAGTATAACAAAGTCCCCTGATCAAGTATAATAAAGCCCCCTCATCGAGTATAACAAAGTCCCCTGATAGAGTATAACAAAGTCCCCTGATCGAGTATAACAAAGTCCCCTGATCGAGTATAACAAAGTCCCCTGATCGAGTATAACAAAGTCCCCTGATCGAGTATAACAAAGTCCCCTGATCGAATAAAACAAAGTCCACTGATCGGGTATAACAAAGTCCCCTGATCGAGTATAACAAAGTCCCCTAATCGAGTATAACAAAGCCCCCTGATCGAAAATAACAAATTCCCCTGATCGAGTGTAAGAAAGTCCCCTGAACGAGTATAACAAAGATCCCTGATCGAGTATAACAAAGTCCCCTGATAGAGTATAACAAAGCCCCCTCATCGAGTATAACAAAGTCACCTGAGCGAGTATAACAAAGCCCCCAGAACGAGTATAACAAAGATCCCTGATCGAGTATAACAAAGTCCCCTGATAGAGTATAACAAACTTCCCTGATCGAGTATAGCAAAGTCCCCTAATAGAGTATAACAAAGTCCCCCTCATCGAGTATAACAAAGTCACCTGACCGAGTATAACAAAGCCCCCTCTACGAGTATAACAAAGATCCCTTATCGAGTATAACAAAGGCCCCTTATCCCCTTATCAAGTATAACAAAGTTCCCTGATCGAGTGTAATAAAGGCCCCTGATCGAGTATAACAAAATCCCGTGATCGAGTACAACAAAGGCCCCTGATCGAGTACAACAAAGGCCCCTCATCGAGTACAACAAAGGCCCCTGATCGAGTATAACAAAGTCCCCTCATCAAGAATAACAAAGCCCCTCATCGAGTATAACAAATTCCACTGATCGAGTATAAAAAGTCCCCTCATTGAGTATAACAAAATCCCCTAATCGAGTATAACAAATTCCACTGATCGAGTATAAAAAGTCCCCTCATCGAGTATAACAAAATCCCCTGATCGAGTATAACAAAGTCCCCTGATCAAGTATAACAAAGTCCCCTCATCAAGAATAACAAAGCCCCTCATCGAGTATAACAAAATCCCCTGATCGAGTATAACAAAGTCCCCTGATCAAGTATAACAAATTCCCCAAATCGAGAATAACAAAGTCCCCTCATCGAGTATAACAAAGGCCCCTTATCGAGTATAACAAAGCTCCATGATCGAGTATAGCAAAGTCCCCTGATCGAGTATATTAAAGTCCCCTAAATGAGTATAACAAATTCCACTGATCGAGTATAGAAAGTCCCCTCATCGAGTATAAGAAAGTCTCCTGATCGAGTATAACAAAGTCCCCTGATCGAGTATAACAAAGTCACCTGAACGAGTATAACAAAGCCCCCTGAACGAGTATAACAAAGTTCCCTGATCGAGTATAACAAAGTCCCCTAATAGAGTATAACAAAGTTCCCTGATCGAGAATAACAAAGCCCCCTGATCGAGTATAACAAAGTCCTCTAATCGAGTATAACAAAGGCCCCTTATCGAGTATAACAAAGGCCCCTCATCGAGTGCAACAAAGGCCCTGGTCGAGTATAACAAAGTCCCCTGATCGAGTATAACAAAGTCCACTGATCGAGTATAACAAAGCCCCTTGATCGAGAATAACAAAGTCCCCAGATCGAGTACAACAAAGTCCCCTGATCAGGTATAACAAAGCCCCTCATCGAGTATAACAAAGTCCCCTTATCGAGTATAACAAAGTCCCTGATCGAGTATAACAATGGCCATATCCGAGTATAACAAAGGCCCTGATCGAGTACAACAAAGCCCCTGATCAGGTTTAACTAGACCCCTCTCATCGAGTATAACCACAAAGTCCCTGATCGGGTATAACTAAGGCTCCTTATCGAATATAACAAAGGCCCCTAATCGAGTTAACAAAGTCCCCTGATCAAGTATAACAAAGTCCCCGATCGAGTATAACAAAGGCCACTGATCGAGTATAACAAAGTCCCCAGATTGAGTATAACAAAGTCCCCTGATCGAATATAACAAAGGCCCCTGATCGAGTATAGCAAAGTCCCCTGATCGAGTATATTAAAGTCCCCTGATCGAGTATAACAAAGTCCACTGATGTACCCTGATCAAGTACAACAAATTCCCCTGAACGAGTATAACAAAGGCCCCTCATCAAGTATAGCAAAGTCCCCTGATCGAGTATAACAAAGTCCCCTGATCGAGTATAACAAAGTCCCCTGATCGAGTATAACAATGTCCCCTGATCGAGTATAACAAATTCCCCTGATCGAGTATAACAAAAGTCCCTTATCGAGTATAACAAAGCCCCTAATCGAGTATAACAAAGTCCCCCGATCGAGTATAACAAAGTCCACTGATCGAGTATAACAAAGTTTCCTTATCGAGTACAACAAAGTCCCCTGATCAAGTATAACAAAGTCCCCTGATTGAGTATAACAAATTCCCCTGATCGAGTATAACAAAAGTCCCTTATCGAGTATAACAAAGTCCTCTGATCGAGTATAACAAATTCCCCTGATCGAGTATAACAAAGTCCCCTCATCGAGTATAACAAAGGCCCCTTATCGAGTATAACAAACTTCCCTGATCGAGTATAGCAAAGTCCCATGATAGAGTATAACACAGCCCCCTCATCGAGTATAACAAAGTCACATGACCGAGTATAACAAAGCCCCCTGAACGAGTATAACAAAGATCCCTGATCGAGTATAACAAAGGCCCCTTATCGAGTATAACAAAGTTTCCTGATCGAGTGTAATAAAGGCCCCTGTTCGAATATAACAAAGTCCCGTGATCGAGTACAACAAAGGCCCCTCATCGAGTACAACAAAGGCCCCTCATCGAGTACAACAAAGGCCCCTGATCGAGTATAACAAAGTCCTCTCATCAAGAATAACAAAGCCCCTATTCGAGTAAAACAAAATCCCCTGATCGAGTATAACAGTCCCCTGATCAAGTATAACAAATTCCCCTAAGTGAGAATAACAAAGTCCCCTCATCGAGTATAACAAAGGCCCCTTATCGAGTATAACAAAGCCCCCTGATCGAGTATAAAAAGTCCCCTCATCGAGTATAACAAAGTCCCCTTATCGAGTATAACAAAGGCCCCTCATCGAGTACAACAAAGTTCCCTGATCGAGTATAACAAAGTTCCCTAAGCAAGTAAGGCAAAGTCCACTGATCTAGAATAAAAAAGTCCCCTGATCAAGTATAACAAAGCCCCCTAATCGAGTATAACAAAGTCCCCTGATCGAGTATAACAAAGTCACCTGATCGAGTATAACAAAGTCCCCTGATCGAGTATAACAAAGTCCACTGATCGAGTATAATAAAGTCCACTGATCGAGTATAACAACGCCCCCTCATCGAAAATAACAAATTCCCCTGATCGAGTGTAAGAAAGTCCCCTCATCGAGAATAGCAAATTCCCCTGATCGAGTATATTAAATTCCCTGATCGAGTATAACAAAGTCCACTCATCCAGTATAACAAAGTCCCTTGATTGAGAATATGAAAGTCTCCTGATCGCGTATAACAAAGTCCCCTGATAGAGTATAACAAAGCCCCCTGATCGAGTATAACAAAGTCCCCTGATCGAGTATATTAAAGTCCCCTTATCAAGTATAACAAAGTCCACTAATCGAGTATAACAAAGACCCCTGATCAAGTATAACAAAGTCCCTTCATCGAGTATAACAAAGACGCCTCATCGAGTATAACAAAAGCCCCTGATCAAGTATAACAAAGTCCCCTGATCGAGTATAACAAAGTCCCCTGATCGAGTATAACAAAGTCCCCTGATCAAGTATAATAAAGCCCCCTCATCGAGTATAACAAATTCCCCTGATCGAGTATAACAAAGATCCCTGATCGAGTATAACAAAGTCCCCTGATCGAGTATAACAAAGCCCCTTGAACGAGTATAACAAAGATCCCTGATCGAGTATAACAAAGTCTCCTGATAGAGTATAACAAAGCCCCCATCATCGTGTATAACAAAGTCACCTGACCGAGTATAACAAAGCCCCCTAAACGAGTATAACAAAGATCCCTGATCGAGTATAACAAAGTCCCCTGAACGAGTATAACAAAGTCCCCTGAACGAGTATAACAAAGGTCCCTAATCGAGTATATTAAAGTCCCCTTATCGAGTATAACAAAGTCCCCTGATAGAGTATAACAAAGCCCCCTCATCGAGTATAACAAACTCACCTGACCGAGTTATAACAAAGCCCCCTCACCGAGTATAACAAAGGCCCCTGATCGAGTATAACAAAGTCCCGTGATCGAGTACAACAAAGACCACTGATCGAGTACAACAAAGGCCCCTCATCGAGTATAACAATATCCCCTGATCGAGTATAACAAAGTCCCCTCATCAAGTATAACAAATTCCCCGAATCGAGAATAACAAAGTCCCATCATCGAGTATAACAAAGGCCCCTTATCGAGTATAACAAAGCCCCCTGATCGAGTATAGCAAAGTCCCCTGATCGAGTATAACAAAGTCCTCTCATCGACTATAACAAAGGCCCCTCATCGAGTATAACAAAGCCCCTTAATCGAGTATAGCAATGTCCCCAGATCGAGTATAACAAGGTCCTCTGATCAAGTATAACAAATTTCCCTAATCGAGAATAACAAAGTCCCATCATCGAGTATAACAAAGGCCCCTTATCGAGTATAACAAAGCCCCCTGATCGAGTATAGCGAAGTCCCCTGATCGAGTATAACAAAGTCCCCTCATCGAGTATAACAAAGCCCCCTGATCGAGTATATTAAAGTCCCCTCATCGAGTATAAGAAAGTCTCCTCATCGAGAATAACAAAGTCCCCTGATCGAGTATAACAAAGTCACCTGAACGAGTATAACAAAGCCCCCTGAACGAGTATAACAAAGATCCCTGATCGAGTATAACAAAGACCCCTGACAGAATATTAACACAGATCCCTGATCGAGTATATTAAAGTCCCCTGATCGAGTATAACAAAGTCCACTAATCTTGTATAACAAAGTCCCCTGATCAAGTATAACAAAGCCCCCTGATCGAGTATAACAAAGCCCTCTGATCGAGTATAACAAAGGGCCCTGATCGAGTATAACAAAGTCCCCTGATCTAGTATAACAAAGTCCCCTAATCGAGTATAACAAACGCCCCTTATCGAGTATAACATAGGCCCCTCATCGAGTACAACAAAGGCCCCTCATCGAGTACAACAAAGGCCCCTGGTCGAGTATAACAAAGTCCCCTGATCAAGAATAACAAAGAACCCTGATCGAGTATAACAAAGTCCCCAGATCCAGTATAATAAAGTCATCTGATAGAGTAAAACAAAGGCCCCTGATCGAGTATAACAAAGTCCACTGATCCCTGATCGAGTATAACGAAGTCCCCTGATAGAGTATAACAAAGATTCCTGATCGAGTATATTAAAGTCCCCTGATCGAGTATAACAAAGTCCCCTGATCGAGTATAACGAAGTCCCCTAATCGAGTATAACAAAGCACCCTCATCGAGTATAACAAAGTCCCCTTATCGAGTATAACAATGTCCCTGATCGAGTATAACAATGGCCCCTTATCGAGTATAACAAAGGCCCCAGATCGAGTACAACAAAGCCCCCTCATCGAGTGCAACAAAGTCCCCTGATCGCGTATGACAAAGTCCCCTGATCGAGTATAACAAAAGCTCCTCATCGAGAATAACAAAGGCCCCTGATCGAGTATAACAAAGGCCCCTGATCGAGTATAACAAAATCCCCTGATCGAGTATATACAAAGTCCCCTCATCGAGTATAGCAAAGTCCCCTGATCGAGTATATTAAAGTCCCTCATCGAGTATAACAAAGTCCACTGATCTGCCCTGATCAACTATAACAAAGTCCCCTGATCGAGTATAACAAATTCCCCTCATCGAGTATAACAAAGTCCCCTCATCGAGTATAACAAAGGCCCCTTATCGAGTATAACAAACTTCCCTGATCAAGTATAGCAAAGTCCCCTGATAGAGTATAACACAGCCCCCTCATCGAGTATAACAAAGTCACATGACCGAGTATAACAAAGCCCCCTGAATGAGTATAACAAAGATCCCTGATCGAGTATAACAAAGTTTCCTGATCGAGTGTAATAAAGGCCCCTGATCGAGTATAACAAAGTCCCGTGATCGAGTACAACAAAGGCCCCTGATCGAGTACAACAAAGACCCCTCATCGAGTACAACAAAGGCCCCTCATCGAGTATAACAAAGTCCCCTCATCAAGAATAACAAAGCCCCTATTCGAGTATAACAAAATCTCCTGATCGAGTAAAACAGTCCCCTGATCAAGTATAACAAATTCCCCTAAGTGAGAATAACAAAGTCCCCTCATCGAGCATAACAAAGGCCCCTTATCGAGTATAACAAAGCCCCTGATCGAGTATAGCAAAGTCCCCTGATCGAGTATAGCAAAGTCCCCTGATCGAGTATAAAAAGTCCCCTCATCGAGTATAACAAAGTCCCCTTAACGAGTATAACAAAGTCACCTGAACGAGTATAACAAAGCCCCCTGAACGAGTATAACAAAGATCCCTGATCGAGTATAACAAAGTCCCCTGATAGAGGATAACAAAGTTCCCTGATCGAGTAAGGCAAAGTCCCCTAATCGAGTATATTAAAGTCCCCTGATCGAGTATAACAAAGTCCACTCATCCAGTATAACAAAGTCCCCTGATCAAGTATAACAAAGCCCCCAGATCGAGTATAACAAAGCCACCTGATCGAGTATAACAAAGGGCCCTGATCAAGTATAACAAAGTCCCCTGATCGAGTATAACAAAGGCCCCTAATCGACTATAACAACTGCCCCTTATCGAGTATAACAAAGGCCCCTGATCGAGTAAAACAAAGGCCCCTGGTCGAGTATAACAAAGTCCCCTGATCAAGAATAACAAAGACAACTGATCGAGTATAACAAAGTCCCCAGATCCAGTATAACAAAGTCCCCTGATAGAGTAAAACAAACGCCCCTCATCGAGTATAACAAAGTCCCCTGATAGAGTATAACAAAGTCCACTGATCGAGTATAACAATGGCCCCTTATCTAGTACAACAATCCCCCTGATCGAGTACAACAAAGCCCCTCATCGAGTATAACAAAGTCCCCTTATCGAGTATAACAAAGTCCCCTGATCGAGTATAACAATGGCCCCTTATCGAGTATAACAATGGCCCCTGAACGAGTACAACAAAGCCCCCTGATCGAGTACAACAATGACCCCTGATCGAGTATAACAAAGTCGCCTGATCGAGTATAACAAATGCTCCTCATCGAATATAACAAAGTCCCCTGATCGAGTATATCAAAGTCCCGATCGAATATAACAAAGGCCACTGATCGAGTATAACAAAGTCCCCAGATTGAGTATAACAAAGTCCCCTGATCGAGTATAACAAAGGCCCCTGATCGAGTATAACAAAGTCCCCTGGTTGTGTATAACAAAGTCCCCTGATCGAGTATAACAAAGGCCCCTGATCGAGTAAAACAAAGTCCCCTAATTGCGTATAACAAAGTCCCCTCATCGAGTATAACAAATTCCACTGATCGAGTATAAAAAGTCCTCTCATCGAGTATAACAAAATCCCCTGATCGAATATAACAAATTCCACTGATCGAGTATAAAAAGTCCCCTCATCGAGTATAACAAAATCCCCTGATCGAGTATAACAAAGTCCCCTGATCAAGTATAACAAATTCCCCAAATCGAGAATAACAAAGTCCCCTCATCGAGTATAAGAAAGGCCCCTTATCGAGTATAACAAAGCCCCATGATCGAGTACAACAAAGTCCCTGATCGAGTATATTAAAGTCCCCTGATCCGGAAATTATAACAAAGTCCCCTGATCGAGTATAACAAAAGTCCCACCCTAAACAGCAGAGTGTAACAAAGCCCCTGAACAGAGTATAACAAATTCCCCTGATCGAGTATATTAAAGTCCCCTGATCGAGTATAACAAATTCCTGATCGAGTATAACAAGAAGTCCCTTATCGGGTATAACAAAGCCTAATCAGGTGTAACAAGTCCCTGATCGAGTATAACAAGTCCCCTGATCCGGTATAACAAAGTCCCCTGATCGAGTATAACAAAGTCCCCTGATCGAGTATAACAAAGTTTCCTAATCGAGTACAACAAAGTCCCTGATCGAGTATAACAAATTCCCCTGATC
Source organism: Homarus americanus (assembly GCF_018991925.1). Taxonomy (NCBI): domain Eukaryota; kingdom Metazoa; phylum Arthropoda; class Malacostraca; order Decapoda; family Nephropidae; genus Homarus; species Homarus americanus. Next base: position 3,216 of record NW_024722559.1, on the reverse strand, counting down.
GAGTATAACAAAAGTCCCTTATCGAGTATAACAAAGTCCCCTGATCGAGTATAAGTCCCATCGAGTATAACAAAGTCCCCTCATCGAGTATAACAAAGGCCCCTTATCGAGTATAACAAACTTCCCTGATCGAGTATAGCAAAGTCCCCTGATAGAGTATAACACAGCCCCCTCATCGAATATAACAAAGTCACATGACCGAGTACAACAAAGCCCCCTGAACGAGTATAACAAAGATCCCTGATCGAGTATAACAAAGGCCCCTTATCGAGTATAACAAAGTTTCCTGATCGAGTGTAATAAAGGCCCCTGATCGAGTATAACAAAGTCCCGTGATCGAGTACAACAAAGGCCCCTGATCGAGTAGAACAAAGGCCCCTCATCGAGTACAACAACGGCCCCTGATCGAGTATAACAAAGTCCCCTCATCAAGAATAACAAAGCCCCTATTCGAGTATAACAAAATCCCCTGATCGAGTATAACAGTCCCCTGATCAAGTATTACAAATTCCCCTAAGTGAGAAAACAAAGTCCCCTCATCGAGTATAACAAAGGCCCCTTATCGAGTATAACAAAGCCCCCTGATCGAGTATACCAAAGTCCCCTGATCGAGTATAGCAAAGTCCCCTGATCGAGTATAAAAAGTCCCCTCATCGAGCATAACAAAGTCCCCTTAACGAGTATAACAAAGGCCCCTCATCAAGTACAACAAAGTTCCCTGATCGAGTATAACAAAGTCTCCTGATAGAGTATAACAAAGTTCCCTGATCGAGTAAGGCAAAGTCCACTGATCTAGAATAAAAAAGTCCCCTGATCAAGTATAACAAAGCCCCCTAATCGAGTATAACAAAGTCCCCTGATCGAGTATAACAAAGTCACATGATCTAGTATAACAAAGTCTCCAGATCGAGTATAACAAAGTCCACTGATCGAGTATAATAAAGTCCACTGATCGAGTATAACAACGCCCCCTCATCGAAAATAACAAATTCCCCTGATCGAGTGTAAGAAAGTCCCCTCATCGAGTATAACAAAGGCCCCTCATCGAGAATAGCAAATTCCCCTGATCGAGTATATTAAATTCCCTGATCGAGTATAACAAAGTCCACTCATCCAGTATAACAAAGTCCCTTGATTGAGAATAAGAAAGTCTCCTCATCGCGTATAACAAAGTCCCCTGATAGAGTATAACAAAGCCCCCTGATCGAGTATAACAAAGTCCCCTGATCGAGTATATTAAAGTCCCCTTATCAAATATAACAAAGTCCACTGATCGAGTATAACAAAGACCCCTGAACAAGTATAACAAAGTCCCCTCATCGAGTATAACAAAGCCGCCTCATCGAGTATAACAAAAGCCCCTGATCAAGTATAACAAATTCCCCTGATCGAGTATAACAAAGTCCCCTGATCGAGTATAAGAAAGTCCCCTGATCAAGTATATTAAAGCCCCCTCATCGAGTATAACAAAGTCCCCTGATCGAGTATAACAAAGTCCCCTGAACGAGTATAACAAAGATCCCTGATCGAGTATAACAAAGTCCCCTGATAGAGTATAACAAAGCCCCCTCATCGAGTATAACAAAGTCACCTGACCGAGTATAACAAAGCCCCCAGAACGAGTATAGCAAAGATCCCTGATCGAGTATAACAAAGTCCCCTGATAGAGTATAACAAACTTCCCTGATCGAGTATAGCAAAGTCCCCTAATAGAGTATAACAAAGCCCCCCTCATCGAGTATAACAAAGTAACCTGACCGAGTATAACAAAGCCCCCTGAACGAGTATAACAAAGATCCCTGATCGAGTATAACAAAGGCCCCTTATCCCCTTATCAAGTATAACAAAGTTCCCTGATCGAGTGTAATAAAGGCCCCTCATCGAGTATAACAAAGTCCCGTGATCGAGTATCAACAAAGGCCCCTGATCAAGTACAACAAAGGCCCCTCATCGAGTACAACAAAGGCCCCTGATCGAGTATAACAAAGTCCCCTCATCAAGAATAACAAAGCCCCTAATCGAGTATAACAAAATCCCCTGATCGAGTATAACAAAGTCCCCTGATCAAGTATAACAAATTCCCCAAATCGAGAATAACAAAGTCCCCTCATCGAGTATCACAAAGGCCCCTTATCGAGTATAACAAAGCCCCATGATCGAGTATAGCAAAGTCCCCTGATCGAGTATACTAAAGTCCCCTAATTGAGTATAACAAATTCCACTGATCGAGTATAAAAAGTCCCCTCATCGAGTATAAGAAAGTCTCCTGATCGAGTATAACAAAGTCCCCTGATAGAGTATAACAAAGTCACCTGAACGGGTATAACAAAAGCCCTGAACAGGTAACAAAGTTCCTGATCGGTATAACAAAGTCCCCTGATAGAGAGTATAACAAAAGGATTCCTGGTCAGAGTAAGTCAAATTCCACTGATCTGGGAATAAAGCCCCTGATCCATTATAACAAAGCCCCTAAATCGGGTATAACAAAAGCCCCTGATCCGGGTATAACAAAGAGATTCAGTCAAGTACAACAAAATCCCCTAATCGGGTATAACAAAGTCCCCTAATCGAGTATAAGAAAAGGCCCTTATCGGGTATAACGAGGCCCTGATCCTTGGAGTGCAACAAAGGCCCCTCATCGAGGTACAACAAAGGCCCCTGGTCCGGAGTATAACAAAAGTCCCTGATCGGGGTATAACGAAGTCCACTAATCGAGTATAACAAAGCCCCTTGATCGAACGTACAAAGTCCCTGATCCCGGGTATAACAAAGTCCCCTGAACGAGTATAACAAAGGCCCCTGATCGAGTATAACAAAGTCCCCTTATCGAGTATAACAAAGTCCCCTGATCGAGTATAACAATGGCCCCTTATCGAGTATATCAAAGGCCGCTAATCGAGTACAACAAAGCCCCCTAATCGAGTACAACAAAGACCCCTGATCGAGTATAACAAAGTCCCCTGATCGAGTATAACAAAGGCTCCTCATCGAATATAACAAAGGCCCCTGATCGAGTTAACAAAGTCCCCTGATCGAGTATAACAAAGTCCCCAATCAAGCATTACAAAGGCAACTGATCGAGTATAACAAAGTCCCCAGATTGAGTATAACAAAGTCCCCTGATCGAGAATAACAAAGGCCCCTGATCGAGTATAACAAAGGCCCCTCATCGGTTATAGCAAAGTCCCCTGATCGAGTATAACAAAGTCCTCTGAT
>NW_024722558.1:0-9785 GCF_018991925.1 Homarus americanus | reverse complement strand
CACAGCCACACCAGGACCCTCGGAGCTGTGAACACCACACCCCTCTGCTGCTGCTTTTTTCCCGGAGCTGTGAGGATCGCTGCCTGCTGCAAGCCCGGGCCAACTGCCCTACCTGCTACTCCACATCTCACGACCGTAAGATTTATAATGCATTAGTCTGTTCTCCCCACTGGCGATGGAGTGACCCACATCACAGCTGAGCAACTATTGTGCGATATTCCAAACGTGGTTTGAGCTCTTTTGCTCACTTTTCCTATTTTCTTTAATTTTTGTGGTTCTGGCCTAAGGACCTGCACCCTAAAAAGTGTATTCATCCTGAAGTCCCCCTGCAACTGTTCACCTCCTCCCAGGAGATTGGAACACGGAAGGGGTCGGAACAGCTCCCATCCCCATCCTTCCCTAACAGGTTTAACGCACTTCCGCAAGAGATGGACGGATGGATCTATCTACCACCCTTCAACCACAACGTCGAGGACTGGTTAGTTCATGTGACAGCCCTCGTCGGCTCTCAAGCGACTGACGAGCAAAGTACGGCGCCTGCTCTGTGCCTTGCCCACGGAAGTCGCCACGCAGGTCTCATGGACCATTGCCAACCTCAGTTGTCAACAACGCTAACCTGCTGGATGCCTTGGAGGACGCGTTATCAACAGACCAGCCCCAATCTCCTGCAAGACCTATCCTCTATCTCTCGGAAACTCAACCCCAGGATCGCTCCTGGGAGGAGATGTAGGCTGAACTCCCCGTCACACAGACAGACTCCCCTGACTCTATCCTGTGCCAACTTCACGCACAGAAGCTCCCCACAATGGTGCACGTCACCCTGTCTGCAGAATACTCTGCGACACCAGAACTCTCAGCACCTCTGCAGACAGGATATTCAGTGATTGCGCTGCTGCAGGGCCTTCCGCCGCTGCGAACAACCCAACGACCACACCAGTACTTACCCCAAACTTGTAAGCCGGGTCATCAACCTCAGCCGAGCAATACCTCATAAGACATAAAGGACCTGTTGCAGACTTTGAACCGCAGGATGGACACCATTGAACAGTTCTGCTTCTCCAGGCCTGCTGGGCCTGTTACCGATTCACGCACTGCGTCTTACAATCCCATGCCTGCTGTTGGGCCTGCTCCTGGCTCCCCACGAACGCGCTGCCTACAATCCATGCTAATGTTGGGCCTGCTCTGTCACTCGCGTGCCCTACAATCCCCGACGCTTCCTGCGGCCGCCAGCCCCCAGTACTACGGATCTACCCAGGTATCACAGACGTTTCTGGCGCCAATGCTCCCTGTCAGGACCCCCTGCCTACCGAGCAGCAGGGGGATTGGTTGACGCCTCGCCCTGGACTTCGCTTTAGGCGTCTCTACTGCGCATCATGACACTCGGCACAAAATTCTCATCGACATGCGGGTTTCATCGGTCAGCATTATCCCTCCTCACTACAAGACATTCAACAAACCTCTTATGACCTGTTCACTTCCACCACAGTACCCCATCGCCTCCTATGGTGGAAGCGCCCTCGCCAGACCTCGGTGCCCAAGACTATCGTTGGTTTTGGTGATCGGGCGTGTCTCCAACCCATTCTTCTTCGACTTCCTCACCTTCCACAAGCTCGGCGTCGGCCTAGCCATTTTTGCCTCATCCGAGCCTAGCACGCAAGATCCGGGGTTCTCGTGCCAAACACACCGACACTATCACCTGTCTCGCGCCTTCCAACGAGTTCCTCCCCTCTCGACGAAGTGGGGCTTTTCTTGAGTCTCTCCCCACCACCTACGTCAGGGTACTTTCCACCACACCAAACGAAGGACCACCAGTCTTTTCACGCCTACATCCTGTCCTGAGCTCTGAACACAGCCAAAGCAGTAAATAAACTGCAGGCTCGTCCTTCAAAGGTCCCTTGGCATCGTCTTCACATGGTTCCTAAGGCACACCGGCAAGTGGAGGTGTGTGGCGACTTCTGAAACCCTGAACCTCACCCAACCTGACAGGTACCTATTCAGCATGTCCAGGACTTCCCACAAACTTCATGGCGAACTCTTCTAGAATCGACTTGTGATGCCACCCAGATCCCAGTAGCACCTGCAGACCAGAAGACAGCCATCACCACTCTGTTTGGACTCTTTGTACTCACTGTGTTTGGCCTATGCAATGCACGCTGGACTTTTCCAGGGTACATGGATCTATGGCTTCGAGACCTCGATTTTGTCACCGTCTACATTGACGACATCCTCGTCGCATCTTCGACCGACGCCTGCCTTGAACTCCACCACCTGCAACTCCTTCTCCCGCCTGCAGAACAACAACGCTAAGTTCATCCTGGTGCGTCTTTGAAGCCTCCTGCATCGATTTCTCGGTCCAGAGTCTCGCCCAGTATTTCACGAAGATAACTGCGATTGAAGTTCCCAACCTGCTGACGACGCTCCGAAAATTCCTGGGTTTAGTTAACTTCTTACCGCTTGACTGACGGCTGCCACCGTCCTGGTCCCCCTCTACGACCTTCTCAAGGGACTCCCAAAGTCTTGCAGCCTCTCGTGGCGGACTGGCGGCTGCACTCTCAGCAGCATTACCACCTCTCCTGGCCACCCGCACTCTTCAGAACCTTTCTCACAATAGACCTTTCTTCCACTGGTGGGCGCGTCCACAGCAGGAGATCAACGGAATTCTCGCCGTTGCATTCTTCTCACAACGGCAGCAAACACCACACCTCAAGTACAGCGCCTTTGATCGAGATCTGGCCATACCTGGCCGTCAAACATTTCCAGCTTCCTCGGAGGCCCGTCAGTTCCCATCTTCACTGATCCTGGCCTCGTCCCTTTGCTTCAGCTTCCCAGTCACATACACCCGTGTCGGCGCCACTTGGCTACATCTAGGAGTTCTCCAGCGACGTCCAACACATTAGCAAGGTTACAACGAGAGATCGCCGATGCCCCCTCTGTATATCCAACACATTTTTCCCTGATCTCCACCCATTGATTATGGGCAGCTCGCCGCTCAAGAGAACGATGAAGACCTGGCAGCATACACATCCTCTCAGGCCTCACACTCCAAGAACTCCCTGTTCCTGGCACGAACATAAAATTATGGTGCGACATATCCTGTGGGCAGTCTAGACCGTTCGTGCCTTACGTCCACCGCCGCGCTGTTTTCGACGCATCCATGGTCTCAGCCACCCGGTGTGCGGGCCTCCCCAGCGCCTCACTTAAGTGTTGTTGGCCCGGCATCAAGTCTGATACTAAGAAATGGGCTGCCCAGTGCCTGGCCTGCCAGTCCTCCAAAATACATCGTCACATGGGCCCCTTAGAAACCTTCCCTATTCCCAAGGACGTTTCAAGTAGTACACCTCGACATCGGGGACCGCTTCCATCATCCTACGGTAGCACCTACATCTTCACCTGCATCGACCGTTTCACCAGGTGGACAGAAGCTATTCCCATGCCCAATGCTACAACAGCGTCTGCCGTCCTCGCCTTCATGTCCGGTTGGGTTTCCCGTTTCGGCCCCCCCAACCATCATCACTGACCGAGGAGCCCAGTTTGAGTCACAACTCTGGCAGGACCTCCTACAGTTCGTCGGTACTTCTAGACAATGCACTACTGCATCCCATCCTCAATCCAACGGCATGGTAGAGCGGTTTCACCGGCATCTCAAGAACGCACTCAGGCACAGCATCAACCCTTACAGCTGGACGGATGCGCTTGCCCTTAGTGCTCCTCAGCGTCCGTGCATCACACAAGGAGGACATGGACTGTAGCCCAGCAGATATCACACTAGGCGAGCCCTTCGCCTACCCGGAGAGTTTTCACTCCTCCTGACCTCCGCCAACCCACTCCTGCCGTTCGTCACGACTTACTCCAAAAACTGCGACAAGCAGTTTCTGCATTCAGAGACTGCTCCACGCCAGCCTCCTCGGCGCCCTGAACACATCCCTCCTGCACTACTCACAGCCGAGTATGTTTTCGTCAGGCATGACGCCACCGCAACCCACTACAACGCCCCTACGATGGGCCCTTCCAGGTTGTTTCCCGTTCAGCGAAGTTCCTGACGATTATCCGGAATGGCAGACCACACCGTCAGCATAGACCGAGTCAAACTGGCCACCTTACCCGTTGGGTCCCCAGCCCAGCGGCAACCCCCACGAACTACACCTGCACCAGTCTACCCGCAGTTACCACCTGCAGCAATACCCCGCCCACGACATTTCTGGGCACCCTATTTCCACCCCGTACCTGCTGCTCCTGTCGTGGACCTCTCCGGACGTGGACCCTGCTGCCGTCGTGGAGCCTGCCGCCGTCGTGGTCCCTGTTGCTGTTATGTACCCTTCTCCTGACGTAGACCCTGCTGCCGTCATCGACCCTGTTGCTGTCATGAACCCCCTCCTGACGTGGCCCCGGCTCCTGACCCAGTCAACCCAGCCAGACCCTGCCCACAACATTTCGGGGCACTTTAACCCACTGCCCTGTCCTGCACCCTGCTGTTGTGTGGACCCTGTTGCTGCCATGTCCCCGCCCATGTCTGCCCAGCCAGTGACGTTGCCCTGCTGTGAAAGATAATTTTCATCTATTACATTACCGGTGGAAATGTATAATAACGGAGATAGCGTTTCCAAAAAAAAATCTATTTTCTTCCATTAACCTCCCGCCATTATCGTCTGCCTCTCACCCAACACTGCGTGTCTCTCGCGTCTCCTTCATAAATCATCACGCCCATGCATTCCCGTACACGTCACGCGGCCAATCAAAAGCGTTTTTGCTTTTGGAACCAATTAAAATGATTTTGGGTTTAATTCAGAGTATATTTGGCCCAATCAAAATCGAGTTCTATTTTGGGTCTCATATTTTGAAATTCAAGTTCAATTCCGGCCATGGAAGTCTGCGATGGATGTCACTTAAAGTATATGGAGCTCATTGCGAGTTTTTGGAAAAAAAAACGTAGAAACTATAGCATTTTTTCGATCGCATGGTGTTCTTCCAACCTCAGTAAAGTGTCCTAAGTGCAAGACTAAATGTAAATATCGCAAAGACCAACATATGTGGCGTTGTGTAAGAATCTCAGAATGCAACGACGAACAGGAACCAGGCCAATAAGGTAAGAAATAGGCGATTCCATCATATGGTAAGTTAGGTTAGGTTAGGTTGGGTTAGGTTTTTGTTTTTCTAGTGTTTTTTTGTGTATTTTTTAGTCGCTTAGCCACTTTTTTTCGGAAAACGTCAAACGAAAAAAAATCGCTAAAACCGGCTAATTTCCGCCAAAAATGAAGGTCATATTCGGTCTAAACACACACAAATACACTAGAACATTATATTTTTTACTTGCTAAAAGTGAACGGTGTGGCAATGCAAATTTACCGCTAAGTTAGTTAAGCTAGGATAGGTTAGGTTCGGTCAATTAAAAAACACCAATATACTCTAGGAAAATAATATCTCAAATAAATTGGGGAAATTTTTACCACCGCCTCCTCTACTAATATATTTTTGGTTACTTTAGGGTAAGTTTTTGTTTGTCCTCAAAAATAGAGGGGCCTGAAAGTGTTCGCGGAATTATATTATCATTAAATAATAGATACTGTAGTGGAATTCTCCCCTACAAACGCTGTTTGTCGCTGTCTAGCCGACCTCACCAATTCCCCAGTGTATGCCTCGTGGTCTAGGTCAACCAGCGCCGCCATACACCACGGAGCGGGGGTCAACTGCTAAGCCACGCCTACCCCCGTTATTTAAGACCTGACCTCGTGGTGATCTCTCTCTCTACCTACAGCCACAGCCAGCAACACCTCCTCCTCTGCCGCTGCCTGGCGGCCCTCCCTCCTCCGCCTGCCTGGCGGTCCTCTCTCCCGCTGGCGAGCATGGCGACCCACAAGCTGTCCTTCTCTGAGCGTCCTCACCAACCAGCTCTCTCTACATCACGCTTGTAACCATGCTGCCTTCCCAGCACCAAGCTGCATTGTACATCCAATACAACATGTATATAGAGAGCACATTGTGAGTTTCCTTTCTCCATTCCATCCTGAGTGTGAACCAAACATCTCATACCCCACAAATGGTGACTCCCGGAGATTCGCACTCACACAGGATGGAGGAGAAACTGATCACGCTCCCAGTCTTCAAGCAACATGGAAGACTGGCTTATCCACCCAGAAGCAGCTCTCATCGGCTCTACAGCTACTGTCTCTACACCGCAGGTTAGACACCCTAGAGCAGCTCTGCTACTCTAAGCAGACACCAGCTCCTCTTCCTGCCCTAAGCACCACGTCCTACCGACCCCAGCACACCCGTCCTGCCTCAGACGCCGACCCCGGCCCAGCAGTAACCCCTGCCGCCCTTGATGCGGCCTCTGTTCCTGAGTGCGGACCACACACCCCTCTTTTCTCCCCCAGGTACTCCCTGCTAATGTCCTGCACCCTGCTGCTGTCGTGGACCCAGCTGCTGTCACGAGCCCTCATCCGTTTCTGCTGACGCAGCCCCTGCTCCTGACCCAGGCCCACACACCCCAGCAGGCGCATCTGACGACTCGGTACCTGCCGTGAGGGAAGCACAAAATTCATCGCCTCCACACACCCTTATTCTCCCTCTCTACTCCCACAGATATTGTGTATCTAGACAGTTGTCCCCAGCGACCGGCTCATCCACGCCATCGCCGTTGTCTCGCATGAGGTACGCACCGCCCGTTCTGCCTCACATGTGCTATGCAACTCTGCAGACAACAAGTCTCCTACACAGCCTGGAGGGAAGGGGGAGTATTGTAGTGGAATTCTCCCCTACAAACGCTGTTTGTCGCTGTCTAGCCGACCTCACCAATTCCCCAGTGTATGCCTCGTGGTCTAGGTCAACCAGCGCCGCCATACACCACGGAGCGGGGGTCAACTGCTAAGCCACGCCTACCCCCGCTATTTAAGACCTGACCTCGTGGTGATCTCTCTCTCTACCTACAGCCACAGCCAGCAACACCTCCTCCTCTGCCGCTGCCTGGCGGCCCTCCCTCCTCCGCCTGCCTGGCGGTCCTCTCTCCCGCTGGCGAGCATGGCGACCCACAAGCTGTCCTTCTCTGAGCGTCCTCACCAACCAGCTCTCTCTACATCACGCTTGTAACCATGCTGCCTTCCCAGCACCAAGCTGCATTGTACATCCAATACAACATGTATATAGAGAGCACATTGTGAGTTTCCTTTCTCCATTCCATCCTGAGTGTGAACCAAACATCTCATACCCCACAATACTGTACAATGTACATACATTTGACATTACTATAACTGCACTTCAATGTACATTACATTATTATAGTCTATTAATAAAAAATTATGAAACACAAACCTCTCTGTAGAATGTAAGGAATGGTTAGACGACCAGAAGAGGTGTACACAGAATGAGGTAAAGGAGTCCGTACTGCCAAGCTTACCGATCAACACTGGCCGTCTGCGACTCTGCAGCAGCAGCAGTAGGCTAGCAGGGTTGCCAACTCGGATTTTCAAATGTCGCTAGGCTGGTACCTAAAAGTAGCTAAATGTCGCTAAATCTTCCATGGAAAGTCGCTAGCTATTATTCCCCCCCCTTCAGTAATTTGATGCAAATAATATTTTCATAATGCCGACTATAATGGACGGAGTATAAATAAAATGCATTATGTAAAAATAAAAATATTTTTTTTTTTAAAGTTAATGTGCACACTTACCTATTAATCAATAGTAATTGCATCCCAGTCCTCTTCGTAGTCGTCGGCAGTGTGAACAACTGTAGAGCTGGAAGCATGTGAAGTGCTTGGTTCAGGCTTGATAGAATTAATTCTATAAGATGTTTTGCTAATATTCTTTAAAATTTAGCGTATTAATGAAATTCATATTGCATATCTGACAAAAAGGTAAGTTACCCAGGTGCTACAAAGGCGAAGGTAATAGACAAATAAATGACGACACGGCAACATTAGCCATGGACGGGCTGACATCAAGTGATCAGGAAATAGACGTGTCCCTCCTTCTGTACCACGACCCGTTCAAATGTATTAAACTTTTCTAATTATTTATTGTCCCTGTAACCCCGTTGCTATATATTATGGCTCGAAATTAGGAAAACTGAGTTTTCATGGACAGTCCAAAAGTATCCAGAAAGTCGCTAGAATTTGTACTCAGTACATACTGCAGTCCTGCCAGGTCTCGTTGCAAAAAATTCCCTAGATTCTGTCTCAAAATTACCTTGTTTGTCACAAATTACCCTAAATTAATTTCACTATATATATATATATATATATATATATATATATATATATATATATATATATATATATATATATATATATATATATATATATATATATATATATATATATATGCAAGTAAATCACTGTAGGTGCGCGTGATCAGGTATATGCTGATAACCACAAGGAAAGAAGAAAACACAAAGTTCCCAAGGCTTTCGTATATATATATATATATATATATATATATATATATATATATATATATATATATATATATATATATATATATTGATAAAATCACACGGGAAAATGGAAACAACGGAGTACTGTAGTGGAATTCTCCCCTACAAACGCTGTTTGCCGACGCCACCAATTCCCCAGTGTATGCCTCGTGGTCTAGGTCAACCAGCGCCGCCATACACCACGGAGCGGGGGTCAACTGCTAAGCCACGCCTGCCCCTGCTATTTAAGACCTGACCTCGTGGTGATCGCTTTTTCTACCCACACCAACCAGCCAGCAACACCTCCTCCTCCTCCTCCGCCTGCCTGGCCGTCCTCGCTCCCGCCGGCTAGCATGGCGACCCACAATCTGTCCTTCTCTGAGCATCCTCACCAACCAGCTCTCTCTACATCACGCTTGTAACCATGCTGCCTTCCCAGCACCAAGCTGCATTGTACATCCAATACAACATGTATATAGAGAGCACATTGTGAGTTTCCTTTCTCCATTCCATCCTGAGTGAACACCAAACATTTCATACCCCACAAATGGTGACCCCCGGAGATTCGCACTCACACAGGATGGAGGAGAAACTGATCACGCTCCCAATCTTCAAGCAACATGGAAGACTGGCTTATCCACATAGAAGCAGCTGTCATCGGCTCTACAACTACTGTCTCTACACCGCAGGTTAGACACCCTAGAGCAGCTCTGCTACTCTAAGCAGACACCACCTCCTCTTCCTGCCCCAAGCACCACGTCCTACCGACCCCAGCACACCCGTCCTGCCTCAGATGCCGAGCCCGGCCCAGCAGTAACCCCTGCCGCCCCTGATGCTGCCTCTGTTCCTGAGTCTGGACCCACACACCCCTCTTTTCTCCCTCAGGTACTCCCTGCTAATGTCCTGCACCCTGCTGCTGTCGTGGACCCAGCTGCTGTCACGAGCCCTCATCCGCTTCTGCTGACGCAGCCCCTGCTCCTGACCCAGGCCCACACACCCCAGCAGGCGCATCTAACGACTCTGTACCTGCCGTGAGGGAAGCACAACATTCATCGCCTCCACACACCCTTTTTCTCCCTCTCTTCTCCCACAGATAGTGTGTATATAGACAGTTGTATCCAGCGACCGGCTCATCCACGCCATCGCCGTTGTCTCACATGAGGCATGCACCGCCCGTTCTGCCTCACATGTGCTAAGCAACTCTGCAGACAACAAGTCTCCTACACCGCCTGGAGGGAAGGGGGAGTATTGTAGTGGAATTCTCCCCTACAAACGCTGTTTGCCGACCCCACCAATTCCCCAGTGTATGCCTCGTGGTCTAGGTCAACCAGCGCCGCCATACACCACGGAGCGGGGGTCAACTGCTAAGCCACTGCAGT
>NW_024722557.1:0-11678 GCF_018991925.1 Homarus americanus | reverse complement strand
TCCTTCCTTCCTTCCTTCCTTCCTTCCTTAGCTCCACGCATTTCTTCCCGATCTGACCTCAAACATACAAGAGCTAACCCCTGACCTGACCAAACCAAGTTACGATTGTAAACTTCATCTTGATTTGATCAGTAAACACAAAGTTAACCAGAAACAAGTTATAAAAGACCTCACTTATAACCACGTCATTCTAGGTTAGGTTAGGTTAGGTTTTTTGTAGTGATGGTTCTTTCCAGTAAATCCGGCCTGGAATTTTAGGATTTTCTTACACAGGTCAAAATTTAAGGATTTTATTTGTTGTAAGGTTTTATGTCTATAGATTAGTCAGCCAGCTTACCAGTTCGCCAGCCAGTTAGAGAGCCAGCCAACCAGTCAGCCAGTCAGCCAGTTTCCTCCCTCCCTCATCTTCCTATTGTTGTCTCAGTTTATATGTCATTAAGTTCATTGAGTGTGAGCAAATCTCTCTCTCTCTCTCTCTCTCTCTCTCTCTCTGCATCTGCTTTGTTTCTGTCTGTTAGTCTCTCAAGTGTTTTGTTTACCTCGTGTGGGTCATCAGCGGCCTCTGTGGTGCCAAATATCTCCTTACTTAACACGATTGACGTTAGCCTTCAGACCCTCTGTGTGTGTGTGTGTGTGTGTGTGTGACAAAACAAACCCACTCACACAACCAAACACTCTTTAAGTCTTCATTCAAACACAAAAAAACACAAAAATTCTATAAGGTAAATAAAACACCATAGCCTTAAATATAACACACACACACACACACACACACACACAGTGGCAGAGTGTATGTCTTATATTCTCAACACTTTATTTACACTTAGAATATTATTAAAGAAAAAATGAGAAAGATATATTAGTGGTGGTGGTGGTGGTTAGTGTTAATAGTCTACTAGTGATGATAGTCTGGGAGATAGTCTACTAGCGAAGATAGTCTGGGAGATAGTCTGCTAGCGGAGATAGTCTGGGAGATAGTCTACTAGTGGAGATAGTCTGGGAGATAGTCTACTAGTGGAGATAGTCTGGGAGATAGTCTGCTAGCGGAGATAGTCTGGGAGATAGTCTACTAGTGGAGATAGTCTGGGAGATAGTCTACTAGTGATGATAGTCTGGGAGATAGTCTACTAACGGAGATAGTCTGGGAGATAGTCTACTAGCGGAGATAGTCTGGGAGATAGTCTACTAGCGGAGATAGTCTGGGAGATAGTCTGCTAGCGGAGATAGTCTGGGAGATAGTCTACTAGTGGAGATAGTCTGGGAGATAGTCTACTAGCGGAGATAGTCTATTAGTGGAGATAGTCTATTAGTGGAGATAGTCTATTAGTGGAGATAGTCTATTAGTGGAGATAGTCTACTAGTAGAGATAGTCTATTAGTGGAGATAGTCTACTAGTGGAGATAGTCTATTACACTGTCAGTTATCAAGCTGTGAAAAGGAAATTATTAACGTATTGATAATTAAAGGTGTGAAAATGAATGAATATCCAGCCAGCCTCTCCAGTTGGTTAATTGGCCAATTAATCATCCGGACAAAGGTATGCTAACGATCACTTAATTAACCTGTACCACGTCAGTCAACCAGTCAACCAGTTAAATAAACAATTACCATGGATCAATTAACATGTCAAGCCCAATCATTAGTGAGTTAGATATATCTTCCAGTCAGTCAGTTATAGTCACTCTTTTGTTGACCTTTTTTTTATAATTAACTGGTCGTCATTGTTGTTAGTACAGTCAGGTCGTATTAACGTAGTAGTGAGATAGGTCGTGAGTAGTGTTTCAGGGAAGGTCGTGTATTTTGAAGGGTCGTAGTTAGCGTTGGGGTGTAAGTTATATAGAATATTCAGCCGGATTGAGACAGGGAAAGAGACAGAGAAAGGCACAGAGATAGACAGAGAGAGGCAAAGACCAACCGAGACAGAGAAAGACAGATAGGCAGACAGAGGTAAACAGACAGACAGACAGAGAAACAGAGAGACAGAGGCAAACAGACAAACATTTAGACAGATATAGAGATGCCCCACCTATTCTACAGAAACATAATAATGACCCCAGATAAGGGGAGACTCCTCAAAACTATTCTAAGGTGGACGTGACTGACAAGGAGACCTAAACAAGACCTAAACAAGACCAAAACAAGACCAAAACAAGACCAAAACAAGACCAAAACCAGACCAGACGACTTAGGCGATGACCACAGACGAGATGGAACGACTTGAGGTGATGGGAGGTGGTCCGGGCAAGGTGGTGAGAGGTGGCCCGAGGGAGGTGGTGAGAGGTGGCCAAGGGGTGGTGGTAGGAGGTGGCCCGAGGGTGGTGGTGAGAGGTGGCCAAGGGGTGGTGGTAGGAGGTGGCCAAGGGGTGGTGGTGAGAGGTGGCCAAGGGGTGGTGGTAGGAGGTGGCCCGAGGGAGGTGGTGAGAGGTGGCCAAGGGGTGGTGGGTAGGAGGTGCCAAGGGGTGGTGGGTGGTAGGAGGTGGCTTGAGGGAGGTGAGAGTGTGGCCTGAGGGGAGGTGGGTGGTGAGAGAGGTGGCTGGGTGGGTGGTGGTAGGAGGCAATGAGGGAGGTGGTGAGAGGTGGCCAAGGGGTGGTGGTAGGAGGCGGCCCGAGGTAGGTGGTGAGAGGTGGCCAAGGGGTGGTGGTAGGAGGTGGCCAAGGGGTGGTGGTGGTAGGAGGTGGCTGAAATTGGCCCGGTGAGAGGTGGCTGAAGGAGGCCAGTGGGAGGTAATGGAAGTACAGGCCCTATGAGACAACTTGAAGGTAGAGGCATTTGTCAGGTCTGGTAAGGGTGTCTACAGATCTGACGTCCCGGGTGAGTGAGTGAGTGAGTGAGTGCGATTGAGTGATTGAGTGTGAGTGTCATGATAATGGAAAGTAATCACTCTAGATAATAATAATAAAAATAATAATAATAATAATAATAATAATAATAATAATAATAATAATAATAATAATAATAATAATAATAATAATAAGGTTTCGGAGTATTTTTCAAGAATTTTTTGGGGCGTAGATCTTTATAATGTGATGGCTCTATGCTCGTATGTGAGTATCAAAGGCGGAAAAACCCTCAAGGTATGAGGTGCTCTCGTGTTCCTTTGAGGAGTAATTTAAAATTCTTCAAATTACCTAACACAAACTTTAGTCGACATGCAGAAGAAATCCCCCTCTTTTTTTTTTAACTATTTTTACTTTTTATTCACAAGTCAATTCATCTTTAAGAAAACTGTAACCTCGGAATATTACAGTGAGAAGTTACTGTACCTTGTAATTTAGTCGTGGTATACCTGTGATTTGTCTTCATTATTACAGGTGACTGCAGTAGGCCCGTGTACCTTACTATAATGTGGTTTATAAGTACTCCTGTAATTAAAATAACTGAAGTGTTTTAAGCATGTACTCTTGAGTCCAACCCAGTCCATGCATTAACTCAGGTCCTTAAGCACGTACTCTTTAAGTATTTTCAAGAACCAGTGACCTTGGTGTTGGTATCACGTCCCAAGAGAAGACGAATTTCATTTTAACTTTAGTCTCAGTGGGTCAACGGTCAGAGTTATTAGTGTATACCTGGCCGAGGGGTCAACAGTGAACAGCAGGGTATTTTTTTTTCCATTCAGTGTCCTTGACCTCGATTCGTTTCTATATAATTTAAATCGATAAAATATGAGTAAATTGGAGGGTGGAGAGAGGTAAGGTTAGGTAGGGTTGGGACACACAATCACTAGTCACGACATAGATGAAGTGAGATGGAGGAGGCCAGAGTGGAGAGCCGTGTTAGACAGCAGGAGGATGACAGGTTGAGAGGGACAATTTCCGTCAACAATGGGTGTTAAGGGGAGGGGAGAGACCTGTCACCTTTCTCATTACTGTCACCTGTCATGTTGTAGTGAACTGGTGAAGGGGGAGGGGAGGGGAGGGGGGTGGAGCACTCATGTAACTCCTCCTCACATTATTTCCTCAACCACAGCGGCTCTCAAAGTGGTGGGATAATGAAGGGGCCTCAGATTTCAGGAAAAATTCAATCAAGCAGACAATGATTTTTTTTTTCACAATACAATACCTCAGGGGCGCACGTTACCGGTAGCTGCAGGTGTATTTTACTTCTTCATGTTACTTATAATAGGTTAATTAGTAGATGATAAACAAGTAGATGTGATAGTCAGTCAAAAGGTATAGGAGGGGATCGGGAGTCTGGTAGCCTGTCAGATGTCCTAGGTGGAGTATCTGACAAAGGATAATAAGACTATCAAGTGTCTGGTTAAAACTGTCTGCTGCAGCTTTATCAAATAGAGTAAGTGTCCATGGCCAGACACCAATAACTACACATTATTACCTTTAACAAACACTGGTGAGATGGAAACGACTGTAGGTATCTTATGTACAGCTGCCGGACACTGCTGGAATACTCCCCCAATAAGAACTTAGTAGCAGCTCCATACAAGGTTCCTTACTTGGTAACTTGAAGGAAAGGCCACACACAATCGTTGAGGAGCTGAATCTGTTATGTACCCCGAACAGTGTGCGCTTTGTTACGATGATACACGAAATTGAGTGAAGTATTTTTTCGAACAACACAGTCCAGTCTAGAATGGTTGATATCTCTCATGATTTGAAGAGATACAACTTGATGAAACATCTCATACCCAGTTGTTGTCCTGATGTGATGGATATTATGTCTCCATATATTAAGAGTGTAGTTTGAGTAATCTTGTTAGCGTCACAACCGATGCACCTCCAGCCTGGCTTGGTTCAAAATCTGGTTTACAACTCGTGTCAAAGAAAAAGCACCAAACGCCACCGGTGTTCACTGTTTCATTCATCGTCGAGTTGAAATATTTGTTAAACCATATTGTCAAACTTGTCAACTGTGTGCCGACATGGTCTTCATGCATAAAATACTGTTCTTGCCCACACAGAAGTAAAGTGGCTGTTTGGTGGAAAGTTTCTCACCATTCTCAACCAAGTGAAGAATTTCCTCGAAATACAAGAGAAAATGGATTTGCTGGCTACATTTAATACTGAAGTACGACTGTCGTATATTGTGGACCTTCTTCAGGTGTTCTGTGAGCTCCACATGATACAAGGGAAAGATTCAAGCATGATTACTCATACGAATTATTATCTTAGCTTTCCTTGCCAAACTATAACTCTTCAGAAATAGCAGTGGAACACGGGAATCTTGTGATGATCCCTAATTTCAAGGAGGTACAGCTAGAATCCTTGGAACTAATTAATGATTTGTCAGCCAAAGATACCTTCAAGAAGAAAAAAAAATTAACAGTTCTGATGTAATTCGGTGATTGTGTATCAAAAAACAAGTGACATAACCTTTCGTGTCTTGTTGACTTTCGGATCTACACGCCTCTGTGAGTGTTTCTCTGCGTTAGTTGAAGAGTTGCAACAAGTTGGCAGTGTAAGACGATTTCTGATGTTCTCTGACAAAGACGGTGCCACGTTTTAAGTGCATTATAGCTCAGATAAAAAACACAATTGTACAGTTCCCATTGACAATACCCAACGGGCTAATTAAAGAATCTATATTAATATATTTTCTGGTGCAGTTGAGATATTTCCTTGATGACATTGGCTTTGTAAATGACCTAACAGGTGACTGACCATATGAAATTGAGGAACATCTACCACGCACACACACCACCAGGCCTCCTCATACACCTACCATGTTCGCTCGACCGGCCGATAGTCACACGATGATCTGTTGGATGTTCACTACAGTTGGATATTGACAAAAGCTAAATTAGATTCTCTGTTTGGGATTTTAATAGGTCTTTTAGGTGTTTGTTTTATTACATTGGAGTCGTGTGTTGTTAGTGTGTTGTCAGTGTTGTTAGTGTGTTGTTAGTGTTGTTAGTGTGTTGTCAGTGTTGTTAGTGTGTTGTCAGTGTTGTTAGTGTGTTGTCAGTGTTGTTAGTGTGTTGTCAGTGTTGTTAGTGTGTTGTCAGTGTTGTTAGTGTGTTGTCAGTGTTGTTAGTGTGTTGTCAGTGTTGTTAGTGTGTTGTCAAGGTTAGTGTGCTTATGTCAGTATGCTAGTGTAAGTGTCACAACTTGGGATACATTTTGTTTACACTCTTAATTTTTGGTTTACATGAGATATATATTGTTTACACCTTTGAATATGTTGTTTAAAGCTATTGTTTTGTTTACACCCTTGAGTGTGTTGTTTAAGTAAGCTATTTCTTTGTTTACACCCTTGAGTTTGTTGTTTATGTGGGATATATTTTGTTTACACCTTTAAATCTGTTGTTTAAAGATATTGTTTTGTTTGCATCTTTAAGCTTGTTGTTTATGCTCCCCTAAAAAATAAAAATAGCGACAGTGAGAGAGATATATATTCCTCAGTTTGTTTTTCTTTCACCAAAATGTGTACAGAATGCTGCCTGTTATTATAACCGGGTGACGATTTGCTCAAAGGAAATGACTCAAAATAACTCGATGACAATTTTTTTCAACACGATGCAAATTCTCTTTATTAACTTGTTATAGTCCACGTGTCTCTCTCATTAAATAACTCAAGATGGTGTGTGTGTGTGTTTGTTCAGCTTAATATACTCTTATGTTTTTGTTGTAGTTGTTGTTGTTGTAGCTGCTGTTGTTGTTGTTTTAGTCGTCGTTATTTTTGTTGTGATTAATGTTGACATAAATCAAGGCTGTGTATCTTTCTCAAAAATATCGACACACACAACCCGTCACATTTTCGTGGTTGATCGTGGCAACCTTGTCCTCACCTATGGCAGACCTCACACTACTGAAGAGATGTTGCTCTTTTAATGCCAATATTCACTCAAACACCACCAGAATCTATAAGACACTGTGTATACGTTTCTGACACACCCTGGTAGATGCAAAACACAATACTGACATTATGAGGAATCGAGTCTCGTTCCTCCTTTAAAATTAATGGATTATATTGGTAAGTTGGCTGACATCTTTATTGACTGTGGCTTCCAATATCTGTACCTTTGTGTTAAGGTTCTGTTTAGATTTCCTTTATTTACAACAGAACCTGGGAGTCTTATTATCTGTTGAATCACATGGGGAATTATTATCATTTGTTTGGGGTGTTTTTATTTGGCGTTGATTTAGTGATGATGTACAGTAGTTTTGATGGGGTTTTTTTAGCGTCGATATGGTGGTGATTTACCGTCGTTTTAGTGGTGATTTGGCGTCGATTTAGTGATTTGGTGGTGATTTACCGTTGTTTTGGTGGTGATTAGGTGGTGATTTGACGGACATTTTTCTGTTTGTATAATTTTTCTGAAGTTAGGTTAGGTTAAGTTAGGTTCCAGAGTGTAAGTTACGGCTCCTTATCTACTACAGAACACCCTGCAGATACACCGTCATTGGATTCCGTTCAGTAACCTTTGAATAATTTAACTGGAACGACAAATAACTTTTTACAAGGAAAATTTTATTTGTAAGTGTCTATTAACCTGATGTGTTATGATAGCTTTGAAAGTATGTTTTTAAGTGAGTTCATAAGTACGTATATGCACTACACTTAAGTTTAAATATACTTTTATTTATGTAACAGGTTCATACACACCCTATTACTTAACACTTAATACACTTTTCACTACTTATACACGTAATACACACACCTATTACTTAACACTTAATACACTTTTCACTACTTATACACGTAATACACACCCTATTACTTAACACTTAATACACTTTTCACTACTTATACACGTAATACACACCCTATTACTTAACACTTAATACACTTTTCACTACTTATACACGTAATACACACCCTATTACTTAACACTTAATACACTTTTCACTACTTATACACGTAATACACACCCTATTACTTAACACTTAATACACTTTTCACTACTTATACACGTAATACACACCCTATTACTTAACACTTAATACACTTTTCACTAGCTGCATAATGCACACACAATTGTATTACATTTAACACTCTAATACACTTTTCAATTACTTATGTTTTAAATACATAACTTATTACTAACACTTAATACACTTTCTTCATCATCATAATGCACATACACCTATTACTAAACACTGGTATAATTCTTTTCACTACTTAAATGACATACCTTATTATTTATGCGCTAACAAAAACCTCCTTACTTGAATTTAATACTTAAAAGGTTAAAACACACACTTATAAAAACTAATATAATCCACTCAATATCCACAAAATGCTGGCTTAATCCACTCAATATCCACAAAATGCTGGCTTAATCCACTCAATATCCACAAAATGCTGACTTAATCCACCCAATATCCACAAAATGCTGACTTAATCCACCCAATATCCACAAAATGCTGACTTAATCCACCCAATATCCACAAAATGCTGACTTAATCCATTCAATATCCACAAAATGCTGACTTAATCCACCCAATATCCACAAAATGCTGACTTAATCCACCCAATATCCACAAAATGCTGACTTAATCCTCCTAATATCCACAAAATGATGACTTAATCCACCAAATATCCACAAAATGCTGACTTAATTCTCTCTCTTTATCTCGATCGTCATAAATGCTGAGGCTCAGATTATTATTGGCAGCTCTCATTGTGTCATTGAATTCTGGTCCATTTTGTTTTACTCTAAGTGGCGTCGTGTTATTGGCAAACGCTTACAGGATCTACAAAGTGTTATGGAGTTTGATATTGATAAGCATTCGATATTTGATTTTTTTTACCTTTTTTGTTTACTTTTTTGTTGGGGTGTGTGGTGGGGGTTAGGTAGGAATTCGTGATCGTGTCTTGTTTAAAAAGGAAATTAGGATTTATTTTTAATGACTCATTTTCGTTGGTGCTTGTATTTTTGGTTGAGATTTCAAGCGTTTGTTAAGTTGATTTTAAACCCGTGAGTGCGATGGGTTAATCCCTTGAGGATAATGATTTAACCCCTCGAGGATTGTGGCTTAACCCCTTGAGTATGATGATTTAACCCCTTGAGTATGATGACTTTGCCAATTGTATACAGTCTGCCTGGTCATGTACACAGTCTGCCTGGTCATGTACACAGTCTACCTGGTCATGTACACAGTCTACCTAGTCATGTACACAGTCTTCCTGGCCATGTACACAGTCTCCCTGGTCATGTACACAGTCACCCTGGTCATGTACACATTCTATCTGGCCATGTGCGCAGTCTGCCTGGCCATCTACACAGTCTACCTGGCCTTCCACACAGTGATGTCATGCTGATAAACACCTGAGTAACATCCTGAGATGCCCCCTAGAGTGAGTGTGTGTGTGTGTGTGTGTGTGTGTGTGTGTGTGTGTGTGTGCGTCCTCCAGCCACAACAAAAGTCACACCACACTTAAAACACCACCTCCACATTTTCCTCTTCACATTAAACCCTGGCTGTTAACTGTACACTCACACAGTAAGTGCCTCTGGTATAAGTGGGTCTCTCACTTAATTTTGAATTAAGTTTTAAGTGCTTGTACGTTTCCTCGT
This sequence comes from Homarus americanus, assembly GCF_018991925.1. Lineage (NCBI taxonomy): Eukaryota > Metazoa > Arthropoda > Malacostraca > Decapoda > Nephropidae > Homarus > Homarus americanus. The sequence goes on along the minus strand of NW_024722557.1, from coordinate 2,202 downwards.
GGCTAATTATACCCGGCGCGTCTCTCATTAAGCAGAATTTACACTAATTACCTGTAAAATTTTGTGAAGATGGGTATGTAAATAGGAAGGGGAGGGGGGGCGGCTGCTCCATGTAAGAGAGACAAATTTTTCTGAATAGTTGGAAACGTAATTGTAAATCATTGACTCGTTGTGTAGAATTATTCATTTATCATTCATAGAGAGTTTGGTGTTTTTTATCACGAATCATTAATTTCAACATAATATAGAGACTTATGTATGTATTTAACGGGGAAAATATACAAATAAACAAGAATTTATCATCTATAAATGAATAAATTTTACGGTATATCTGTTATTGTTATCGAAATACAGCAATACAGTATTCATAAATTGTCTAAACCTAACCTAACCTAACCAATGTATTTTATCTTTAATATGTTTTAAGGTTAAATATCAAATTGGTTAGTTAATTTATGGACTTCCTGTAAATTGTTTGTCTTCGTTAGCAGCTGTTGTGAAGTTATTTGTTACGTATGTTTTTGTTTCATACTGTAATGGCGCTCTTCTTTTGTTATTTATTACGTGTGTTTTTTGTTTCTTTTGTTCTCTGTTCAAAGCATTGTTGGAACCTTTTTTTTCCGAATGTGTTGCAGCCTATAAGCGTTCCAGTCAGGTGTAGTACAGGTACAATAACTCTGACACTGGCTATTTATGGCTCTCGCGACAAGCTAATAAAAGTAAGTTAGTGTAGCCTCAATGAAAACATAAAATTTCCACCTCTTACGATTTTTTAACCAATTCTGCCAAAATTCTATACCTGACATGATGTTTACCTGAAAAGGGTCAATTAGTCATTACTTTCGAAGAGGTGATATTACCCCTTGATTTCTATTAGGTGAAAGGTTGGTGAAAATGTTGGTGAAAAGGTAAGTTTTGTGGCCCTGCACCAGTGAATTATGTCTGGTGGCCTGAGAATTGCCTGGGGACGCCGTGGCTAAACCCTCTTCTCCCCTTCTGACCAAAACAAAAATACGATGAAATATCTTTGTAATGGACCTCGATCTGATGTTTATAGTCCGTTATATGGAGGTTTCGTATCTAATGGGACCTCGATTAAACGGACTTTCCCCTCAATGAAGTCTTTTAAATAGATATTTCACATCTAATGGAGGTTCGATTTAACGGAATTACCTCCCCCAAAAAATCCGTTAAATGAACGTTTCATATCTACCTGAACCTCGATTTAACGGACTTTATTCTTCATATAGTCCGTTAAATGGAGGTTCCACTGTATTGTGGATCACCAGAAATGAACATAAGTTTAATGGTGTTCAAAATACTTGTTTGCATTATTTACTAAAGTAATAATGATGATGATGATGATGACGACAATAGACTGGATGCGGTTGTGGTGTCGAACAGCAACTAGCGGACGAGGGATCTCGGGTGGAAGCAGGAGCCGGTGTCGAGAATGGTGCAGATGAAGTCATGGTGATGATCAAAGAGGCAGGGGAAGCATAAGGGAGCTTTGGAACTTTGAATGTTAAGTAAGCACTGAGGAAAATATGTATGTATGTATGTATGTATGTATGTATGTATGTATGTATGTATGTATGTATGTATGTATGTAGAGCGAAGGAGAGAATTAGGTCTGACATGATGAGCGTCAAGCAGCAGTTGGGAGGAAAACAACTGATGGACTCACAACAAAACAGGAAAAATATTCACTGTTTTTTGTGTGTGTGTTTTTTTTAGACAGACTTCTCAATGGTCGAAGATGTATATACCTTAATTAAAACACAGGTATATATGAGCCTCTACTAATTAAAACACAGGTATATATGAGCCTCTACTAATTAAAACACAGGTACATATGAGCCTCTACTAATTAAAACACAGGTATATATGACCCACTACTAATTAAAAAACATGTATATATGAGCCTCTACTAATTAAAACACAGGTATATATGACCCACTACTAATTAAAAAACATGTATATATGAGCCACTACTAATTAAAACACAGGTATATATGACCCACTACTAATTAAAAAACATGTATATATGAGCCTCTACTAATTAAAACACAGGTATATATGATCCACTACTAATTAAAACACAGGTATATATGAGCCTCTACTAATTAAAACACAGGTATATATGAGCCTCTACTAATTAAAACACAGGTATATATGATCCACTACTAATTAAAACACAGG
>NW_024722556.1:0-18006 GCF_018991925.1 Homarus americanus | reverse complement strand
GACTTTTTTATACTCGATGTGGGGACTTTGTTATTCTCGATCAGGGGACTTTGTTATACTCGATCAGGGGACTTTGTTATACTCGATGATTGGGCTTTGTTATACTCGATTAGGGGACTTTGTTATACTCGATGAGGGGACTTTGCTTTTCTCGACCAAGGAAATTTTTTATACTCCATCAGGGGCTTTTGTTATACTCGATCAGGGGACTTTGTTATACTCGATGATGGGGCTTTGTTATACTCGATTACAGGACTTTGTTATACTCGAATAGGGCCTTTGTTATACTCGATCAGGGGCCTTTGTTATCATATATCAGGGGCTTTTGTTATACTCGAACCAGAGGAATTGGTAATACTCGATCAGGGGACTTTGTTATACTCGATCAGGGCCTTTGTTATACTCGATCAAGGGAATTTGTTATACTCGACCAGGGGACTTGGTTATACTAGATGAGGGGCCTTTGTTATACTCGATGAGGAGACTTTGTTGTACGGGATCAGGGGACTTTGTTATACTCGACCAGGGGCCTTTGTTATACTCGATTTGGGGACCTTGTTATACACGATGAGGGGGCTTTGATATACTCGATCAGGAAACTTTGTTATACTCGATCAGGGGACTTTGTTATACTCGATGAGGGGGCTTTGATATACTCGATCAGAGGACTTTGTTATACCCGATGAGGGGACTTTGTTATACTCGACCAGGGGACTTTTTTATACTCGATGTGGGGACTTTGTTATTCTCGATCAGGGGGCTTTGTTATACTCGATCAGGGGACTTTGTTATACTCGACTAGGGGACTTTGTTTTACTCGATCAGGGACTTTTTTATATTCGATCAGGGGACTTTGTTATACTTGATCAGGAGCCTTTATTATACTCGATCAAGGGCCTTTGTTATACTCGATCAGGGGACTTTGTTATACTCGACCAGTGGACTTTGTTATACTCGATCAGGGGGCTTTGTTTTACTCGATCAGGGGACATTACTATACTCGACCAGGGAACTTTTTAATACACGAACAGGGGATATGTTATACTCGATCAGGGGATGTGTTATACTCGATCAGGGGACTTTTTTATACTCGATGAGGAGGCTTTGTTATACTCAACCGGTGGCCTTTGTTATACTCGATTAGGTGACTTTGTTATACCCGACCATGGGACTTTGTTACACTCTATCAGGGGACTTTGTTATACTCGATCAGAGCCGCTTGTTTACTCGATCAGGGGCCTTTGTTATACCATACCAGCGGATTTTGTTATACTCGAACACAGGGGAATTTGTTATACTCGATCATGAGACTTAGTTATACTCGAACAGGGCCTTTATTATCCTCGAACAGGGGACTTTGTTTTATTCGATCAGGGAAATTTATTATACTCGACCAGGGGACTTTGTTATACTCGATCAAGGGCTTTTGTTATACTCGATCAGGGGACTTTGTTATATTCGATCAGGGGGCTTTCTTATATTCGATGAGGGGACTTTATTATACTCGATGAGGGACTTTGTTATACTCGATCAAGGGAATTTGTTATACTCGAACCAGGGGAATTTGTTATACTCGATCAGGGGACTTTGTTATACTCGATCAGGGCCTTTGTTATACTCGATCAAGGGAATTTGTTATACTCGACCAGGGGACTTTGTTATACTCGATCAGGGGGCTTTGTTATACTCGATCAGAGGACTTTGTTATACTCCATTAGCTGTCTTTGTTATACTCCATCCGGGGGCTTTGTCATACTCGATGAGGGGGCTTTGTTAGACTCGAAGAGGGGCCGTTGTTATACTCGATCAGTGGACTTTATTATACTCGATGAGCGGGCTTTGTTATACTCGACCAGGGGACATTGTTATACTCCATTAGCTGTCTTTGTTATACTCCATACGGGGGCTTTGTCATACTCGATGAGGGGGCTTTGTTATACTCGATTATGGGACATTACTATCTCGACCAGGGGACTTTGTTATATACGATCAGGGGATATGTTATACTCGATCAGCGGATGTGTTATACTCGTTCAGGGGACTTTGTTATACTCGATCAGGAGGCTTTGGTATACTCCATCAGCTGTCTTTGTGATACTCCATGAGGGGCCTTTTTCCTACTCGATGAGGGGGCTTTGTTATACTCGATCATGGGACATTACTGTCTCGACCGGGGGACTTTGTTATATACGATCAGATGATATGTTATACTCGATCAGGGGATGTGTTATACTCGATCAGGGGACTTTGTTATACTCGATCAGGGGACTTTTTGTACTCGATGAGGGGACTTTTTTATACTAGATGAGGGGGCCTTGTTATACTCGATTAAGCAGCTTTGTTTTGCTCAATAAAGGGACTTTGTTATACTCGATTAGGGGCCTTTGTTATACTCGATCAGGGGACTTTGTAATACTGGACCAGGGGACTTTGTTATACTCGACCAGGGGACTTTGTTATACTCGATCAAGGGATCTTGTTATACATGATGAAGGGGCTTTGATATACTCAATCAGGGGACTTTGTTATACTCGATCAGGGGACTTTGTTATACTCGATCAGGGGACTTTGTTATACTCGATTAGGGGACTTTGTTATACTCGATCATGAGACTTTGTTATACTGCATGAGGGGCCTTAATTATACTCGACCAGGGGGCTTTGATATTCTCGATCAGGGGACTTTGTTATGCTCGGTCAGGGGAGTTTATTATACTCGACCATGGGACTTTGTTATACTCAATCAGGGAACTTTTTTATACTCGACCAGGGGAATTTGTTATACTCGATCATTGGACTTTGTTTTACTCGATCAGGAAACTTTGTTATACTCGAATAGCGGCCTTTGTTATACTCGATGAGGGACCTTTGTTATACTATATCAGGGGCTTTTGTAATACTCGAAACAGGGGAATTTGTTATACTCGATCAGGGGACTTTGTAATACTCGATCAGCGCCTTTGTTATACTCGATCAAGGGAATTTGTTATACTCGACTACGGGACTTTGTTATACTAGATCAGGGGACTTTGTTATTTTAGATGAGTGGACTTTGTTATACCTCATGAAAGGGCATTTGTTATACTCGATCAAGCGTCTTTTCTATACTCGATCAAGGGATTTTGTTAAACTAGATTAGGGGACTTTGTTATATTCGATTAGGGGGCTTTGTTATAGTCGACCAGGGGACTTTGTTATTCTCGATTAGGGGACTTTGATATATTCGATTAGGGGGCTTTGTTATCCTCGATCAGGGGGCTTTGTTATACTTGACCAGGGGACTTTGTTTTACTCGATGAGGGGACTTTGTTATACTCGATCAGGGGACTTGTTATAATCCTTCAGGGGGCTTTGTTATACTCGATGATTGGTCTTTGTTATACTCGATCAGAGGATGTGTTATACTCGATCAGGGGACTTTGTTATACTCGATCAGGAGACTTTATTATACTCAAACGGGGGCCTTTGTTATACTCGATCGGGAGACTTTGTTGTACTCGATCAGGGGACTTTGTTATACTCGACCAGGGGACTTTGTTATACTTGATCAGGGGACTTTGTTATACTCGATTAGGGTACTTTGTCATACTCGATGAGGGAGCTTTGTTATACTCGATTATGGGAAATTACTATGTCGACCAGGGGACTTTGTTATATACGATCAGGAGATATGTTATACTCGACCAGGGGATGTGTTATACTCGACCAGGGGACTTTGTTATACTCGATCATTGGACTTTTTTTACTCCATCAGGAGACTTTGTTATACTCGAACAGGGGACTTTGTTATACTTGATCAGGGGACTTTGTTATACTCGATGAGGGCCTTTGTTATACTCGATCAGGAGACTTTGTTATACTCGACCAGGGGACTTTGTTATACTCGATCAGGGGAATTTGTAATACTTGACGAGTGGACTTTGTTATACTCGATAAGGGGACTTTTTTATACTCGACCAGGGGACTTTGTTATACTCGATCAGGGGCCTTTGTTATACTCGATCGGGGGACTTTGTTATATACAATCAGAGGACTTTGCTATACTCGATCGGGGGACTTTGTTTTCCTCGATCAGGGGCTTTGCTATACTCGATCAAGGGACTTTGTTAAACTCGATTAATGGCCTTTATTATACTCGATCAAGGGCCTTTGTTAAACTCCATTAGGGGACTTTGTTATACTCGATCAGAGGACTTTGTTATACTCGATCAGGGGACTTTGTTATACTCGACCAGGGGAGTTTGTTATACTCGATCAGGAGGTTTTGTTATACTCGATCAGGGGACATTACTATACTCGACCAGGGAACTTTGTTATACACGATCAGGGGATATGTTATACTCGAGCAGGGGATGTGTTATACTCGATCACTGGGCTTTGTTATACTCAAACGGAGGCCTTTGTTTTTCTCGATCAGGGGCCTTTGTTATCCTCGATCAATGGACTTTGTTATACTCGATCAGTGGACTTTGTTATACTCGATCAGGGGGCTTTGTTTTCCTTGATCAGGGGACTTGGTTATACTCCATCAGTGTCTTTGTTATACTCCATCAGGGGCCTTTGTTATACTCGACCAGGGGACTTTGTTATACTCGATCAGAGGACTTTTTTATACTTGATCAGGGGACTTTGATATACTCGATCAGGGGCCTTTGTTATGCTCGACCAGAGGACTTTGTTATACTCGATCAGGGGACTTTGTTATACTCGATCAGGGTGCTTTGATATACTCGACCAGGGGACTTTGTTATACTCGATTAGTGGACTTTGTTATTCTCGATGATTTGGCTTTGTTTTACTCGATCTAGGGCCTTTGTCATAATCGATCAGGGGACTTTGTTAGACTCGATGAGGGGCCTTTGTTATACTCGATGAGGGGACTTTGTTATATTCGATCAGGGGGCTTTCTTATATTCAACCAAGGGACTTTGTTATACTCGATCAGGGGGCTTTGTTATATTCGATTTTGTGACTTTGTTATACTCGATGAGGGACTTTGTTATTCTCGATCAATGGCCTTTGCTAAACTCAATTAGGGGACTTTGTTAGTCTCGATTAGGGGCCTTTGTTATTCTCGATCAGGGGATTTTGTTATACCTGATCAGGGGGCTTTGTTATACTCGACGAGGGGCCTTTGTTATGCTCGATCAGAGGCTTTTGTTATACTATATGAGGGGCTTTTGTTATACTCGAACCAGGGAAATTTGTTATACTCGATCATGAGACTTTGTTATACTCGATCAGGGCCTTTATTATATTCGACCAGGGGAGTTTGATATACTCGATCAGGGGATTTTGTTATACTCGGTATGGGGGCTTTATTATACTCAATCAGGGGACTTTGTTATACTCGATCAGGGGGCTTTGTTATACCCAACCAGGGTGCTTTGTTATACTCGATCAGGGGACTTTGTTATACTCGATCAGGGGGCTGTGTTTTCCTCGATCAGGGGACTTTGTTATACTCCATCATGGTCTTTGTTATACTCCATCAGGGGCCTTTGTTATACTCGACCAGGGGACTTTGTTATACGCAATCAGGGGACTTTGTTATACTTGATTAGGGGACTTTGTAATATTCGATCAGGCGGGTTTGTTATTCTAGACCAGAGGCCTTTGTTATGCTCGATAAGGGGACTTTGTTATATTCGATTAGGGGACTTTGTTTTACTCGACCAGGGGCCTTTGTTATGGTCAACCAGGGGACTTTGTTATGCTCAATCAGGGGACTTTGTTATACTTGATCAGGGGGCTTTGTTGTCCTCGACCAGGGGACTTTGTTATACTCTATCAGGGGACTTTGTTATGCTCGATGATTGGGCTTTCTTATACTCGATCAAGGGCCTTTGTCATAATCGATCAGGGGACTTTGTTAGACTCGAAGAAGGGCCTTTGTTATACTCGATGAGAGGCCTTTTTTATACTTGATCATGACCCATTGTTATATTCAACCAGGGGGACTTTGTTATACTCGACCAGGGGAATTTGTTATACTCGATCAGGGGATCTTGGTATACACGATGAAGGGGATTTGATATACTCGATCAGGGGACTTTGTTATACTCGATCAGGGGACTTTGTAATACTCGATCAGGGGACTTTGTTATACTCGATTAGGGGACTTTGTTATACTCGATGAGGGGACTTTGCTTTTCTCGACCAAGGAAATTTGTTATACTCCATCAGGGGCTTTTGTTATATTCGATCAGGGGACTTTGTTATACGCGATGATTGGGCTTTGTTATACTCGATTAGAGGACTTTGTAATACTCGAATAGGGCCTTTGTTATACTGGATCAGGGGCCTTTGTTATACTATATCAGGGGCTTTTGTTATACTCGAACCAGGGGAATTTGTTATACTCGATCAGGGGACTTTGTTATACTCGATCAGGGCCTTTGTTATACTCGATCAAGGGAATTTGTTATACTCGACCAGGGGACTTTGTTATACTAGATCAGGGGCCATTGTTATACTCGATGAGGAGACTTTGTTGTACTCGATCAGGGGACTTTGTTATACTCGACCAGGGGACTTTGTTATACTCGATTTGGGGACCTTGTTATACACGATGAGGGGGCTTTGATATACTCGATCAGGGGACTTTGTTATACTCGATCAGGGGACTTTGTTATACTCGATGAGGGGGCTTCGATATACTCGATCAGGGGACTTTGTTATACCCGATGATGGGACTTTGTTATACTCGTCCAGGGGACTTTTTTGTACTCGAAGTGGGGCCTTTGTCATTCTCGATGAGGGGGCTTTGTTATACTCGATCATGGGACATTACTATCTCGACCAGGGGACTTTCTTATATACGATCAGGGGATGTGTTATACTCGATCAGGGGATGTGTTATACTCGATCAGGGGACTTTGTTATACTCGATTAGCTTTTGCTATACTTCTGACCAGGGACTTTTGTTTTACTCGGATCAGGGGACTTTGTTATACCTGATCAGGGACTTTGTTATAATCCTTCAGGGGCTTTGTTATACTCTGGATGATTGGTCTTTGTTATACCTGATCAGGGACTTGTTATACCTGATCGAGACTTTATTATACCAAACGGGGGCCTTTTGTTATACTCTCGATCGGGAGATCAAGGTAATTTCGATGAGGGGCCTTTGTTATACTCGACCAGGGGTTTTTGTTATACTCCATCAGCTGTCTTTGTTATACTCCATCAGGGGCCTTTGTCATACTCGATGAGGGGGCTTTGTTATACTCGATTATGGGACATTACTATCTCGACCAGGGAACTTTGTTATATACTATCAGGAGATATGTTATACTCGATCAGTGGATGTGTTATACTCGACCAGGGGACTTTGTTATACTCGATCATTGGACTTTTTTTACTCCATCAGGAGACTTTGTTATACTCGACCAGGGGACTTTGTTATTCTCGATTAGGACTTCGGTTATACCTTCGATCAGGCCTTTTTGTTATACTCTCGATCAGAGACTTTTATAATACTCGACCAGGGAGACTTTTATATACTCGATCAGGGAATTTGTATTACTTGAGAGGGACTTTGTTCCCACTCGATAAGGGACTTTTTTATACTTCTGATTCAGGGACTTTGTTAGACTCGATCAGCCTTTGTTATACTCGATCGATTTTTTGTTATGCCAATGATCAGAGTACTCTTTGTTATACTCGATCGGGGGACTTTGTTTTACTTGATCAGGGGCTTTGCTATACTCGATCAAGGGACTTTGTTAAACTCGATTAATGGCCTTTATTATACTCCAAGAAGGGCCTTTGTTATACTCGATTAGGGGACTTTGTTATAGTCGATCAGAGGACTTTTTTATACTCGATCAGGGGACTTTGTTATACTCGACCAGGGGACTTTGTTATACACGATCAGGGGATAAGTTATACTCGATCAGGGGATGTGTTAAACTCGATCACTGGAATTTGATATACGCGATCAGGAGGCTTTGTTATACTCAAACGGAGGCCTTTGTTTTTCTCGATCAGGGGCCTTTGTTATCCTCGATTAATGGACTTTGTTATACTCGATTAGGGGACTTTGTTATACTCGATCAGGGGGCTTTGTTTTCCTTGATCAGGGGACTTTGTTATACTCCATCAGTGTCTTTGTTATACTCCATCAGGGGCCTTTGTTATACTCGACCAGGGGACTTTGTTATACTCGATCAGGGGATTTTGTTATACTTGATCAGGGGACTTTGTTATACTCGATCAGGGGCCTTTGTTATGCTCGACCAGAGGACTTCGTTATACTCGATCAGGGGACTTTGTTATACTCGATCAGGGGGCTTTCATATACTCGACCAGGGGACTTTGTTATACTCGATTAGTGGACTTTGTTATTCTCGATGATTTGGCTTTGTTTTACTCGATCTTGGGCCTTTGTCATAATCGATCAGGGGACTTTGTTAGACTCGATGAGGGGCCTTTGTTATACTCGATGAGGGGACTTTGTTATATTCGATCAGGGGGCTTTCTTATATTCAACCAGGGGACTTTGTTATACTCGATCGGGGGGCTTTGTTATATTCGATTAGGTGACTTTGTTATACTCGATGAGGGACATTTGTTATTCTCGATCAAGAGCCTTTGCTAAACTCAATTAGGGGACTTTGTTAGACTCGATTAGGGGCCTTTGTTATTCTCGATCAGGGGATTTTGTTATACCTGATCAGGGGGCTTTGTTATACTCGACGAGGGGCCTTTGTTATGCTCGATCAGAAGCTTTTGTTATACTATATGAGGGGCTTTTGTTATACTCGAACCAGGGGAATTTGTTATACTCGATCATGAGACTTTGTTATACTCGATCAGGGCCTTTATTATACTCGACCAGGGGGGTTTGATATACTCGATCAGGGGATTATGTTATACTCGGTATGGGGGCTTTATTATACTCAATCAGGGGACTTTGTTATACTCGATCAGGGGGCTTTGTTATACCCGACCAGGGTGCTTTGATATACTCGATCAGGGGACTTTGTTATACTCGATCAGGGGGCTGTGTTTTCCTCGATCAGGGGACTTTGTTATACTCCATCATGGTCTTTGTTATACTCCATCAGGGGCCTTTGTTATACTCGACCAGGGGACTTTGTAATACGCAATCAGGGGACTTTGTTATACTTGATCAGGGGACTTTGTAATATTCGATCAGGGGGGTTTGTTATTCTAGACCAGAGGCCTTTGTTATGCTCGATAAGGTGACTTTGTTATATTATCTGGATTAGGGACTTTTGTTTTACCTGACCAGGGCCTTGTTATGGTCAACCAGGGGACTTTGTTATGCTCAATCAGGGGACTTTGTTATACTTGATCAGAGGGCTTTGTTTTCCTCGACCAGGGGACTTTGTTATACTCGATCAGGGGACTTTGTTATGCTCGATGATTGGGCTTTCTTATACTCGATCAAGGGCCTTTGTCATAATCGATCAGGGGACTTTGTTAGACTCGAAGAGGGGCCTTTGTTATACTCGATGAGAGGCCTTTTTTATACTCGATCATGAGCCATTGTTATATTCAACCAGGGGGACTTTGTTAAACTCGACCAGGGGAATTTGTTATACTCGATCAGGGATCTTGGCATAATTTATGAAGGATTTGATATACTGATCAGGGACTTTGTTATACTCATCAGGGACTTTGTAATACCTGGATCAGGGACTTTGTTATACTCGATTAGGGGACTTTGTTATACTCGATGAGGGGACTTTGCTTTTCTCGACCAAGGAAATTTGTTATACTCCATCAGGGGCTTTTGTTATATTCGATCAGGGGACTTTGTTATACTCGATGATTGGAAATTGTTATACTCGATTAGAGGACATTGTTATACTCGAATAGGGCCTTTGTTATACTCGATGAGGGGCCTTTGTTATACTATATTAGGGGCTTTTGTTATACTCGAACCAGGGGAATTTGTTATACTCGATCAGTGGACTTTGTTATACTCGATATGGGCCTTTGTTATACTTGATCAAGGGAATTTGTTATACTCGACCAGGGGACTTTGTTATACTAGATCAGGGGCCTTTGTTATACACGTTGAGGAGACTTTGTTGTACTCGATCAGGGGACTTTGTTATACTCGACCAGGGGACTTTGTTATACTCGATTTAGGGACCTTGTTATACACGATGAGGGGGCATTGATATACTCGATCAGGGGACTTTGTTATACTCGATCAGGGGACTTTGTGATACTCGATGAGGGGGCTTTGATATACTCGATCAGGGGACTTTGTTATACCCGATGAGGGGACTTTGTTATACTCGTCCAGGGGACTTTTTTGTACTCGAAGTGGGGCCTTTGTCATTCTCGATGAGGGGGCTTTGTTATACTCGATCATGGGACATTACTATCTCGACCAGGGGACTTTCTTATATACGATCAGGGGATGTGTTATACTCGATCAGGGGATGTGTTATACTCGATCAGGGGACTTTGTTATACTCGATCAGGGGACTTTGTTGTACTCGATCAGGGGACTTTTTTATACTCGATCAGGGGCCTTTGTTATACTCGATCAGGGACTTTGTTATACTCCATTAGCTGTCTTTGTTATACTCCATCCGGAGGCTTTGTCATACTCGATGAGGGGGCTTTGTTATACTCGATGAGGGGCCTTTGTTATACTCGATCAGTGGACTTTATTATACTCAATGAGGGGGCTTTGTTATACTCGACCAGGGGACTTTGTTATACTCCATTAGCTGTCTTTCTTATACTCCATCCGGGGGCTTTGTCATACTCGATGAGGGGGCTTTGTTATACTCGATTATGGGACATTACTATGTCGACCGGGGGACTTTGTTATATACGATCAGATGATATGTTATACTCGATCAGGGGATGTGTTATACTCGATCAGGGGACTTTTTGTACTCGATGAAGGGACCTTTTTTAATATTCGATGAGGGGGCCTTGTTATACTCGATCAGGCGGCTTTGTTATGCTCGATAAAGGGACTTTGTTATACTCGATTAGGGGCCTTTGTTATACTCGATCAGGGGACTTTGTAATACTCGACCAAGGGACTTTGTTATACTCGACCAGGTGACTTTGTTATACTCGATCAGGGGATCTTGTTATACACGATGAAGGGGCTTTGATATACTCGATCAGGGGACTTTGTTATACTCCATCAGGGGACTTTGTTATACTCGATCAGGGGACTTTGTTATACTCGATCAGGGGACTTTGTAATACTCGACCAGGGGACTTTGTTATAGTCAACCACGGGACTTTGTTATACTCGATTAGGGGACTTTGTTATACTCGATGAGGGGGCTTTGATATACTCTATCAGGGGACTTTATTATACTTGACCAGGGGACTTTGTTATACGCAATCAGGGGACTTTGTTATACTTGATCAGGGGACTTTGTAATATTTGATCAGGGGGGTTTGTTATTCTAGACCAGAGGCCTTTGTTATGCTCGATAAGGGGACTTTGTTATACTCGATCAGTGGCGTTTGTTATACTCGATTAGGGGACATTACTATACTCGACCAGGGAACTTTGTTATACACGAACAGGGGATATGTTATACTCGTTCAGGGGATCTTGTTATACACGATGAAGGGGCTTTGATATACTCGATCAGGGGACTTTGTTATACTCGATCAGGGGACTTTGTTATACTCGATCAGGGGACTTTGTTATACTCGATCAGGGGACTTTGTAATACCGACCAGGGACTTTGTTATTCTCGATCAGGGGGCTTTGTTATACTCGATCAGGGGACTTTGTTATACACGATGATTGGGCTTTGTTATACTCGATTAGGGGACTTTGTTATACTCGATCAGGGGACTTTGTTATACTCGACCAGGGGACTTTGTTATACTTGATCAGGGGACTTTGTTATACTCGACCAGGGGTCTTTGTTATGCTCGATCAGAGGACTTTATTATACTCGATCGGGAGACTTTGTTGTACTCGATCAGGGGACTTTGTTATACTCGACCAGGGGACTTTGTTATACTTGATCAGGGGACTTTGTTATACTCGATCAGGGCCTTTGTTATACTCGATCAGGAGACTTAGTTATTCTCGACCAGGGGACTTTGTTATACTCGATCAGGGGAATTTGTAATACTTGACGAGGGGACTTTGTTATACTCGATAAGGGGACTTTGTTATACTCGACCAGGGGACTTTGTTATACTCGATCAGGGGCCTTTGTTATACTCGATCGGGGGACTTTGTTATACACGATCAGAGGACTTTGTTATACTCGATCGGGGGATTTTGTTTTACTCGATCAGGGGCTTTCCTATACTCGATCAGGGGACTTTGTTAAACTCGATTAATGGCCTTTATTATACTCGATCAAGGGCCTTTGTTATACTCCATTAGGGGACTTTGTTATACTCGATCAGAGGACTTTGTTATACTCGATCAGGGGACTTTGTTATACTCGACCAGGGGACTTTGTTATACTCGATCAGGAGGTTTTGTTATACTCGATCAGGGGATGTGTTATACTCGATCAATGGGCTTTGTTATACTCAAACGGAGGCCTTTGTTTTTCTCGATGAGGGGCCTTTGTTATCCTCGATCAATGGACTTTGTTATACTCGATCAGTGAACTTTGTTATACTCGATTAGGGGGCTTTGTTTTCCTTGATCAGGGGACTTTGTTATACTCCATCAGTGTCTTTGTTATACTCCATCAGGGGCCTTTGTTATACTCGACCAGGGGACTTTGTTATACTCGATCAGAGGACTTTGTTATACTTGATCAGGGGACTTTGTTATACTCGATCAGGGGCCTTTGTTATGCTCGACCAGAGGACTTCGTTATACTCGATCAGGGGACTTTGTTATACTCGATCAGGGGGCTTTCATATACTCGACCAGGGGACTTTGTTATACTCGATTAGTGGACTTTGTTATTCTCGATGATTTGGCTTTGTTTTACTCGATCTTGGGCCTTTGTCATAATCGATCAGGGGACTTTGTTAGACTCGATGAGGGGCCTTTGTTATACTCGATGAGGGGACTTTGTTATATTCGATCAGGGGGCTTTCTTATATTCAACCAGGGGACTTTGTTATACTCGATCAGGGGGCTTGGTTATATTCGATTAGGTGACTTTTTATACTCGATGAGGGACATTTGTTATTCTCGATCAAGGGCCTTTGCTAAACTCAATTAGGGGACTTTGTTAGACTCGATTAGGGGCCTTTGTTATTCTCGATCAGGGGATTTTGTTATACCTGATCAGGGGGCTTTGTTATACTCGACGAGGGGCCTTTGTTATGCTCGATCAGAGGCTTTTGTTATACTATATGAGGGGCTTTTGTTATACTCGAACCAGGGGAATTTGTTATACTCGATCATGAGACTTTTTTATACTCGATCAGGGCCTTTATTATACTCGACCAGGGGGGTTTGATATACTCGATCAGGGGATTTTGTTATACTCGGTATGGGGGCTTTATTATACTCAATCAGGGGACTTTGTTATACTCGATTAGGGGGCTTTGTTATACCCGACCAGGGTGCTTTGTTATACTCGATCAGGGGACTTTGTTATACTCGATCAGGGGGCTGTGTTTTCCTCGATCAGGGGACTTTGTTATACTCCATCATGGTCTTTGTTACTCCATCAGGGGCTTTTGTTATACTCGACCAGGGGACTTTATGTAATATTCGATCAGGGGCTTTGTTATTCTCGACCAGAGGCCTTTGTTATGCTCGATAAGGGGACTTGTTATACTCGATCAGTGGCCTTTGTTATATACTTTCGATTAGGGACATTACTATACTCGACCAGAACTTTGTTATACACGAACAGGGGATATGTTATACTCGTTCAGAAGTTTGTTATACTCGATGAGGGGACATTGTTATACTCGATCAAGGGGCTTTGTTTTCCTTGATCAGGGTCTTTGTTATACTCCATCAGGGTCTTTGTTACTCTCCATCAGGGGCTTTTGTTATACTCGACCAGGGGATTTTGTTATACTCGATTAGGGGACGTTGTTATACTTGATCACTGGACTTTGTAATATTCGTTCAGGGGGGCTTTGTTATACTCGACCAGGGGCCTTTTTTATGTTCGATAAAGGGACTTTGTTATACTCGATCTGGGGCCTTTGTTATTCTCGATCAGGGGACTTTGTTTTACTCGACCAGGGGACTTTGTTATACTCGATCAAGGGACTTTGTTATACTCGATCAGGGGAATTTGTTATACTCGACCAGGGGACTTTCTTATACTCGATGATTGGGCTTTGTTATCTCGATCAGGGGAACTTTTGTTATATACTCGACCAGGGTCTTTCTTATGCTAAACCAATGGTCTTTGTTATACTCGATCAAAGGGCTTTGTATATTCGGACTTTGTTTTACTCGACCAGGGGCCTTTGTTATAGTCAGCAGGGGACTTTGTTATGCTCCAATCAGGGGACTTTGTTATATACTTGATCAGGGGGCTTTGTTTTCCTCGACCAGGGACTTTGTTATACTCGATCAGGGGACTTTGTTATACTCGATGATTGGGCTTTTCATATACTCGATCAAGGGCCTTTGTCATAATCGATCAGGGGACTTTGTTAGACTCGAAGAGGGGCCTTTGTTATACTCGATGAGAGGCCTTTGTTATACTCGATCATGAGCCATTGTTATATTCAACCAGGGGGATTTTGTTATACTCGACCAGGGGAATTTGTTATACTCGATCAGGGGATCTTGGTATACACGATGAAGGGGATTTGATATACTCGATCAGGGGACTTTGTTATACTCGATCAGGGGACTTTGTAATACTCGACCAGGGGACTTTGTTATAGTCGACCAGAGGACTTTGTTATATTCGATTCGGGGACTTTGTTATACTCGATGAGGGGGCTTTGAGATACTCGATCAGGGGACTTTGTTATACTCGACCATGGGACTTTTTTATACTCGATTAGGAGGCTTTGTTATACTCAACCGGTGGCCTTTGTTATACTCGATCAGGTGACTTTGTTATACTCGACCATGGGACTTTGTTATACTCTATCAGGGGACTTTGTTATACTCGATCAGAGCCGCTTGTTTACTCGATGAGGGGTCTTTGTTATACCATACCAGGGGATTTTGTTATACTCGAACCAGGGGAATTTGTTATACTCGATCATGAGACTTAGTTATACTCGATCAGGGAAATTTATTATACTCGACCAGGGGAGTTTGTTATACTCGATCAAGGGCTTTTGTTATACTCGATCAGGGGACTTTGTTATATTCGATCAGGGGGCTTTCTTATATTCGATGAGGGGACTTTGTTATACTCGATGAGGGACATTGTTATATTCGATTAGGTGACTTTGTTATACTCGATGAGGTGCCTTTGGTAGACTCGATGAGAGGCCTTTGTTATACTCGATTAGAGAACTTTGTTATACTCGATGAGGGGCCTTTGTTATACTTGATCAAGGGCTTTTGTTATACTCGAACCAGGGGACTGTCTTATTCGAGATCATGAGACTTTGTTATACTCCATGAGGGGCCTTTATTAATCTCGACCAGGGGCTTTGATATTCTCGATCAAGTGACTTTGTTATTCTCGATGAGGGGATTTGTTATACTCGACCAGCGGACTTTTTTGTGCTCGATCAGGGGACTTTCTTATACTCGATCAGAGGACTTTGTTATACTCGATCAGGGGCCTTTGTTATACTCGATTAGGGGCCTTTGTTATTCTCGATCAGGGGACTTTGTTATACCTGATCAGGGGCTTTGTTATACTCGACCAGGGGCCTTTGTTATGCTCGATCAGAGGCCTTTGTTATACTATATGAGGGGCTATTGTTATACTCGAACCAGGGGAATTTGTTATACTCGATCATGAGACTTTGTTACACTCGATCAGGGCCTTTATTATACTCGACCAGGGGGGTTTGATATACTCGATCAGGGGATTTTGTTATACTCGGTATGGGGGCTATATTATACTCAATCAGGGGACTTTGTTATACTCGATCAGGGGTCTTTGTTATACTCGATCAGGGGGCTTTGTTATACCCGACCAGGGTGCTTTGTTATACTCGATCAGGGGACTTTGTTATACTCCATCATGGTCTTTGTTATACTCCATCAGGGACCTTTGTTATACTCGACCAGGGGACTTTGTTATACTCAATCAGGGGACTTTGTTATACTTGATCAGGGGACTTTGTAATATTCGATCAGGGGGCTTTGTTATTCTCGACCAGAGGCCTTTGTTATGCTCGATAAGGGGACTTTGTTATACTCGATCAGTGGCCTTTGTTATACTCGATTAGGGGACATTACTATACTCGACCAGGGAACTTTGTTATACACGAACAGGGGATATGTTATACTCGTTCAGGGGATTTGTTATACTCGATGAGGGGACTTTGTTATACTCGATCAGGGGGCTGTGTTTTCCTTGATCAGGGGTCTTTGTTATACTCCATCAGGGTCTTTGTTATACTCCCTCAGGGGCTTTTGTTATACTCGACAAGGGGACTTTGTTATACTCGATCAGGGGACTTTGTTATACTTGATTACTGGACTTTGTAATATTCGATCAGGGGGGCTTTGTTATACTCGACCAGGGGCCTTTGTTATGCTCGATAAGGGGACTTTGTTATACTCGATCAGGGGCCTTTGTTATTCTCGACCAGGGGAATTTGTTTTACTCGACCAGGGTACTTTGTTATACTCGATCAGGGGACTTTGTTATACTCGATCAGGGGACTTTGTTATACTCGATCAGGGGGCTTGAATATACTCGATCAGGGGACTTTCTTATACTCGATGATTGGGCTTTGTTATACTCGATCAGGAGACTTTGTTATACTCGACCAGGGTCCTTTGTTATGCTCGACCAGTGGTCTTTGTTATACTCGATCAAAGGGCTTTGTTATATTCGATAAGGGGACTTTGTTTTACTCGACCAGGGGCCTTTGTTATGGTCAACCAGGGGACTTTGTTATGCTCAATCAGGGGACTTTGTTATACTTGATCAGGGGTCTTTGTTTTCCTCGACCAGGGGACTTTGTTATACTCGATCAGGGGACTTTGTTATACTCGATGATTGGGCTTTCTTATACTCGATCAAGGGCCTTTGTCATAATCGATCAGGGGACTTTGTTAGACTCGAAGAGGGGCCTTTGTTATACTCGATGAGAGGCCTTTGTTATACTCGATCATGAGCCATTGTTATATTCAACCAGGGGGATTTTGTTATACTCGACCAGGGGAATTTGTTATACTCGATCAGGGGATCTTGGTATACACGATGAAGGGGATTTGATATACTCGATCAGGGGACTTTGTTATACTCGATCAGGGGACTTTGTAATACTCGACCAGGGGACTTTGTTATAGTCGACCAGAGGACTTTGTTATATTCGATTCGGGGACTTTGTTATACTCGATGAGGGGGCTTTGAGATACTCGATCAGGGGACTTTGTTATACTCGACCATGGGACTTTTTTATACTCGATCAGGAGGCTTTGTTATACTCAACCGGTGGCCTTTGTTATACTCGATCAGGTGACTTTGTTATACTCGACCATGGGACTTTGTTATACTCTATCAGGGGACTTTGTTATACTCGATCAGACCCGCTTGTTTACTCGATGAGGGGTCTTTGTTATACCATACCAGGGGATTTTGTTATACTCGAACCAGGGGAATTTGTTATACTCGATCATGAGACTTAGTTATACTCGATCAGGGAAATTTATTATACTCGACCAGGGGAGTTTGTTATACTCGATCAAGGGCTTTTGTTATACTCGATCAGGGGACTTTGTTATATTCGATCAGGGGGCTTTCTTATATTCGATGAGGGGACTTTGTTATACTCGATGAGGGACTTTGTTATATTCGATTAGGTGACTTTGTTATACTCAATGAGGTGCCTTTGGTAGACTCGATGAGAGGCCTTTGTTATACTCGATTAGAGGACTTTGTTATACTCGATGAGGGGCCTTTGTTATACTTGATCAAGGGCTTTTGTTATACTCGAACCA
>NW_024722555.1:0-82422 GCF_018991925.1 Homarus americanus | reverse complement strand
GGAGGAAGGGGGAAGGGAGGGAGGGGAGGGGAGGAGGAGGGAGGGAGGAGGAGAGGAGGTGTGGGGAGGAGGGGGGGAGGGAGGAGAGGAGGGGATGGGGGGGGAGGGGAGGGAGGTGAGAGGGGAGGGGAGTGGGGAGGGGAGGGGAGTGGGAGGGAGGGGAGGAAGAGGGGAGGGGAGGGGGAGGGGGAGGGGAGGAGGGAGGGGAGGGGAGGGGAGTGGAGGGAAGGGGAGGGGAGGGGAGGGGAGGGGAGGTGGGGAGGGAAGGGGGAGGGAGGGATGGGGAGGGGAGGGAAGGGGGAGGGAGGGGAGGGAGGGGAGAGGGGGAGGGGAGGGGGAGGGAGAAGGGAGGGGAGGGAAGGGTGGGGAGGGGAGGGGGAGGGGAGGAGGGGGAGGGGTGGGAGGGGAGGGAGGGAGGTGGGAGGGGAGGGGAGGGGAGGGGAGGGAGGGGAGGGGAGGGATGGGAGGGGAGGGGAGGGGGAGGGGAGGGAGGAGGGAAGGGGAAGGAGGGGAGGGAGGGGAGGTGGAGGGAGGGGAGGAAGGGGAGGGGGAGGGAGGGAGGGAGGGAGGGGGTGGGAGGGGAGGGAGAGGGGAGGGGAAGGGAGGGAGGGGAGGGGAGGAGGGGGAGGGGAGGGGGAGGGAGGGGAAGGGAGGAGGGGGGAGGGGAGGGAAGGGGGGAGGGAGGGAGGGGAGGGGAGGGGAGGGGAGAGGGGAGGGAGGAAGGGAGGGGAGGGGAGGGGAGGGGAGGGGAGGGAGGAGGTGGGAGGGAGGGAGAGGGGAGGGAGGGGAGGGAGGGGAGGGGAGGGGAGGAGGGAGGGGGAGGGAGGGAGGGAAGGGAGGGGGAGGGAGGGAGGGAAGGAGTGTGAGGGAGGGAGGGGAGGGAGGGAGGGGAGGAGGAAGTGGGAAGGGGAGGGGAGGGAGGGGAGTGGAGGGAGGGAGGGAGGAGAGGAGGAGGAGGGGAGGGGAGGGAGGGGAGGAGATGGAGGGAGGAGGGAAGGAGGGGAGTGGAGGAGGGAGGTGGGGAGGAGGGGAGGGGAGGGGAGGGAGGGAGGGAGGGGAGGGGGAGGGGAGGGGAGGGGGGAGGGGAGGGAGGGGAGGGGAGGGGGGAGGGGAGGGATGGGGAGGTGGGAGGGATGGGAGGGGGAGGGGAGGGGACTGGGGGAGGGGAGGGGATTGGGAGGGGAGGGGGAGGGAGGGGAGGGGGAGGGGAGGGGAGGGGAGGGGAGGGGAGGGGAGGGAGGGGAAGGAGGGGATGGGGAGGGAGGATGGGGAGGGAGGGAAGGGAGGGAGTGGGAGGGGAGGGAGGGAGGGAGGAAGGGAGGGGAGGGAGGGAGGGAAGGGGAGGGAGGGGGAGGGGAGAGGAGGGGAGGGGAGGGGAGGGGATTGGGGAGGGGAGGGAGGGAGGGGAGGTGGAGGGGAGGGGAGTGGGAGGAGGGAGGGTGGGAGGGGAGGGGAGTGGAGGGGGGAAGAGGAGGGGAGGGGTGGGGAGGGGAGGGAGTGTGAATGGAGAGGATGGGGGTAGGGAGGGATTGGGGGAGGGAGGGAGGTGGGGAGGGAGGGGAGGGGAGGGGAGGGATGGGAGGGGAAGGGAGAGGGGAGGGGGGGGGGGAGGGGAGGGAAGGGGTGTGGGGGAGGGAGGGGAGGGGAGGGGGAGGGAGGGAGGGGAGGGGGAGGGAGGGAGGGGAGGGGGTGGGTGTGGGAGGGAGGAAGGGAGGGGAGGGGAGGGGAGGGGAGGAGAGGGGAGGGAGGGGGGGAAGCGGAGGGAGTGTGGGGAGGGGAGGAGTTTGAATGGAGAGAATGGGGGTATGGGAGGGTATTGGAGGTGGGAGGGAGAGGAGGGGAGTGTGGAGAGGAGTGAGGTGAGCGGGGAGGGGATATAAATAGGATGGGGGAATTACTGTTAAGCCAACACAATATAATAAATATACATATAATCAAATGATGCATCCCAATATACAGGTAACATTCTAACCTAACCTAGCCTTTTATCCTATCGTAACCTTAACCTATTCTAAAAATTGAAGTAACCTAACCTTAACCTATTTCTAAAATTAAGTTAACCTAACCCAACTCATTCTAAAATTAAAGTAACCCAACCTTAACCTAGTCTAAGATTATCATAACCCTAACCCTAATCAATTCCACATTAACCTAACTCTACCCTTATCTTAACCTATTTTAACCTACCCTATCCTGCATTAACCTAACCTAATTTTAAACTTATTGAAACCTGACTTATCTTAACTCAACCAATCCTCTCTAATCCTAACCTAATCTAAGATAACTTTAACCTAATCTAAGATAATCTTAACCTCACCTTCCTAAATCCTACTTTCTTCCTTATGTTACTTTCATCTCTCTCTATGTTACTTCCTTCATTTCTGTGTTACTCTCCCTTCCCCTGTACTTCCCACCTTCCCTGTGTCTTCCTCCTTCCCTGTGTTACCCTCCTTCTGTGTACTTCCCACCTTCCCTGTGTCTTCCTCCTTCCCCAGGTTATTTCCTCTTCTCCCTGTTACTCCTACCTCCCTGTGTCTTCCTCCTTCCTGTGTTAGCTTTCCTCCTCCCTAGGTTACTTTAGCATTTCCTTCATTCCTGTGTTACCTGCCTTACCTACAGAAAGTCACGACTGGTGGGTTCTTGCAGAGCAAAACAAACAAGACACGTGAAGGGGCAATAGTTAAAAGAGAGGAGCCAGATGTTCACGTGATCGCTCAGGTACCAAGACTGACTTTGTGCCTCCCAGTGTCCAGGTTTATATAGCCTCACTTTCACCAGCTGCGTCTACAGGAAGTTGCTTGGTGCCGCCTGTCATTTGTTTTACCAGTGGCGGGGTGTTGAATGGCCGTCGAGGTGTTGTGGGGTAGTCGTGGAGGTGTCGCATGGCCGTCGTGGATGTCGTGCTGCCGTCGTGAGGTGTCGTATGGCCGGATTGGAGTTGGAGGTGACACTTAACAACAACAGTAGTAAGAGATGGTGATAGTGCGTTCAGATCATGATAATAACACCATCATAATTACCACCATTGCTACTACCATGATCACCTCCATTAGTACAGTACCACCATTACTACCACCATAATTAATACCATCACTATTACGATTGTTACCACCATCACTCATTGCCAGCAGTAATCCTATGTTTTTATGTAATAATAATAATAATAATAATAATTAACGGTTTATTGAAAGAGCTTGGCAGCCAGAAGGCTGAAAATATACAGTTATATATTTGGGGAATGGGTTTCGAATTACAAATAATATACAAGTAACATAAGTGACACAAATAAGACATATAATAACTAGATGGGGAAAAGCTCAAACTACAGTTCATTTCAACATAGTGACAGTGCAAGGAGTAGTGTTTATCTGAGTGAATACACTGGTTTATTACAAGTTATTGATAATTTTACAATGGTGGGACTGGGCTGTTCTTATAGCGATCTGTTCAAAAATGTATGGGCTGGATGCGGTTGTGGTGTGATCTGCTACCACTTTTGACTAGGGATCTCAGGTGGTAGTAGGAGCGGTGTCGAGGATGGTAGAAGCTTCTACCAAATTTGCAGATGAGGTCGTGGGTGATGGTCAGTGAGAGTCGAAAGGGTCAGTGTGGTTGAGCGCTGATGTGGAGTAGGAAGGGAGAGAATAATCTTATGCCTCTTTGCACTTTTTTCTAGGTGTTTATTGTGTGGCATTTAGAGAAGACCAGGTGGGGAGGCATAGGTGAGCTTGGGAAGTGTGTGTGTGTGTGTGTGTGTGTGTGAGTGTGTGTGTGTGTGTGTGTGTGTGTGTGTGTGTGTGTGTGTGTGTGTGTGTGTGTGTGTGTGTGTGTGTGTGTGTGTGTGTGTGTGTGTGTGTGTGTGTGTGTGTGTGTGTGTGTGTGTGTGAGGATCAAGGTGACACGGTAGTGATTATTTTAGACCCAGAAACAATAGAACTTTTCCCACCAATCAGCGCACATCATTCCTCATTCCAGTGGATTTTGACTCTTGACGACCACATCTGGTGCTGTGATTATTCACCTCTCACACACCTGCTACACCATGCTGTTCCTGCTCTCTGTTGTTCCTGGTGCTGCTCTCTGCTGTTACACTGCTGTTCCTGGTCCTGCTCTCTGTTGTTCCTGGTGCTGCTTTCGCTGTTACACTGCTATTCCTGGTCCTGCTCTGTTGTTCCTGGTCCTGCTTCTGCTGTTCCTGGTCCTGCTCTCTGTTGTTCCTGGTGCTGCTTCTGCTGTTACACTGCTATTCCTGGTCCTGTTTCTGTTGTTCCTGGTCCTGCTTCTGTTGTTCTGGTCCTGCTCTCTGCTGCCTGGTCCTGCTTCTGTTGTTCCTGGTGCTGCTTCTGCTGTTACACTGCTATTCCTGGTCCTGCTCTCTGTTGTTCCTGGTCCTGCTCTCTGCTATTCCTGTTCCTGCTCTGTTGTTGTTCCTGGTCCTGCTCTCTGATGTTCTTGGTCCTGCTCTTCGCTATTCCTGGTCCTGTTCTCTGCTGGTCCTGGACCTGTTCTCTCTGCTGGTCTTGATTCTGTTCTGCTGTTCCTGGTCCTGTTCTCGCTGTTCCTGGTCCTGTTCTTTGCTGTTCCTGGTCCTGTTCTCTGCTGGTCCTGATTCTGTTCTCTGCTGTTCCTGGTCCTGTTCTCTGCTGTTCCTGACCTGTTCTCTGCTGTTCGGACCTGTTCTCTGCTGGTCCTGATTCTGTTCTTCGCTGTTCCTGGTCCTGTTCTCTGCTGTTCCTGGACCTGTTCTCTGCTGTCCTGATTCTGTTCTCTGCTGTTCCTGGTCCTGCTCCTGCTGTTCCTGGACCTGTTCTCTGCTGGTCCTGATTCTGTTCTCTGCTGTTCCTGGTCCTGTTCTCTGCTGTTCCTGGACCTGTTCTCTGCTGTTCCTGGACCTGTTCTCTGCTGGTCCTGATTCTGTTCTCTGCTGTTCCTGGTCCTGTTCTCTGCTCCGGACCTGTTCTCTGCTGGTCCTGGTTCTGTTCTCTGCTGTTCCTGGTCCTGTTCTCTGCTGTTCCTGGACCTGTTCTCTGCTGTTCCTGACCTGTTCTCTGCTGTTCCTGGACCTGCTCTCTGCTGTTCCTGGTCCTGTCTCTGCTGTTCCTGGACCTGTTCTCTGCTGGTCCTGATTCTGTTCTCTGCTGTTCCTGGTCCTGTTCTCTGCTGTTCCTGGTCCTGTTCTCTGCTGTTCCTGGACCTGTTCTCTGCTTGTTCCTGGACCTGTTCTCTGCTGGTCCTGGTTCTGTTCTCTCGCTGTTCCTAGTTCTGTTCTCTGCTGTTCCTAGTTCTGTTCTCTGCGTGTTCCTGGTCCTGCTCTCTGCTGCTGCTGTTATTCCTAGTCCTGTTCTCTGCTGGTCCTGGTTCTGTTCTCTCTGCTGTTGCTGGACCTTCTCTGCTGTTCTTGGTCCTGCTCTCTGCTGTTCCTGGTCTTGTTCTCTGCTGCTACACTGCTGTTCCTGGTCCTGCTCTCTGCTGCTACACTGCTGTTCCTGGTCCTGCTCTGCTGCTACACTGCTGTTCCTAGTCCTGCTCTCTGCTGTTCCTGGTCCTGTTCTCTGCTGTTTCTGGTCCTGTTTCGCTGTTCCTGGTCCTGCTCTCTTGCTGTTCCTGGTCCTGCTCTCTGCTGCTACACTGCTGTTCCTAGTCCTGCTCTCTGCTGTTCCTAGTCCTGTTCTCTGCTGTTCCTGGTCCTGCTCTCTGCTGTTCCTGGTCCTGTTCTCTGCCCTGGTCCTGTTTCTCTGCTGTTCCTGGTCCTGTTCTCTGCTGTTCCTGGTCCTTTGTGGCCGAGTTGGAGGCCAAGTTAGAGATCTTGAAATTAAAGGAAGAGATGGCGAGGATGAAAGAAGAAGCGAGACAAGGAAAAGCCCGTGTCTGACGAAAACTCAGGTGAATGAATGGAAGGTTGTGAGGAGAGGGACTACCAACTGGTGGTAGAAAAACGCACCAAGGATACGACAACAACGACAACAACAGCTAAGTGTACCAACTCGTTCAGTCCCTTGATAGACGAATTGACGTTAGTACAGTCAGGAGGGACAGCTGACAAGGAAGGTACAAAAACTTTAATTGTTGGTGACTCACGAGAAAAGATTGACCAATACAGTCAGGTACCGCGAGCTAACTGATAACGACGGAGAAATGAGCAATAATCTGAATAAATATTTTTCAACAGTTTTCACTAATGAAAATTTAAACATGATACCCGAGGCACCAACTCTATTCAGAGATAGTGAAAAACAAATTAAGAGAGATAGTAGTGACTAGTAACGATGTTAGTAAGCAAATAGACAAACTAAAGCCTAATAAATCACCTGGTCTCGATGAGATATTTGCAGAGTATTAAAGGAATGTAAGGAAGAGCTTAGTATGCCTTAAGCAAAGTTGCTTAACATGTCCTAAAAACAGGTGTAGTACCAGAATCCTGGAGGATAGCGAATGTAATACCGATTTTCAAGAAGGATAGATCACTATCTTCTAACTACCGTCCAATCAGTCTAACATCAATAGTAAATTACTGGAGGCAATCATTTCAAACTCTATTCGAAATCACCTGAGAAGCACCAATTGATCAATGATTCCCAGCATGGCTTCACCAGAGGCGTTCTGTCTAACTAATCTATTACATTCTTTTCATCAGTTTTCGAAACGGTGGACGAGGGTGCAATTATGATGTGGTATATCTCGACTTTAGCAAAGCCTTCGACAGAGTCCCCACAAAAGACTAAGAAAGGTAGAAGCACATGGCATCAAGGTAATATCTTAAATGGATTAGGGCATGGTTACAGGACAGGAACAACAGCGAGCATTAACGGCACTAAATCCCATTGGAGCAACGTCACTAGTGGAGTTCCCCAAGGCTCAGTACTTGGACCATTATTATTTAATTACATAAACGACATGGATATCGGCATAGACAGCAACATAAGTAAATTTGCTGATGACACTAAAATAGGACGTGTTATTAAATGTGACGAGGACTCCACAAAACTACAGGAGGATCTAAACAAATTTTTCGAATGGTCTGAAAAATGGCAGATGAAATTCAACGTGGACAAATGTAGAGTACTCAGGAAAGGAGATGTAAACAGGGAAACCAGTTACCAGATGAACAACGATGCCATTGAGAAATCTGACTGCGAGAGAGATTTAGGAGTAATGATAAGTAGGAACCTTAAGCCAAGTAAACAATGTGTTTTTGCTCATAACAAGACTAATAATGACTTGGGTTCATACAAAGGAGTGTTAGTTACAAGTCTAGCAATCATCTTAAGATTATATCTTGTGCTGAAAACCTCACCTGATTATGCAGTTCAGTTCTGGTCACCGTATTACAGAATGGATATAGAATCCTTGGGAAAGAATTCAGAGAGAATGACAAGACTAATCCCGGGCATTAGGAACCTTGAGTATAGAGACAGATTAAAGATTTTATTTGCACTTCCTCGAGAGAAGTAGAGCGAGGGGCGACTTGACAGAGGTGTATAAATGGAAGCCAGGGCAAACAAGGACATAACAAAGGTACTCTAACTATCCAACCAGATATAATGGGAACAAGTTAAACATCGTTATTAACTCGAATATGCTATAGCTTCAAACATAGGTTGGATGCTTATATGAGCAATAGGGTTGGTGTAAACGGGACTGCCCAGTATGGGCCAATAGGCCCGCTGCAGTTTCCTCCATTCTTATGTTCTTATGCTCACTGCTGTTCCTGGTCCTGCTGTTCCTACTCCCTGCTGATCCTGGTCCTGCTCTCTGCTGCTACACTACTGATTTTTAGGCTCGTATAAACTCACTATGAACGTCTTTTACACACACACACACACATAACACGCACATAAACACACACACACACAACACTACATCCTTGACCACCGAAGGGATATGACGTACCTGGCGCTCCTCCGGGAGCAGCCAGGTCAACTGTTAAGTTGGCCCATACCAACTACCTCTCCTGAACCCTCCTCCCTACAGGAATATCAACAAGTTCTCGCCAGAAGTTAACATAAGAACATAAGAACATAAGAATGGAGGAAACTGCAGCGGGCCAATTGGCCCATACTGTGCAGTCCCGTTTACACCCAACCCCTATTGCTCATATAAGCATCAGCCTATGTTTAAAGCTATTTAGCCGAGTTAATGATGATATTTGGTAACTTGTTCATTCATCCCACTACTCTGTTTCCAAACCAGTGTTTATTTTGGGCCTAAATCTAAATTTGTCTAATTTAAAACCATTGTTCCGAGTTGGCTCCTGGTTGGATAGTTTGTTTGAGTACCTTTATAATGTCCCTTTGTTTAGCCCTGACTTCCATTTATACACCTCATCAGGTCGCCCCTCGCTCTACGTCTCTCGAGGAGTGCACATTAAAAGATGCTTTAACCTGTCTCTATGCTCAAGGTTCTAATGCCCGGGACTAGTCTTGTCATTCTTCTCTGAATTCTTTCCAAGGTTATATCCATTCTGTAATATGGTGACAGAACTGAACCTAAATCAGGTGTGGTCTCACAAGCCCAAGATACAGTTTTAGGATGACCTCGCTAGTCTTGTAACTAACACTTCTTTGTATGAACCCAAGTACTTTATTAGCCTTCTGGTAAAACACATTGTTTACTTAAACCCAAGGTTCCTGCTTATCATTACTCTAATCTCTCTACGGTCGGATTTCTCCAATGCTGGCATCGTTGTTCATCTGGTATCTGGTTTCCCTGTTTTACATCTCCTATACTGAGTACTTTACATTTTGTCACATTGAATTTCATCTGCCATTTTCAGACATTCGAAATTTTTTTAGATACTTCCTGTAGTTTTGCTGAGTCCTCGTCAGATTTAATAACACGTCCTATTTAGTGTCATCAACAAATTTACTTATGTTTACTGTCTATGCGTCTATGTCGTTTATGTATATAATAAATAATAATGGTCCAAGTATGGCCTTGAGGGGAACTCCACTAGTGACGTTGCTCAATGGGACTTAGTGCCATTAATGCTCACTTTCGCTGTTTCTGTCCTGCAACCACGCCTAATCCATTCAAAGGATATTACCTTTGATGCCATGACTGCTTCTACCTTTCTAATTAGTCTTTAGAGTGGGGGACTCTGTCGAAGGCTTTGCTAAAGTCAGATATACCACATCATAATTGTGCCCTTCTCGTCCACTGATTCGAAAACTGATGAAAAGAATGTTAATAGATTAGTTAGACATAAGCCGCTTGTGAAGCCATGTTGGGAATCATTGATCAACTTGTGCTTCTCCAGATGATTTCGAATAGAGTTTGAAATGATTGATTCAAATGAATTTGCCTACTATTAATGTTAGGCTGATTGAATGATAGTTAGAGGATAGTATTCGATCCCCTTCTTGAAAATCAGTATTACATTCGCTATCATCAGGATTCTGGTACAACACCTGTTTTTAATGACATGTTAAACAACTTTTGCTAAGGGCATACTAAGCTCTTCATTACAGTCCTTTAATATACAGCAAATATCATCGGGACCAGGTGACTTATTAGGCTTCAGTTTGTCTATTTTCTTATTAACATCGTTCCTAGTCACTACTATCTCCCTTAATTTGTTTTCTTCACTATCTCTGAATAGGTTGGTGCCTCGGGTATATGTTTAAATTTTCGGTGGTGAAACTGTTGAAAAATATTTATTCAGATTACAGTGGTCCCTCGGTTAACGAGCACAATCCGTTCCAGCAGGTTGCTCATTAACCGAAAAACTCGTTAACCGAAACCATTGTTTCAATGGGTTTTTGGGTAATTGGTTCCAGCTCACCGAAAATTGCCTACATTCAACAAAAAAGGTAGAAAAGTACACTAACTTTGAGGTGTGTATGTAGAAGGCTCCTGGATGATGATGATGATGATGATGGGAATTAGAATGGGGGTGGAGGAGAAGGGAGAAGAGAAGGCATTGGGGTGGAAGAGAAGTCACCCCATGGCACCATTTCACCCATAAAATTTTAGTTCTCTTGGTGTAATTCAAGATTATTTTCTTTAAATCAACACTGCACTGCATTATATATTGTCAATATGTAAAATAAATTTCAAAATGACCAATAATTTGCTTGGAAACACAGAAAAAAAGCGTTCAGTTGAAGAGAGTCTCAAGCAAGATGTTACCTCCACTGAAAACAGAGAGAGATTAACTAACGCCTGTCTGGTGTGTTAACAGGCTGGATGGCACGCCAGAAACTAGTTTCTTTACCTTCAATTATGTTCAATAATTGTTAAAATGACTAAAAAAGTTAATATTAAACTTTTAAAATTATTGAATCGTATAAACTTCTTGATATTTACTAAAATAGTAAGGAATTTAAGCCCTAAAACCGATTAGTGTATTGGCGGACTAATACTACAGCTGATGGACCGCCAAATGCAAGTGAAAACATGTTGAAGTCGACTCGTAAAAAACTCGTTAATCGAGGGATTGCTCGTTAACCGAAGTTAAGAATCTTATGGAAGGTAAATCGTTAACCGAAATTTCGTTAACCGAGGGATCACTGTATTAGTCTCTCATTAGTTGGTGGAATTTCATGACTATACCTACTGTATATGGGTTCCATGACATTTGCTCACAAGATGAACCTAATCTAACCTAACATGTCTTCATTTCCATAATAGTTGAGTATATGCCTTGTAAACAAATGTCTGCACACAAACTATATGTAATGTGTAATATTTTTTTCCAAATAAAAGACCTTTTAAACAGCAGAGACTTTTCTCCGACTTCTGGTTTAGTCCATGTCTTAACATATGGTATACATTTTTACTCCTCACATTGGAAAAGTGTTCATGTCTTGTTTTTTTGAACAGGTATTTATTGCATTACTATAATCAGGTGGCGAAAAGGAGGAAACAATATCTCAAGTTTTCATATCTTGTAAATAACTGGCCTTGTATAATATGAAAGTAAAAATTTTGGTATAAACATAATTTCCTGTTTGATAGAAAACTAACAGTTATGGTGATATTTTTTTCAAGATTTTATCCCAATTCATCTGTAAAGTGAGTTCATCACTGTCATAACAGAATTATAATACCTAACACTGTACTTTGGTACATTCTACTGACTTGATCCACAGGAGAGGCCATAGGTCTCTTTATTACACTCACCCAACCCCAAGTTCATGGAAAACTTATAACTTTACTGTTAGATTTAATAAGGATAAAGAAGAAAGGAACAGATATTACACTCAATTCCTACTTTTTTATGGTTGTCACAGGCTTTATTTACCTATATTCACTGTAAATGATCGTATTTTATTCCCAGAATTGGCTTTTAATCCAATCAAATAGGAACATGAGGTGCACCTTAGCTTGGGATTCAAGTTTTTATGCTCGTAACTCGTGTAGCAAGAGCAAACGTTTCGTGCCACTGACAACGTTTTCAGGGTGCAAGCATACCAACCCTCAAGCCTTCCGGCAGTTGGTACACCTGACTACACTATAATGACGTAGTAACAACAAACAACAGTCGGGTACCACCATGGCCCATCTTGAATAATCACAAAATTTTCACTCCATTGTATTACGACTGCCGGGATACTGTAGTGGATTCCTCCCCTACAAACGCTGTGTGTCGCTGACTGGCAGACCCCCGCAAATCTACCAGTGTATGCCTCGTGGTCTAGGTCAACCAGCGCCGCCTTACATGACGGAGGTCAACTATTAAGCCACGCCTACCTCCGCTATATAAGACCTGACCTCGTGGTGACCTACCCCTCTTTCTACCAAGCAACAGCTCTTCCTCCTCCACCTGCCTGGCGGCCCTCGCTCCTGCCAGCGAGCATGGCGACCCACAAGCTGGTCCTCCTCTGAGCACCCTCACCAACCAGCTCTCTCTACATCACGTTTGTAACCACGCTGCCACTTCCCAGCACCAAGCTGCATTGTACATCCAATACAACATGTATACAGAGAGCACATTGTGAGTTTCCTTTCTCCATCCCATCCTGAGTGTGAACAAATAACCCGTACCCCACAAATGGTGACCCCGGAGTGACCACTCACACAGGATGGAGGAGAAACATCTCATGTAAACCTACAATTGGTGACCCTGAAGCCGTGAACACCACACTCCTTTCTGCTGCCTTACTCCTGGAGCTGAGAAGATCGTCCTGCCTGCTGCCAGCCTACCCCAACCGCCTTACTCGCACCACGTGCTACCCCACTCCTCCACGACGACACCACCCACACCACGTGCTACCCCACTACGACACCATCTCACGACCATGTGATACACTTACGCAACAATGGACAGACGGATCTCTCTACCGACTTTCAACCACAACGTCGACGACTGGTTAGATCATGTGGAAGCAATCCTCATCGTCTCACAAGCTACTGACGAGCAAAAGTACGGTACCCTGCTCTCTTCCTTGCCCACGGAAGTCGCCACGCATGTAACACGGACTATTTCCAACCCTCCAGAGAACAACAAATTCGCCACCCTGCGGGACGCCTTAAAAACACATTGCCAACGGATCCGCCCCAGTCTCCTGCAGAACCTATCTTCTATCTCCCTTGGAAACTCAACTCCGGGACTTCTCTGGGAGGAGATGTGTAGGCTGAACTCCCGGCATGCAGACAGACTTCCCGACCCTATCCTGTGCCAGCTTCATGCACAAAAGCTCCCCACACAAGTACGTATCATCCTGTCCGCAGTAGATTACTCGACGACACCTGAACTCTACGCAACCGCGGCAGGCAGAATATTCAACGAGTGCGCGGATGCGTGCCTGGCTGCCGCGGACAACCCAACGACCACAGCAGTACCTACCTCCGAACTTGTAAGCCGGGTCAACACCCCTCAGCCGAGCAATACCTCACAAGACATCAGGGACCTGTTACAAACTTTGAACCACAGGATGGACACCATTGAACAGTTCTGCTCCTCCTTGCCTGCTGCTGGACCTGGTCCTAACTCATGCTCCACGTCCTACCGACCCCAACACACCCGTCCTGCCTCAGACACCGCCCCCAGCCCCCAGCACAGTGTATCTACCCCCTATTGGTACCATCAACGTTTTGGTGCTAATGCTAGATGCTGTGAGGGCCCCTGCAACCACACGGGGAAGCGACATCGACGGAGACGGGTACGCGCCATAACCTCCACCACTATCAAGCAGCACATCACATGCCTTACTTCTGACCTTGACCACTTCACTCCTGCTGCCCGTCACGACCTACTACAAACACTATGTCAGGCGATTTCTGCATTGAAGGCTACTGCCCCACGCCAGCCTTCCCACCGCCCACAACATTTCTGGGCACCCTCTTTTCTTCCTCAGGTACCCACTTCGCCTGTCTTGCACCCTCCTGCTGTCATGGACCCTCCTCCCGAAGTGGCCCCTGCTCCTGACACGGACCCAGACACCCCGCCCTGCGCCACTGAGGACTGCGTACCCGCTGCGAGAGAAGCACCACATTCCTCGCCCGTAAAACCTTCTCTTATTCACAAACCTACTCCTCCCACTACTTCTCCCAGAAATCTTGTGTCTCTAGACAGAGTCGTCTCCCGTAGCGGCCGGCTCATCCACACCCCAGCCCGTTATGTCTCACATGTGGGATACAACCCTGCCGACAACGAGTCTCCTGCACTGCCCGGAGGGGAGAGGGAGTATTGTAGTGGATTCCTCCCCTACAAACGCCATGTGTCGCTGACTGGCCGACCCCCCGCGAATCTACCAGTGTATGCCTCGTGGTCTAGGTCAACCAGCGCCGCCTTACAAGACGGAGGTCAACTATTAAGCCACGCCTACCTCCGCTATATAAGGCCTGACCTCGTGGTGACCTACCCCTCTTTCTACCTACAGTCCAGCAAGCAACACCTCCTCCTCCTCCTCCACCTGCCTGGCGGCCCTCGCTCCCGCTGGCGAGCATGGCGACCCACAAGCTGGTCCTCCTCTGAGCACCCTCACCAATCAGCTCTCTCTACATCACGCTTGGACTCACGCTGCTACCCCCCAGCACCAAGCTGCATTGTACATCTAATACAATATGTATACAGAGAGCACATTGTGAGTTTCCTTTCTCCATCCCATCCTGAGTGTGAGCAAACATCTCGTACCCCACAAGTTCAGTCACTTTGTTCCAAATATTTGTGGCTTTGTTGTGCATTTCTACAAGAAATGCTAGGAGGTTTGCTCTCTTTTGTAGCTGTTCATTATTGATGTGTTCTGTATATTTTATGTTATATATAAATCTGAGGGCTATATTTTGTACTGTTTGTAACCTTTTAATGATCGATTTACTAAGGGTGTTCAATGGGATGGGTGGGTAGTCCATAATTGATTTGACAAGGGCTATATAAATCTTTCTTTTGTTATTAATGCTAAGGTTCTTAAAGCGTTTTATTTTTTATAATCTTATTCTTGCCTGTCGTTCTTTATCTTTTAAGTATGTTATATATTGTAGTGGACGTCTCCCCTACAAACTGCATAGCTGCACACCACCTGCTACCGTCTTCCCTAGCAACCAAGCGTATCCACATTCCAATGCCCGCCGTATCCTAGCAACCGAGCCAAAAGGCCGGCGACTTCTCGGGTTTTCCCAACATGACTCATAGCGGCTGCTGGGTATATAAGCTCTGTCTCTCCATTGAGATTCATTCTGACCATTCTTCTTGAACAAGCAACACCTCCTCCTCCGCCGCTGCCTGGCTGCCCTTCGCTTCTCCTCGCCTGCCTGGCGGCCCTCGCTCCCGCCAGCGAGCATGGCGACCCACCAACTGTCCTCTGAGCTTCCTCAACAACCAACTCTCATTCTGCCCGTCTTCCTGAACAAGCAACACCTCCTCCAGCAAGCTCCTCGCTGTCCAACATGCACCTCCAGCACCAGACTGTCTATCATATAACTTATATATTATACAAGAAAACCACATTAGAGTTTCCTTCCATCCTGAGTGCTAGACAACATTAATATCTCGATACCCCTACAATATCCTCTTTTTGTTAGTTTTAGTCCAAGCATCCTACCTTCCGTGTCGTATGGGTATAGTTCCTGGTCGACTATTACTGGACTTGTTTTGATCTTGGCTATTGGTGTTATCTTGAATTTGATCTTATTTGTCCTGATTTTCCATTTTTTCTCAAATCATTTATATTTTTTATCGCTCTTACCGTGTAGAGTGCCATAAATTGGGTTGATTTTCCTGGGTATGATACTATTTGAGTAATATCATCAGCAAACATTACATATTCGCTAAAGGGGATAGGTTGAGGTGTGTCTGAGGTATAAATTGTATATAGTGTTGGAGAAAGGCATCCTCCTTGAGGTACTCCACTCTCAAGATTAAACATAGTTCCCATAAAGTTTCCAATTTGAATTTGTGCTCTCCTATCATCTAAATAGTAACACAATATTCTTAGCAAGTGTTCGTTAAGTCCCAATTTTAATATTTTATATTTTAAGCCTAAATGCCAAACTTTATCAAAAGCCTTAGAAACGTCCCTTAAAATTATATTGATCTGGTTCCCCTTGCTTTTCTCTATTGCAATTATTTCCGTTATTGTAGCTATTGTATACTGCCAGACTGGGGTCACTAATACTAAGGGTAAATACTTAACTCTAATCTTAATTTCTAAGGGTCGCTGCCACCAGACCCCCTCTGAACAGCATGTAGCTCGTTAGGTAGCGTGCAGAGTAGACTAGGCATTGGGTTAGGTTTTCCATTGACCAGATCGATAAGGGAAAAGAAGGGTGAAACCATAATATGTCTTAATTTATTTATTCTTTATAAAGCATACTGGTAAAAAACATACAAATGAATTGGCCTTCCTCAGAAGAACAACGAAAATGTTGGTTACCCAGATCGGCACCAGACGTCTTACATTAATGGCGTGTCATCCACATACTTATTGCATAGCAATCTGTGACCACCTTACCTCGGTCATTCCTTCCTGCACTACCCCTTATCACATCAAACTGCTCCACCTGTATGGAATATAGCACCGTCGGTTATCATACATAGTAGCACCATCTCAACACACCTGTTACACTCCCCACCTGCAGGTATGGGACTCCTTGTAACTTTTAGGGATACATAACGGGCACCTCGTTCGCACACCGTCCTCGGTGGGGAAAGACGAGGGCTTCACCAAGAGACATACCAGTACTATTTCTACGCCTGGTATTATAGGTCGCTCCAAGTGACGCCCGCGGAGTTTCTCACGGTCTCCTTATTTGTTACTACTCATTTGGAGTGGTGTGCTGGGACAGGTTCACAGTGGATTAGCATAGCTGGGAGTAGTCACCACCTGGTGAGACGCTCATAGGGATAATGGCTGCCGTGCAGCAAGGCACTCCGACCGCATCGGACCTGAGGTGACGGTAGAACGGAGGGTACTGAGAAATAATGCCTGACGGGCGGTTATCACACACCCTAACACATTATTATTACACTTATACATCAGGCAAAGCTTTAAACTGTAATAACTTCTATATAAGCCTTAATTATAGGGCGGGATATAGCCCGATAGAACACTGACCTGAGGTGACGGTAGAACGGAGGGTACTGAGTGCAGTGCCCTGCCGCTCGTCAATGCGTAGGCCTACAGTTTCCAATCTTTAATTTTTACTTTTGTTTCTTACGGTTCTCACCTGAACACTTTCCGGTATATTGTCACTCATGCCTTATAAACACATATTTTAATCCTAAATTACACACAAAGGTAAGGTCTTGGTTTGCTAGTTCGTGGGTAAATTCATTGGACTAAAATATCAACGCGGCACTCTCGAGGCGGGTACAGGATGCTCCCCAATCAAAGGCCGAATGTTCATGGCGTGGGTATATCCACTTCACTTAAAACTGTAATTAGGGATCCTCCTCTCACTCATTGCACTATTTGAACACAGACATAAGATTCTCTGATCACTGTACATGTCGTGGGTATATGTCACGTGAGGATACGAGGTGTATTAAGTTCACATCGATGCATACAAGATATTTCCTTTCAAGTATAGTTTCTGGGTCACTTCCAACACCTCACATAGTACTGATGCATTTATCCTTTTTCCTGATCATTGTTCTTATGTATTTTCATATGATATCTGTGGAAGTTATGTTCGCTACACGTTCACAGACGTAAATAGTATGACCCTCAAACCATGATCCACACTTAGTCCTACAGCACACTAGTCCGGCTCAACTGGACTTTAACATTCATCTTATGGATACCCTGAGTTCTCCTTAATGCTATGAATACATACAATTAATATTATATAACTGTACCTGGGTACAATACAACACATGGTCTAGTAACATTGAGTAGGTGAGATATCCTTTATCAATGTTTCCCGTTTCCTGAGATTCTACAAGCTCGGTGGATTTGAATGTTATATAGCGTAATATGAATTAAATGGGGTTTTTAGGAATGACAGTGATGTGCGCAGTACAATTGCAGTTAGGGTATTTCTATTGGGCATAAATCCATGTTGTCTATTGTTAGTTTTCCCATGTTGCGTTAAAAAGGTTATAAGTCTTGAATTTAAAATTTTTTCCAGTAGTTCCCGGTAATTTCTCATAAAGATATTGGCCTGTAGTTTAATGTTTCCTTATTGTCCTTGCCCTCCTTGGGAATAAATATCATTTTAGCATATCTTAGTTTGTCTGGAAAGTAACTGGTTATTAAGCATGCATTATAAATGTTTAATAGTGTTTTTAAGATGTTTTCATTTAGATTCATGATCATATTTCGTGTAATACCTGTGAGCCCGGGGGCCTTTTCCTTAAACTTCCTCAGACAGTGCATCATTTCTCCCATGGTTATTATTTGATTATTAGGTAGTAAGTTATAGTCTATATATTGCTTTGGGGTGATTCTATGTATGTGTCTTCCCATTTCGTCTTCTATCCTTTCTTCGTGTTCACTATCAAAATCTTCATTTTCCTCATCTGATATTTTAAAAACTTTTACCCATTCCCTTTTGAATGCTGACTCTTGTTCATTTTCCTCGTACAGTTTTTTGCTTGTTGTGGCCAGTCGGCCGCGGCGAGTTTCCCGCGGCCAGTTGGGCTGCGGCCAGATGGCGGCGGCCAGTTGTCCCATTCCCCATCTTGTTTATGGAAGTCCAAAATGTTTTTGTATCTTTAGTCTTGTCGGCCGCCATTATAATATCATTCCATTTTTTATTGTTTGCTTCCTTACATGCGTCTCTTAATTTTATCTGTAGCGCTGTCTGCTTCGTATATAGCCATCTGTTATTGCCGTATCTTTCCATATACCTGGTTATTTCATTGTAATGGGTTTGGATTAATTTAACTTCTGTTAGTCTGTTGATGGGTAATGTTCTAAAGCAGGGGCTCTCAACCAGGGGGGGAATTCCCCCCAGGGGGGAATTCAGGTTTTCAGGGAAGCTGATTCGGGAGCAAGAGATATGTTCGATGAGAAATCAATCACAGAATTTTGGCCCTTGATGTGCGATTCCTACCCAAAAGTGGCAGAAAGAGCTATCCGTGCATTGCTTCCGTTTGTGTCGACATATCTTTGTGAGTCAGGCTTTTAAACTCTGTTGCAAATTAAAACGAAGCAACGTAGTAGATTAGAGGTAGAAAATGACCTGCGTTGTGCCCTTTCAAGCACTCCTCCGCGTATCCCAGAATTGGCGAAGAAAAAACAATCACAGGTTTCTCATTGACTGTAATCTTCATCTGAATAAAATTAATTATAAATTTACAATATCCTGGTATTCTATTGAACTTTTTGTTTATTGCATTATGCTTCAGTTTGGTCTGTTAAGTAATTCATTATAAATAAAAAAAACTATTTTACTTTTATTCAAGTTTTATAAATCCATCAACATTTTCAATTGGCATTTAATTTGTAAAACTCCACTATAAAAATAATCCATGTAAAATTGTAAATGTATATGTACTAATATGGAAAAAATAAAGGATTTTCAGTATTATATGCATATTATTTGGAATGCACTTTTTGAGGCAGACAATCTTGGAAAGGAGGGGCGAATGACATTCTGACATATGGTGAAAGGGGTGCATGGGGCAAACAAGGTTGAGAACCACTGTTCTAAAAAGTGAAGTAGGAGTGTGTTTGGTTATAGATGTTTTTATTGCTGAGTGCAGTCTGTCCATTTCTGAGTCTATGTCTTCTTTTGTTTTCCCTTGTAGGTTAATCGAATGGTGATTACTTAAGTCGTCTTTGAAGCTGTCCCAGTCTGTTTTGCTCACTTTCAGTCTCTTTTTTATTGGTATCTGTATGGGGCTTGTTGACAGTGTTAGTATAATTGGCAGATGGTCACTGCCTGTGAGAGGTCCTTGTTTTATATGTGTTATATATATGTATGTTTATATGCTGCCTTTATTGATTCACTGGTCAACATCCAAAATGGTTCACATATGAGATCATGCTCACACAACTAATTTCATATTGCTGAATTCGAATCTGATATTTGTTTTGTTCTATCAGACCAGGTTTTATAAGAAAATCAATAGGTACAAATATTTAATATTCCATCACGTGTCGTGCAAAAGATGAGATTATCTCATGTGACAGTGCTTTCATGACTTATTTCATATTAATGAATATTAATTGGATGTTTCATTCTACCATCAGACCTACTTTCTTAAAGAATAAAAAAAATAGTAAATATAGTAACATTATCGCGTCATGCAAGATACAATTTTAAACCTATCACAGATAAGCTCATAAAAAATTGTACCAAAACACATAAGTTCAAATCCTTTATAATGACAAAATATGAAGTTCTAAAAGTACTTCTGAACTTTACTCTTTCTCTTGTACAGCTTGCTCTCTTCTCATTGCAGTGTCCAGCAATAGTCGCCCATCATGTTAGGACTGAATTGTCCCTGATATCTGCTCTCCATTATGGCGATATCTTGATGAAATCTTTCGCCGTGTTCATCACTAACGTCCTTGACACATTGACAAATGATTCCCATGCTTTTTTCTCCAGTGGGTTCAATGTTTTGGTGAATTCGCTATCATTAACTAGTATACGAATTTGTGATCCATTCAGACAGCTGTCTATGTCGGTAACGCGCTGTAGTGATATGCACTCCATCTTCTAGCAGGTTACGCTGCTTTAGTCTGGATCCCAAAACTTCAGCCTTTTCTTTTGACAAGTTTAGGTCCCTGATGAGATCATGAAGCGCTTCTTGAGTAAATAGTTTAGGCCTGGTATTTACAGAGTCATCCTGGTAGTCGTTTTCCATTGAGGTAGAGGTAGAATCGGAATCACTCAATTCTTGTTCAGTCGGTGGATTTGGGACTGGAAGTTCAGCACTGTGCGGTACTGGTCGGATTGCAGAAGCAATATTGGGGTACTGTACCTTGCCTCGTGTCTTGATTTTTATTCCCTTAATATTTGTAAGACAGAAGTAGCAGTCACTACTGTGGTCTTTAGGTTCACGCCATATCATTGGTACAGCAAACGGCATTCCTAAACTTCGTTTACCACACATCCACTCGCTCAGGTGGTTAACACAAGACTTACAGGCTACATGAGGTGCCCATTTCTTGTCTTGGTCACCCAAATGACATTTGAAGTAACTTGTAGTTCAGTCGAACAGCTTTTGTGATTGGTTTCTTGAGGCTACCAGGAATGAAGGCACCACATATGTAGCAAAAACTGTCAGCACCGTTCACACACTTGCGACGTTCCATGTTTTGTTAATTTCAGAGTAATTACAAATCATGCAGGTGTAGATATGCAATATCATGAATCAGCAAACTGAAACAAACAAAAAAGCACAAATCAGGACAAAATAATTGCATAAGTGGAGCCAATGAGCATATAAATTACTATATGAATAGCATGGTACACTAAATATATAGATATGCTGGTTCTGGAAAACTGAGCCTGATACAGCTATACGAATGTCATAATTGAGTTCAGCACATACAATTACACTAGAATCAGACTGTTTTGATCCAGAACCATGAGAATTTTTTTTTTATGTTGACCAGTGTTATATATACATTATATATTATGTTACTTCTTACCAAAGTCAGAAAGTGTTTAGGCTTGTGTAAACACGAAATGTGTTAGGCACGTTGTAACCAACACCAGAGAATAAACTCCCCAGCTAGACTGACCATGTGACTCGTCATTCTCCCATTAAATAACGCAAGATACTACAATATGGTAATTGAAAAAGGCATTTTTGTTGGTAAAAATTTTGTCTGGTGTCGATTGTGTATTGTGATTTCTCCAGGTTGGAAAGTTTCTTTTAACCGCTATAGCTACTCCGTCATTTTTCTCACCCGATTTATTTCTTTGGTTTACATAATAGTTAAAGAGTTTTATGTTGTTTTTGTTTGTCTCACCGTGACTGTTTATTAGTATGTCAGGGTCAATTTCTTGATATATATTACTTAGGTTAATTCTCTCGTTCTTCCAGTTTCTTACGTTGTGTTGTATTATTCTTAAAGTTCTTACTGTTTGTCTGTTGTCCATTATTTCTTATTCTTGGATTGTGGCAGTTGGAGTGGAGACCTATTATCCTGTTTCCCGTTTCTGACTCTTCTAAACTCTGACGGGTCTACTATTTTAAAGTCATTGGTCGTAATCTTTAGTTTGTCCGTAGTAATTAGTGACCAGACGTAATCTTCGCTTAGGGATTTTTCTTGATATGTCCACTTGTATATCCCTCCTTCACAGTTTTTTGCTATTGCTCCTCCTGTTGGTCTCGATGTTGGGATTCCATGTTTTGTTGTGGTGATAACTTTTAATCCAATATCTTCAGCAGATTCAGGTTGTATATTGTGATCAGTCTCCATCTTATCTTCTCTCCTCCTTATCCTTTGTCTTGTAGTCTGTCCTTTTGTTATTTCTATCTTCTCTTTGTCACTTCTAGTCATTTGTCTGGGATCTCTATCAGTCGCTTGTGTTTCTTGTGTATCAGCTGTTGCTCCTTGCTCAAACCCTTGTTTGTCTTGCTGTAGTCTTTCTTTCAGTTCGCTTGAGTATGTTGCCTGAAATAATTTTTCAGATTCTGGATTCTCTGATAATATCATCTCCGGTAGGTTATTCAATTTAAACATTTCCTTAACTCCTCATTGTATGATCCAGGTGCAATGATATTGTGCAGGTGTGCGTGGAAAATACTAATCATTACCTTATTATGTATTGGTTCACTTAAGTTTAATATGGTGGATTCTGGTCTGTGAGCCTCTTGGACCGCTCTCTTGGCTATTTCGACGGATGTCATATAAGAACATAAGAACATAAGAAAGTGGGATACTGCAGGAGGCCGACTGGCCCATACAGGGCAGATCCCTTTCACACCCATCCCAGCACTTCCATGTGCCTATCCAACTTCGTCTTGAATTTCTTACAGTTGAGACAGCCAACATGTGTGTTCTTACATTCAGTGTAGGTATGGTCGTCACCTGCACAATCTGAGCAGTACTTTTTCTCTTTTTCTGGACAGTCTCTCGTTGTGTGTTCTTCATATTTGTAACAGGAAAAGCAAGTTTGCAGACTGATGAATGTTTCCTTCTTTATTTGATGAGGTGTTACTGACATGTTATATATTAGAAAGCCCTGTTGTCATACTTTTTCAGCCATTGAAACTTCTTCGAAGGTAATCTTGAAAACATGAGTGTAGTCTTTTATCTTGATGACTTCCTCGATCTTCATCCAACTGTTTTGGCGTTCCAGTTCATCTTTCAGATCTTCAGATGTCTTCCTTCCGATCTCTTGGTCGACTTGGCGAACGAAAACTGATCTTTTTGCTTTTTGTTCTGGTGGCATGACAACAACAAGTCCCTCATTGTAAAATATATCTCTAGCTTCTTTTGAGAGGATTTTGTTTAAGTCAAAGTCATCTTTACAGATTACTTTGAAACCTTCGTTGGTGCTAAATATTCTTGTTAATGGGACTTGTAATTTGTTATAAGTGATTTCTGCCACTTTTCCTCTTCCAATAGAGTGTCCCTTATCTCTATGTTTAATCCTAATGCTTGTAGTCTTCTTCCCTGATTACATCCGAATCCTACCTATAACACAGGGCTCCTGCCTGGGAGCAGTAACCCCCCCCCCCCCCCCCTCTTGGGCGGGCGTCGGGCTCGTAGGGTTCTGCGCCCAGGTTATCTGTGACTATAAGTTATGTCTAAATAAGTTGCCACCTACCGGTGACCCCCGGACAAGGGGTGCCCTGCACTATCACAGGTTCCCTTGCCGGATCGACCGTATCGCTAAGTCCCGCCTCCCGCTCAAGGAACGGAGTGCATGAGGGGGATGAAAAAAGGAAAGAAGAGGACTTAGAGAGTAGAGACAGTCTCCCTACCACGCCACGTTCGGTTAGCCAATCAGAGCACCGCAGTAAACGTGTATGTATCACGCCACCGTGGGGCACCGCTGATTGGCCAATCCAGGACGTAGACGCACGGGGAGTAGTCAAAATTTGGGGAGCCTGCCAGCCTGTCTTTCAACCGTTGACGACTTGAACGAAATCGACCACCTCACCACCATCACTACACACAACCGGTAAGCTCGTTGCAGACAACGCCCTTTCTGTGCCTCCCTACTGATCAGGGGTGACTCCTGATCAGAGGCGGCCCTGATCGGGTGATCTGTAACGGCTTTCTGTAGCGGATTTGGGCCGCGATCCCACTGGTGTCACTTGCACCTCTGGCTGTTTTACCTTGTTCTTCCTTCTTTTTTCGCTCTGGCCTGGGGACCTGCACCCTAGAGGTGTATTCGTCCTTGGGTCCCCCCTGTAACTGTTCACCTCCACTGTAGGGGTTTGTGAACACGAAAGGGGGTAGGAGCAGAACCCACCCCTCCGCCGAGCCTTCCTGGGAAACCGTGATCGTGCGTGTTCCACCTAGGAAGGGGGTCGCAAATCCTTAATCCTCCACCCCTCCCCCGAATAGGTACACATCAAGTTCACGCCTATAAGTGAGCAATTTCAACAATAGGGATATAGGTTCCCCTAACGGGGTTACTAGGTGAGTGACACAGGAACCACCCTACGACCATTCGACCAGCAAGTGGCGGTGGGGGGTGTTGTAATTCCTGTGTTTAGGTTGCTCGCCTGGAATAGGTAGGGTGACTGTAAAAACCATATTAATACTGACGACACGGAGAACGACCAAATGCAATGCCTAGGACAACTGGAAACAGGATACGGGTACGCTCCCTCTTGGGGGGCGTATCGGAAAAACGTAAGGAGGAACTGGGTATACTACTGTGTGCCCAGTTAAACATCAAATTCGCCGCATTAATAGAAACAAAGGACTCCTACATAGTCCTGTGCCTTGAAGAAAAAGATGTGGACAACATGCTCTCAGACGAATCAACAAAGAAATTAAAAGAACACGGTATCGAAATAGTAATACCACCACAACTACGAGCCAAAAAATCCATAGTGATTAAAAGGGTAGACAAGAACATACTGAAACAAACACCAAGTGATATTGCCAATAACATAGAAGAGAAGAACACATGGG
The DNA here is from genome assembly GCF_018991925.1 of Homarus americanus. Taxonomy (NCBI): domain Eukaryota; kingdom Metazoa; phylum Arthropoda; class Malacostraca; order Decapoda; family Nephropidae; genus Homarus; species Homarus americanus. Next base: position 57,979 of record NW_024722555.1, on the reverse strand, counting down.
CCAGAGTTGAGGAGGTTGTGCTAATGCCTGGTGCTCCTACCATGATGAAGGTCAGGTTTGGAGAGATCTCCATGGCACAAAAAGCCCTAGAGAATGGCCTCTGTATTTCCCACTACCATCTGACAAAACATCAAATTGAGCAGGAAGAATTTTTCCCAATAACACCCTGTTGGACCTGTTACAAATATAATCATCTAGCCGTAAATTGTCCACTAAAAGATAAGAAGTTCTGCTCCGAATGTGCAACAGAGGGCCACACATTCAGAGAATGTAGTAATAAAGATAACCCAAAATGCCTGAACTGTAATGGGGACCACCGAACACTAGCAGCGCGCTGTCCCATAAGAAAAGAAATAATTAGAAACCTGAGAGAAAAAGAAAGAACAAACAAGAAGATTGAAACAGACCCCAACAAAACATACGCAGCAATTGCAAAGCTACAAGATACCACTTCCAAAGTCCTGAAGAAAACTAAAGAAAATCCCCTCATGCAGCCGACATACCTCAATCTGAGTGAAGGATTACCTTTCACGATCCTAACTAGTATCATACATGCGCACCTTAATAACATTGCAAAACCAGGAACATTCGGAAAAACGATTAGAGAAATGTTTGCGGCAAACAATCTGCCAGAGGTAAAATTTCCAGACGACGCCCCCTCAACAGAAATATTTAAAATCGTCACCGAGAGTAGCCTGGGAGTAACGAAACCACTGGAGCACAAAACCAAACCATTCACAGAAGAAAGTGGGGAAGACGAATACAAACGTTAAGTATAAACTAGGTAACACGGAAATAGAAAACTCAGTTTGTGAAAAAGATCTAGGTGTATTTGTTAGCAACGACTTGAAACCTAGAAAACAATGTATTAGCGTTCGCAACAAGGCAAACAGGATTCTTGGGTTCATATCTAGGTCTGTGAGTAACAGAACTGCTGACGTTATCTTGAAACTTTACCTAGCATTAGTGAGGCCACACATGGATTATGCGGTTCAGTTCTGGTGTCCTTATTATAGAATGGACATAGATTCTTTGGAGAGAGTACAAAGAAGAATGACAAAAATGATCCATAATATTAGAAACCTTCCATATGAAGAAAGACTGAAAAGCTTAGGCTTACATTCATTAGAGAGCCGTAGAGTTAGGGGAGATATGATAGAGGTGTACAAGTGGGTAAGTGGGATTAACAAGGGTAAATGGAAGATGTTCTGAAGCCCAGTAATAACGAAATAACTAGAACAAATGGCTTTAAATAAGATAAATCTGATTCAGAAAGGATATAGGCAAGCACTGGTTTGGTAATAGAGTTGTGGATATGTGGAATAGGCTACCGAGTGCTATAGTAGGATCGGGGACGCTAGGGAGCTTCAAGACGAAGTTGGATAGGCACATGGAAGTGCTGGGATGGGTGTGAAAGGGATCTGCCCTGTATGGGCCAGTCGGCCTCCTGCAGTATCCCACTTTCTTATGTTCTTATGTAAGAAACCGTCATGGAAACAGACCCTATCACCCAAGAAGTCACACCACACCGCAAATCATCAGACTCCACAACTCAGCAAACAGAGAAATCACAACCTGCAAAAGTTGATCCAACCAAAGCAAAATTAAGAAAAGAATCCCACTCTGGCCATCGTGCCCCCCCATCTTCACCAAGCGATGTGCAGCCAGCAGACCTAGGCAATGAGATCGGCATCCGCTTTTACTCAGTCAACACACCACCTACAATATCAAATGACAGACTTCTGCAGGAAATCAAGGAAGGCACTGTAAAATTCACCTACGAAGACGATAGGGTAGAAGAAACCTATATAGACCAATTGATAACTGCAGGACTTTTAAATACCAAATATAATAGAATCGAAAGAGTGGATGTAACCAAATTTAAGAAAATCAGAACGGGACTGAAGGAGGAAAGGAGTAGACACTCACCAGGAGATACACGAGCCAGCAAACACCCTACACCAAGTTCTCGGGATCCACGATTACACAAAATAAATTATTAAAGATAATCCAGCACAACGTCCTTGCCTGGAATCTGACGAGGAAATCAGAACTCACCAACATATACAGCACAATAGACCCAGACATCATTCTTATCAACGCACATGGTCGGAAAAAAGGTGACAAAATCAAGATTTTTAACTACCATGTACATCAAATGAATATACATGATGAACCACACGACGGCATAGCAATAGCTATAAAACGCAACTTACAGTATAAAATCATAGACAACTTTCATAGCAACTTTCTTGCAGCCGAAGTAAACACAACCAGAGGCCCAATATTAATCGGAACGTCTTATTTAACATTCAGAAGGCCAATATTCCCTACAGGTGATATTTTAAAACTAATGAGGCAAAACAATCCAGCATACTTTATAGGAGACCTCAATGCAAAACACACAACCCTAGGAAATAATATCAGAAACCCAGGAGGAAAAATTCTACATGCTCTCATCGAACACGGGACAATAACTCACCTTGGGCCCGACTTCACAACTTATGTATCAGCCGGTAACACTGGGAAACCTGACATTGTTTTAACCAATAGGCATCACCATCTAAATGTACATCTAAAAGCTGGACCCACAACAACCAGTGATCATTTACCCATAATAGCAACTTTATCCACATCCCCGATACAAATTCCATCAATCCCAAGATTTTCACTTAATAGAGCAAATTGGGAAAAATTTAAATTGGATCTCAGCAAAAACGAACCAACACTCCTACACAATAAAGACACAACTGAGATCGACAAATCGCTGGACAAATGGTACAATGAAGTAACAACAGCAGTGCAAAACAATATCCCAAAAACAACATACCGTACATTACCACATGCACAATTAACACATGAAGAGAAAATGATACAAACCAGATTCACCAATCTATATGAATACACCAAAACACACGGGTGGAACAATGACACCAGAATATTATACAGGAATATAAAAGAAGAACTGAAAGAAATAAGTAAGAACAAACACAATGAAACATGGAACAAGCTGATTCAGGACACACAAGCAGATCACAGAAACCCAAAAGCATTCTGGAAAAAAATTAAAAACCTAATGGGAACTAATTCGGTAGAAACGAGTTATATTAAGGACAAAAACGGTAGAAAAGCAACAGAACCACACGAAAAAGAACCAATATTTAGAGAATTCTGGAAAAACATATTCACAATCAACGACGAAGATAATAGAAGCTTCTGCCAAGAAACAGAACAGGCAACAAGAACATATTTGAACCAGAACACAGAGAAATGGAAACCCACCGTAAAAATTAACCTCAACTCTTTAAACATCAACAACCCAATAATTGCTCCTCTAACTCAAAATGATATTGTAAAAACAATAGCAAGTTTCAAGAATAAAGCACCTGGCATAAGCCAAATTAATAAAATGGGTATTACAAAACATTCCTCAGACTATGATCGAACAGCTCAAAAATATATACAATGCCTCACTTGCAACTGGCTTTTTCCCCACCAAATTTAAATTAGCCAAAATCAGACTCATCCCGAAAGCAGGAAAGAACCACACTCAAGCAGAAAACTACAGACCCATCTCATTACTGGAAACACCCGGTAAAATATTAGAAAAAATAATTAACCACAGACTCAGAAATTTTCTAGACCAAGAAAACAAATATAACCCGAGACAGCACGGCTTTCGAAAAAACCGAGGAACCAATACAGCATTAGCACTAATATACGAATCAATCGCAAATGCTGCAAGTAACAAAGAACAATGTAATATAATTCTAAGATATTTCAAAAGCATTTGATAAAGTCTGGCATGAAGGAATGAAGTATAAAATAATCAAATTGGACATGCCTACAAACATCACAGCACTACTATGTAATTTCTTAGATAACAGAAAGGCCAAACTAATCATTGACAACCATGTAGGACAAACCTTCAACCTTTATAGCGGAGTTCCCCAAGGCAGCAATATATCACCAACGTTATACACTGTATATACGGCAGATATGCCGCAACCACGGCAATCAGAATATATAGCATACGCAGATGATGTTACACAGATAATCAGGTACCCGGGAAAATCCAAACAAATGATGGCCATTAGAACATGCAGAGAAATAGAGATAATAAACAACTATGAACGAAAATGGAAGATAAAAACCAATGTCCAAAAACTCCAAATAATTCACATCGCAAAAACGAACCCATGCCCTATTATTATCAACAATCAACAAATACCATATGTTGCCAAGGGAAAAACACTAGGACTCAAGATATCCAGAAGCGGAATAATCCCTCACATTAATGAAAGAATAGCTATGGCAAGAACACAACTTACAAAACTCAGAAGATTCCTCCAACTGGACACCAACACGCAATTGCACCTATACAAAGCACTGATCAGACCACACTTAGAATACCCTCCGATACCTCTGAACACAATCGCAAGAACTAATCAACTTAAATATCAAGCAGTACAAAATATAGCCCTCAGAAGAGCGGCAAAACACCAACCACCATACACACAAACAGTACAAGACATACACACAGAACACGGCATAGACCCACTCAACATCAGAATACACACCCAAGCAAAAGCAATATGGGAAAAAATCCAGCAAGAACAGGATCCCATATTAAACAAATTAATCGAGGAAAACAACAACACATCACACAGATGGTGGCCTAGAAGCAGGAAAAATGATAATGAAGAACCAGAGCCTCTATATACACAATAACAACAAAATAACAACAAAAAATAACAACAAATAAGAACCAAAAAGATGGGCACAACTCTCCAGTCACACAAGGACCTGGAGGGACCCCACAAATAAACAAAGACCTAAATAGTTCACAAAAAAAAAGAAAAAAGATGGGGATCATCCCTACAGTGCCACAAGGACCTGGAGGGACCCCCCCCCCCCACCCTAAGATAATATGCCCCAAGGACAACTCTGAATAACTTAGCTTAGCTTGGCTGAGACCGGCCTTCCCTAACCTTCCCATGAACCTCTAATGCAGCACAGTTACGGAAGACAAAAAAACCCGTCTCCGCAAGGTGGATAGCCCACCTGCTGTTAACCTTCTCCTTTACTTCCCACTTCTGAACTTTACCTTGTACTTTTACCCTTCTCCCACTCCCAGAGCTACTTCTCTCTTCTCTCCGTACAACCAACCAACCAACCGGAGGAGACTCACATTCTTGCGGGAATAGCTATTCTCCCGTAACGGTTTCTATACGCCATAGCCTACTGGATCTTGTGCACATGCACTGATTCTCGCTGTTCAACACCAATTGCATATTAAAAAGTGACTGTCATTTTTCCAATTTTTGACACCTCACGAACGTTCAGGACTGACAACCTTAGCCTTCCCTCCCCACAGTTAGTGTGAATGACCCACACAACTGCGAAGGAAGCGCTAACTGTTGTCCTTCCTGACGTGGTAGGAGGGCTTTCTCTCTTCACTTCATTTTTTCTATTTCTTACCCTGGCCGAGGCACCTGCTGATTTTTCCATACTTCAGTATTCGTGCTAAAGCCCCGCCAGTGGTGCACACCTCACAGAGTGGGATTGTGTTTTTCCAGTGGGGGTCGGGGAAATAACCTGGGCCAATCCAGCAGTGACGTCTGTGATCGTGCAGGCACACCACTGTTCGGGGGTCGCCCTTAAGTAAAAGTGTTTTTTTTTTTTGCACTAAGGGCCTTACATAACCTTAGTGCACCAGCATCAGTATATGTAAAAAAACAACTAAAACTGTACCCAAGGGGTGGTTCCCAGCCACCCCAACCATGCCCTCTGGGAGGGGAAACACCAAGCCCCCCTCTACTCGTCCAGGCAGGGACAAGCAGAGGCGGGAGACCAATCAAAATGACCCACGACTGCCAAGACCACTGACAGACAAAGACAATGAAACGACCACCGACCAAAACATCCAACAAAGACGTATCATTCAAGTTTCAACAGAGAAGGCCAGAGTAATCCACTTTCGGACTGTTGACACGTCCACCTCGTTTGACAAAATTAATGGGTTCATTATCCAGAAGGCCATTAAGGATCAGATAGGGGACGTGGAGAAAGTCCGAAAGACAAGAAAAGGCGAACTCCAAGTTACTGTTAAAGACGCTAAGCAAATGAGGGACGCCTTGAATCTGAAAACATTTCATTCAACTATAGTGAAACCGTATATCCCAGCATTTCTCAATACCTGTAAGGCTGTAGTTAACAGCAACGAATTCCAGGGAATGAGTAATGACGAAATTAAGTACCACATGAAAGATCAAGGAGTCGTCGATGCCTTCGACTTTAATAGGAGGACCGCAGACGGAGAACGAAAACGATCAACCACAGCTGTACTGACTTTTGACGGACTTGTTAGGCCCACTCATGTCTTGGTAGGATATGAGAGTCCAAACGAAAACATACGTTCCATTTCCCATGCGATGCTTCAACTGCCAAAGGTTTGGACACACTGGTAAGGCCTGCCGTAACACCCAGGTATGCTCCAAATGTGCTCACACCGGACACAGGGACGATGACTGTACACAAACGGAGGAAAAATGCTACCACTGTTCGGGTCAGCATGCTGCCTCAGACAGGAAGTGCCCTTCCTACCTGAGGGAATATGAGATCAGTAGGGTGAGAGCAGAGAATAATTTGGGCTACAAGGAGGCTAAGAGGCAGGTGGAGATGTTCTTGTAGACACCAACACCTGGAATGTCCTTCGCATCCGCTGTAACCAAAAACACCTCACCTCCCAAAATGTGCACCACTGGAACACAGACTAAGACCAGGACCATTGCAACACAAACTGACTCCACACTCACTGGATATCCAACCACAGACGCCAACGACGAAAACTCAAAGACAACTATGACTACTAACGAGACTAAAACTAAAAACAAGTTAAACGTGACCACAAAACCTAAGCAGACTCACGACCTTGTCTACCCCGATGTAAGGAGGAGGTCGCTTTCTACCGAAAGCATGACAAGAGACTCTTCACCACAACCAGTGTTTCGCATTGTTGAAACACACCGGGGGCAGGGAGCCCCTGCCGAGCAGAGTACTGGCTTTTTGGAGCCGGGAGACTGCTCATTTGATGCGGGGGATCCTTCCCCGGCACACAATTTCCCCCCCAGAAACAAGAGCAAAGAAAAATAAACCTAAAACGCTGACCATATCAACTCTCAGACTTAAAATTCAATATCATCCAGTGGAATTGCAGAGGTGCTAGGAATAAAAATGCTCAATTTCATTTACTAAAGTCATTATTCCGGCCAGACGCTTTTTGCCTAAAAGAGACGCTACTTGCGGGTCAGGACGACCCACCTGTATTTGACAACTACACGTCCTACAGGGGAGACAATCTAAGGGGGGTAGCCCTATATATTAGGAGTGAATTCGCCCAACAAAGAGTCAACCTGAGCGTGAACCTGCAGGCTGTGGCGTGCAGAGTCAAGTTTCGGTCTGGCTATGTTGCCGTCTGCTCACTATACTGTCCTCCGGGCGTGCTCATTGACGATGGTGAGCTTGAGGAGCGATTTAACCAACTGCCAGGAAAAAAAAATGATCATCGGCGACCTCAATGCTCGCCATTTGCGGTGGGGCAGTGTCCGGAGTGACGGGAGGGGAGAGCAGGTGGCTGCAGCTATACTCAACTCCAACTTGTCTCTTCTGAATGACGGTAGTGCGACTCGAGTGGACGAACGATTTGGCACAGCCTCAGCTATAGATCTCTCTATAGTTGATGCTTCCTTGCTATTAGATTGTAAATTTTCTACATACGACGACTATCTGGGTAGCGACCATTTTCCGATCTGCATTTCTTATGAGTGTGGCGCCCCAACGGCTACTCCCGAGGTGCGCTACAACCTTAGGAAAGCGGACTGGAGGGCCTACTCAGGAGCCGTTCGTATAGACACCATTGGAGAAGACATCAACACCAAAATGTCACACATAGAACAAGCTATAATACACGCAGCAGATTGAACAATTCCTAAGACTTTTGCAACAACCCACAGGCCTGGAGTTCCATGGTGGACACCAGACTGCCGACGAGTGGTTTGTGAGCGAAATAGGCGATGCCGTTTATTCAACAGAATTCCATCTCTTGAAAACTTAATTGAATATAAAAAAGCCAGAGCAAAGGCTAGGAGGGTTCTCGGGGAGTGCAAGAGAGAGTCTTGGCGGGCATTCGTCTACACTATTAACAAGGATACCCCTTCCTCTGAGGTATGGTCGGCTATAAACCGGGTCAGATGGTAATGATGATGATGATAATGAAGTAAAGTGGCAAATGACTTTGCATTGGGAAAGGAGAGGAGAGAGAGAGAGAGAAGTAAAGCATGGAAACGGGAAGAAAAGTGGGAGGGGGAAAAAAAGCAGGTGGGCTGTCCACCTAGCGGAGACGAGTTGAAATGATGGGGTGGTGGCCGCACGCAGCACACGCCCGCCCGCTCAGGGAGGGAGGTTGAGGGGGGAGGGGGGATGGATGCTAAGCTAGCTAGGTATTCATTATTGTAATGGGTGTTAGTTTTTGTTTGTCCGATGGTGGTGTTATTTGTTCACATATATGTGTAAAGTGGGTCTTGTTCTGCTATGTCAGCATGGAGGCTCTTGGGCCACCAGCTGTGTGTTTTAGTAGTTCCTTCTTCTTTTAACTTGGAGAATAATGGGTCCTCCATCTCTTCAAGTTTGATCCATATTCTCTGTGCTTGGCTGTGTGTACGTATGTTCAGTGGTTCGATATTGTATAATTCGTGAAGTTCTTGTATTTTGGTGGTGTATGGCGGGAGTTGCTTTGATGCTCTACGGATAGCTTTGTTTTGTACTGCTTGAAGTTTAAGTTGGCTGGATTTGCTGATCGTGTTGAGTGGTATTGGTGGATATTCTAGGTGAGGGCGGACAAGTGCTTTGTATAGATGTAGTTGAATTTTGGTGTCCATTTTGCTGAATCGTCGTAGTTTCGTGAGTTGTGATTGGGCAATCTGTTTGCGTTGTTTTACGTGTTTTGCTATGCCTGTTCTTGTTATTGTGAGTCCCAAAATTTTGCCTTCGTTGGAGTATTGTATAGGTACGTTGTTGACTGTGATTGGTGCAGGGTTTATTTTGGCAATGTGTATTATCATTAGTTTCTGTGTATTGGTTTGAATTTTCCACTTTTTTTCATAATCATTGATTTGCTCGATGGCGTGGGCTGTTTTCCGTGCCATCATCTGTTTGCCCTTGCCTGGATGTCGGATGATTTGGGTGACGTCATCAGCATAAGCTACGTATTCTCCGTGTATAGGAGGTGGCATGTCCGCCGTATATATTGTGTAGAGTGTGGGCGAGAGGTTACTTCCCTGTGGTACTCCGCTGTATAATTTGAAGCTTGGGCCTATGTGGTTACCTATGATAATTTTGGCCTCTCTATTGTCGAGGAAGTTGCAAAGAAAGGAAGTAAAGTTGTTGGGAAGTTCTTGGGTGGTAATTTTGTATTTGAGCCCTAGGTGCCAGACCTTGTCGAATGCTTTTGCTACGTCCCTTAATACTACGTTACATTGCTCCTTGTTGTGCATCGCGTTTGCTATGTTTTCGTAAATTAGGGCTAAGGCTGTATGGGTTCCTCTATGTTTTCTAAATCCGTGCTGTCTGGGGTTGTACTTCTCTTCAAATTCGAGGTGTGTTCTCAGTCGGTGGTTAATTATTTTTTCTAGGACTTTTCCCGGTGTTTCTAGAAGAGAGATTGGTCTGTAATTTGATACTTGGATTGGGGATTTACCTGGTTTTGGTATAAGTCTGATGCTTGCTGTTTTAAATTTCCTTGGGAAGTAGGCAGAGGCAAGTGCTGCATTAAAAATGTTTCTGAGTTGGAGTATCATGTTGATTGGTAGATGCTGGAGTATGGGTTTGTTTATTTTACTGATGCCCGGGGCCTTGTTCTTGAAACTGATTATTGTTTTCTGAATATCCTCTGCGGTGATTGGTTTGATCAGTGTGGAAAGATCGTCCAGAGCGTTTATGTCTATGCTGGGACTTGGGTGCCAGATGTGGGTTGTGTGTGTCATGTGATTGGTTACTTGTTGCTCGGTATTCATACAGAAGTTCAGGTTGTCTTCCTGGCTTATTTGAAAAATTTTGCTCCAGTATTTCCTGAATTCAGGTTCTTGTTCTTTGGGTTCAGTTAATTTGATTTGGTTGCTATTTAAAATGTAGTTTGATTCGTTGCTGGAGATTCCCATTAGGTTTTTAATTTTTCGCCAGAATTCTTTCGGGTTGTGGTAAATTGCTTCTGTGTCTGCTATTAATTTCTCCCAGTTATTCACGTATGCTTCTTTGGACATGTTTCTTAGTTGTTCGTGTATGGTGTAATATTGTATTCTGTATTCTGGCGTCCATCCTTGTTCTAGGATTAATTTGAATAAATTACTGAACTGTGTCTGTAGAATTCTTGATTGATGTGAGTATTGGGGGTGTGGTAATGTGCGGTGAGTGGTCGTGGGTATGTGGTGTTCCATTGCTTGGATCACGTTTCCGTACCATGTCTCCAGTGTGCTGTCTATTTGGGAGGTGTGTTTGTTGTTTAGTTGGGTTATTTGGTGGTTGCTTAACTCCTTTTGGAATTCCTCCCAGTTGGACCGGCTGTAGCTGTATCTCATCCTGGCAGGGATCTGTATTGGCGACGTGGAGAGTGTGGCTACGATAGGGAGATGGTCACTGGTGGTTATTGGGCCGGGTTCCATTTGCAGGTTAAGATGGTGATGCTGGTTTGTTAGTACTATGTCTGGATGTCCGATTTGACCTGCTCTGATGTATGTGGGGAATTCCGGGCCAAGGTGTATTGCGTTGCCGTGACTCAGTAATGTGTTTAAAATCTTGCCCACGGCGTTGTTGTCCTGGTGCCCCAAGACGCGATGTCGAGCATTTAAATCACCCAAGAAATATGCTGGTATGTTTCTTCTCAGGAGTTTGAGCATGTCTGCTAGTGGGAATATGGGTCTTCTCGGAGGGAGGTAACAGGTGCCGATTATAATAGGTCCTGTTGGGCAGTTAATTTCGATCGCCAGAAAGTTTTCTTGAAATGAGTCGTGTATCTTGTGTTGTATGTTTCGTTTGATGGCTATGGCAATTCCATCATGTAGTGTGTCTTGATTGTTTTTTTGGTAGACTGTGTAGTTAAATAGTTTTATTTTTTCTGAGTTTTTCTTACCATGCGAATTGATGAGAATAATATCTGGGTCTATGTTACGGTATGTGTTATATAATTCGCTTGCTCTTTGTGGGATCCATGCTAAGACATTATGTTAGATTATTTTAAGCTTATTTATTATGAAGGCTGGTGCCTAGAGCTGGTTTGCGCCATTTTTGCTGACCGGTGCTCCCCTGACATCCTCCTGTCCAGGCCCAAGCGGATCTTTTTATATGTTGACTGATCAACTCTCTCTATTCTGTTGTGTCTTGTGAGTATTCTTCCCTTCTTGAATAGTGTTTCAATATGTGTGTCATCTAGGTTTTTGTCTGAGTATGTGTATTTAATCTTGCCTTGCCTTATTTCTGCCAATAGTCTTTCTGTTGAGACTATGGGGGGAGCTGTAGTGGAGTAAAATCGAATACCAGTTTCATGCCCTAGGTCTTTGTTCTCCGTAGCAGGTGGTGCCTTAGTTCCTGCTTGATTCTTTTTTTGGGTGTTGACTCTGGCGGCTTGTTCTGTTATTGTGGTGGTTTCATCTTCGCTTGCGTCTTCCATCGATTCTTCCTCGCTTGCTGGCTCGGGTTGTATGCCTGAGGTAGTCTGTTCTTGAGTTGATGGTTCGTGGGTTGATGGTTCGTGAGTTGTTGGTATTTGAGTTGCAGTGCTCTCTGATTTGTAAATGAAGTTGAAAATTTCAGTAGAAGGCACATCGTTTGGGAATTCCCTGTCTGGCAGGTTGTTGGCGGCGAACATGTCCCTTGCTGCCTTGGCAAAAGTTCCAGGTCTGGCTATATTCATGATGTGGGCGTGGATTATGGAGGTCATTATTTTTACGGAAAGATTATTTCCAAGCTGAAGCAAAATAGGTTGGTTTGCGGGGGGTGGTGTGGCGACTTTTTCGAAGAACTTTGTCGTTTCTCTGGTTAGTTTTGTCACAGCTGAATATGTCTTGTTTTGCTGTTCCTGTGTCTTCTCCCTCTCCTTCTCCTTCTTTTGGTTGACTATTGCTTTTCGTATGGGGCAGCGAGTAGCCAGTGTTCTATGATCTCCTTCGCAGTTTAGGCATTTGGGATTATCTTTGTTTTTGCACTCTCTGAAGGTGTGCCCCTTATTCCCGCATTCTGAGCAGTGCTTGGTGTCCTTGTTAGGGCAGTCTGTAGCCATGTGTGAATATTGGTAACAATTCCAGCATGGAATGATGGGGACGAATTTCTCCTGCTCCACCTGGCTGCTGCTGACATGGTAGTAGGAGAGACAAAGTCCCTCCTGGATTGCTTTTTGGGCCATGGCTATTTCCGTGAATCGTATTTTGAGCATGGATGGCAGTCTGGGCAGCTTGACCACTTCCTCCACCTTGGCCCATTCGTTTTTGTCTTCTATATCAGATACCAATTGCTGTTCACTTGATTCTTCGGTGATTGCTTTATCTAGTCGTTTGACCACAATTGATTTCCTCGCTCGGAGTTGAGGAGGGATTGCAACTTCAAATTTCGCGGACTTGAGTTTCCTTGTGCTGTCGTTCGATAAGAGTAAGTCGACATCATTCTCAGTCAGGCACAGGGCGATGAAGGAGTCCTTGGTCGTGATGAGGTTGGATATTTTGATAAGTAGTGTTGCAGTAAGGAGTCTTGCCAATTCGGTTTTTCTTTCGTCAGTCACGCCCCCTTCATGGGAGCGTATCCGTATCCGGTGTGCCCTCATTCCAGAGAGTATGTGGTGGACATGCCACCCTTGCGTGATTTCAGATTGGAGACCTACCTATTCCAGGACAGGAGTTTGTTACAGGAATTACAACACTCCCCACCGCCCCTTGTTGGTCGAGTGGTCGTAGAGTGGTTCCCGCAACACTGTCCCGGAAGCCCCGTCAGGGGATCCTACTTCCCTAGTGTTACTGAATGCTCACTTATAGACGTGAGCTAGTTTACCTAATTAGGGGGGGTAGGGATTCAGGATTGCGACCCCCTTCCCAGGTGGACCCGCACGATCACGGTTACCTAGGAAGGCTCGGCGGAGGGATGGGTAGTGCTCCTGCCCCCTTTCTTGTTCACAAACTCCTGGGAGGGAGGTGAACAGTTACAGGGGGGACCCAAGGACGAATACACCTTAGGGTGCAGGTCCCCAGGCCAGAGCCCAAAAGAAGGAAGAAAAGAGGAAGCATATCCACTGGTGTAAGTTGCACCGGTGGGGTCGCGGCACAAGTCCGTTGCAAGAAGCCGTTGCAGAGCACCCAATCAGGGCCGCCTCTGATCAGGAGTCACCCCTGATCAGTTGGGAGGCACAGAAAGGGCGTTGTCTGGAACAAGCTTCCCACGTGTCAAAGTGATGGTTAGTGAGGTGGTCGTTTAAGTTCAGTTCGTCAACGGTAAGAGATAGGCTGGCTGGCTTGGCAGTGAGGGGTCTAGAGAGACGTCCATTCACAACGAAGGCTGGCTGGCGAGTGTGTGTGTGAAAGTTGTGCACAGCGGTGGCTAGAATAGAATAGAAAAATTTTAGTGACAGGGGGGAAGGAGGTTCAGGGGAAGAATAAAGGGAGGATTGAAGTGAATTTTAGGAGGAGAGAACAGATGCAGTGGCTAAACACCGCTTGCGTGAGGGAGTATAAGATGGAGGCAGCAGCAACTCGCCTGGACGCGGCCTGGAGGCGACAAGACAGAGCCAGGCTAGCGTCAGGTCAAGCGTCAGGTGCGTGTTGGGTTGGGCAATGGATATTCAGTGCTTGGTCGGCTTGATTGAGTGTGTTGGTTTCTAGTGTGGAACATAAGAACATAAGAACATAAGAATGGAGGAAACTGCAGCGGGCCTATTGGCCCATACTGGGCAGTCCCGTTTACACCCAACCCCTATTGCTCATATGAGCATCCAACCTATGTTTGAAGCAATTCAGCGTATTCCAGTTAATGATGATATTTGGTAACTTGTTCCATTCATCCATTACTCTGTTTCCAAACCAGTGTTTACCTATTTCACGCCTAAATCTAAATTTGTCTAATATAAAACCATTGTTACGAGTTCGCTCCTGGTTGGATAATTTGAGTACCTTTGTAATGTCCCCTTTGTTTAGCCCTGCCTTCCACTTATACACCTCTATCAGGACGCCCCTCGCTCTACGTCTCTCAAGGGAGTGCAAATTAAGATGCTTTAACCTGTCTCTCTACTCAAGGTTCCTAATGCCCGGGATTAGTCTTGTCATTCTCCTCTGAATTCTTTCCAAGGATTCTATATCCATTCTGTAATACGGTGACCAGAACTGAACTGCGTAATCCAGGTGTGGTCTCACAAGAGCAAGATACAGTTTTAGGATGACCTCGCTAGTCTTGTAACTAACACTCCTTTGTATGAACCCAAGTACTTTATTAGCCTTGTTACGAGCAAAAACACATTGTTTACTTGGCTTAAGGTTCCTACTTATCATTACTCCTAAATCTCTCTCGCAGTCGGATTTCTCTATGGCATCGTTGTTCATCTGGTATCTGGTTTCCCTGTTTACATCTCCTATACTGAGTACTTTACATTTGTCGACGTTGAATTTCATCTGCCATTTTTCAGACCATTCGAAAAATTTGTTTAGATCTTCCTGTAGTTTTGCAGAGTCCTCGTCAGATTTGATAACACGTCCTATTTTAGTGTCACCAGCAAATTTACTTATGTTGCTGTCTATGCCGATATCTATGTCGTTTATGTATATAATAAATAATAATGGTCCAAGTACTGAGCCTTGGGGAACTCCACTTGTGACGTTGCTCCAATGGGACTTAGTGCCGTTAATGCTCACTCGCTGTTTCCTGTCCTGTAACCACGCCCTAATCCATTTAAGGATGTCACCTTTGATGCCATGAGCTTCTACCTTTCTAATTAGTCTTTCGTGGGGGACTCTGTCGAAGGCTTTGCTAAAGTCGAGATATACCACATCATAATTGTGCCCCTCGTCCACCGATTCGAAAACTGATGAAAAGAATGTTAATAGATTAGTTAGGCAAGAACGTCCGCTTGTGAAGCCATGCTGGGAATCATTGATCAATCTGTGCTTCTCCAGGTGATTTCGAATAGAGTTTGAAATGATTGCTTCCAGTAATTTGCCTACTATTGATGTTAGACTGATTGGGCGGTAGTTAGAGGATAGTGATCTATCCCCCTTCTTGAAAATCGGTATTACATTCGCTATCCTCCAGGATTCTGGTACTACACCTGTTTTTAAGGACATGTTAAACAACTTTGCTAAGGGCATACTAAGCTCTTCCTTACATTCCTTTAATACTCTGGCAAATATCTCATCGGGACCAGGTGACTTATTAGGCTTTAATTTGTCTATTTGCTTACTAACATCGTTACTAGTCACTACTATCTCACTTAATTTGTTTTCTTCACTATCTCTGAATAGAGTCCGTGCCTCGGGTATCATGTTTAAATTTTCGGTGGTGAAAACTGTTGAAAAATATTTATTCAAATTATTGCTCATTTCTCCGTCGTTATCAGTGAGCTCGCCGGAGTCTGACCGTATTGGTCCAATCTTTTCTCGTGTTTTAGTTTGATACATTTGGTAGAACCCTTTGGGGTTTGTCTTCGCCTCCCTTGCTATCCTTACCTCATTATTCCTCTTTGCTTTCCTTATCTCGGTTTTAACCCTACTCGCCAATATCCTATAATAGTCCCGGAGGTGAATTTCGCCACGATTTATCCTTCTACCTATAGCCTTCCTTTGGTCAATGATGTTCTTTAAATAATTATTTATCCATTTAAGGTCATTGATGTCTGATCTAAGTTTTTTGTATGGTATGTTCTGCCTTTGTACATTAAGTAACTCACTATTTAAATTGTCGTGGAACTCGGCAATCTCAGATCTCGTTATCAGGTCGGTGTCATCTGTCAGGTTCACGGCCAAGCGCGACACCCCCTCTCTCAGCTGCCTCTTTAAACTGTCAAAGTTTGCCTTTCTGAAATCTGGTACTTTAGTGGAATTTTCCTTACGTCTGCCCTGAAAATCTAACTGGAATCGAATTTCTTTGTGATCTCTGTTTGCAAGTTCGTTCCCTACCTCGACATTGCTAATGAGGTTTTCTCTGTTCGACAGAACTAAATCCAGTATATTATTACCCCGTGTGGGTTCGGTTATATGTTGACTTAGGAAACAGTCCTGGATCGTCTCGAGAAAATCCTCTGATTCTGAGTTGCCCGTAAGGTCAGTCCAATCTATTTGGCCAAGGTTAAAGTCGCCTACTATACAGACTTTGTTGTGTATGGAAGCCCTGCGCATTTCATCCCAGATAAGTCGCTCATTGACGCTATCAAGATTGGGGGGTCTATATATTACTCCTGTGATTAATTTTTCCCGACCGTCACTTAATTCTATCCAAATTGTTTCTGTATTCCTCTCAGTTTTTATTTCCTTATTTATTTCACACTTCAGATTGTCCCTAACATAGATTGCTACTCTGCCTCCTTTCCTGGTCTGCCTATCGGTATGGAACAGTTTGTAACCCGCAATTTGGTATTCGACTGGTAATTCACGTGTGTCTAGGTTGATCCATGTTTCAGTGAATGCAATTATATCGATTTCTTCGGTACATACCAAGGCCCTAATATCATCCATTTTGTTTCTCATACTTCTACTGTTCGCGTAGTATACATTTAAGTTAGTCGTGTTCTGAGTCCTCCCCTTACCGCGTTTAGTTTTAAACTCCCTGTCTAATTTAGTTTTGTCATCATTCCTAACACTATTTCCCTGTAATCTTTCGCCTTGTTTACCCGCTCCCACTGCAGTCTCCTCCACCCCGGTGCCCATATGTTCTCTTAGCAGTTTAAAGACTTCGATATCTTTTGAACTGCCCCCTCTAGAGCCCCAGCCAGGGTTGCTACTCCATCCCTAGACAGGTGCACCCCATCCCTAGCATAAAGGTCCCTTCTGCCATAGAAATTGTCCCAGTTGTCAATGAATGGGACTGATATTGACTTGCAATATCTGTCAAGACGGTCGTTGACACCAACTGCCCTTGACAACCATTCACTGCCAACTCCCCTTCTAGGCAGGACACTGCATATGATAGGGATCCCTCCCTTAGTCCTAATACGATCTATGGCTGCCTTGAACTTATCAAGAAGTTCCTCGCTCCTACACCGGCCAATATCATTGCCTCCTGCACTGAGGCAGATAATGGGTTTGTTCCCATTACCAGACAAGATATTGTCCATCCTGTCAATTATATCCCCCACCCCAGCTCCTGGCAAACACACCCTCATCCTATTTTTGTTTTTACCACAAAAGGCCCTGTCCATGTACCTTACCAGTGAGTCACCAACAATTAAAGTTTTTATACCTTCCTTGTCATCCCTGCCCCTGACTGTACTAACGTCCAATTCGTCTATCAAGGGACTGAACGGAGGAGATGTCTTGGTCTTCTAAGCTTGATGTCGATTTTCTTCTCACTCTCCTCCTCTTCTTGCTCTCTTGAAGTGTCCATTCGTTTGTGTTTGGGTCTTGTTGTTCGTCTTCCTCGTGTATTAAGTCCTCATAGGTGTGGAAGAAGTCAGAGACGGTGAGGTTGACCACGTGGGCTTCAGCTCCACGGGCCACGTGGTGTTCTTGGTTCTGTGTGGTGGGCGTCTTCTCTTGAGTTTTCTTTTCTTGGTTTTTCTTTTCTGCTGGTTTTTTCTTTTCATGGGAGCGTACAGCAAGGAGGGCCTCTTTGTAGCTCAGTTTCTTCTCAAGACGAGCCTTGGCTACCCTGCATTCCTCCTTCCATTTAGGGCAGGTCCGATCGGCGGAGGAGTGTGGGCCACCACAAGCAGCGCATTTTTTTACTTTGTTGGGGCAGACCGTGTAGCGGTGTCCAGGGCTGCTACATATGGAGCAGGTGTCCTCCTGCGCCTCACACTTGTTTACAGTGTGTCCATAGTGCTGGCATTTGTAACACCGTATCGGTCTGCAGTAGGGCTTGACTGGCACAGTTACCCACGCCAGTTGAGCCTCCTTGGGTAAGGTGGAGTGGTGTCCGATGAGGGCAGTGGTGTCGGACAGCTTCTTCACAACTTGAAGTTGCCCCTTGAGAAGCTCACTCAGCTCTGCTTGGTCCATGTGGGCAATTTCGGCGTGGGAGATTACTCCCAGCTTCAGGTTGTCCCACATGTAGGCAATCATTTTAAATGGAATGCCGTTGATGTCTGGGATCTCCGCGAGCTGTACGGGCATGCCCTTCTCGGCGAAGGTGATCTTGATGTTACCATGGAGCTTTAGACGTTCCACTTTGGTGACCCCCACGATCCCATTAGTTTCAAAGAACTTCTGGAGAACTAGGAGGTTTAGTTTCTTGGGGCAGGTTGGCGTATCCGGACGTATCCGCGCCACGTTATCAAACTCGTAACCGTTCATGGTGAGAGAGGGTTAGAGAGTGACTGACTGACTGACTGCTGGAGCAGTGGCTCGTTGTTGTTGTTGTTGAGATTGTCGGACCGTAGTCCGACACGGTCCTTGCCTATAGGCGGCCCATTTGGTGGTTCCGGCTGGAGCTCCAGGAGCAGCCAGACCGGATTGGGATTGGAGGTGGTCCCACCTGCAGATTAGAAGGATACTGCAGGTTGCAAGTGTGAGCGGACCCCCGATCAGTGGACCCTTACCACCAACCCCCACTCTTGGACGTGGTCAGTTTCGGAGTGGCGCGCCCCCCGAACTGGGGTCCGCACTTGCTGGGAGAGGATACTTTCTAAGCTATCTGGGTGGTGGGTATCGTGTGATGACCCGGAGTAGGTGGTGAATGTGGTCTGTTTGGGCCTTTCGGGTTAGAGTGGCCGCTGGTGTTGTGTGTGTTTCTTGGGAGATTTGAGTTCTGTTTCGGAGGCTTTGTGTGACCTCGCAGTCGAGGAGATAGTGTTCAAGTGGGTTGGCTGCTGGCTCCTGACAGTAGGTGCATTCCATGACGTCATTTCCGATCATCTGCCAGGAGCACTTGTACCGTAGTCGTAGTCGATGAAGGCTGACTTGGGTTTGTCTTGGAGTTTTCTTGTCAGCGAACGGTGGTTCCCCTTTTGTGGTCGCCAGGTACCATTTGGCTGATTGGGAACCAGCGTTGAATGCGTGAAGGAAGCTCTTTTTGATGTGGAGCTTGCTGGTCTTTCTGAGGTGATTCTTGATCTGTTGCACGCTTGCTGGAACTTGGATGTGTACGCTACTAGAACGTGTAGCTGCCTTGGCTGCTTCGTCTGCCACGTCGTTTCCTCCGATCCCTACATGACTGGGAATCCAGTGTAAGACGACTGGGCGGTTTTGGCTTTGGAATTCCTGTAGCTGTGCGAGGATCGAGGTAATGATCGTCTGCCAGGAGCACTTGTACCCTAGTTGTAGTCGATGAAGGCTGACTTGGGTTTGTCTTGGAGTTTTCTTGTCAGCGAAAGGTGGTTCCCCTTTTGTGGTCGCCAGGTACCATTTGGCTGATTGGGAACCAGCGTTGAGTGCATGAAGGAAGCTCTTTTTGATGTGGAGCTTGCTAGTCTTTCTGAGGTGATTCTTAATCTGTTGCACACTTGCTGGAACTTGGATGTGTACGCTACTAGAACGTGTAGCTGCCTTGGCTGCTTCGTCTGCCACGTCGTTTCCTCCGATCCCTACATGACTGGGAATCCAGTGTAAGACGACTGGGTGATTTTGGCTTTGGAAGTCCTGTAGCTGTGCGAGGATTGAGGTTATGATGTGGACGTTGTCTCTTGGTTGACTGTATTGCAGCGCCTGCATAGCCGTTTTCGAGTCCGTGTGAATTATGATGGACTTGTTGTGTTGTGTTGCAGCGTGTTGTAGGGCCTTTGATATTGCTACCAACTCTGTTTCTTGGGTTGAACAGTCATTAGAAAGTCTCCATAGGAGGGTCTGACCTTGGGTGTAGAAGGCCGCTCCGGATCTATGATGTTTTGGGTCCACCGAGCCGTCTGTGAAGTATGATGCTGCATCAGCCGGTGTCTCGGTGGCAATGGCTAGACTAGACTAGTATTGGGGATTGCTGGCCACTTCGCCTTTGGGCTATTTCGGCGGGAGCTGATGTCTTCTTTCTTCTTCTAGTCTTGGTCTTCTTTCTTGCTACAATTAATCTAATGTTCTTGTTTCTTCTTTTCTTGTTATTCTTGTGTTCTTCTTGTTCTTGGTATTTTGGTTACTTCTTTCTTCTTGTTGTTTTATTTGGGATGAATTATGGTATGAGTGAGTGATATGATAGTGAGTTACTGACAGACCAGATGAAATGGCCGGTCAGGTGACTAGTTTCTCTGTGATTTTTTTTTTTTTTGTCTTTTGTAGCCCGTGTCTTTTTGTTTGAATATGTGTTGGTAGGTGTCAGTTTTACTTGGTATATGTGCGTGTTGTATGTAATGGAAAGGTTTGTGATATGTCTCTCATGTTGTATGTTTAAATTTTTGTTTTATTCATTTTTATTTGCTTTAGGGCATGGTTACATACATATTATAAATATAAAAAGAGTTCATGCGTGTGTCATTCACAACATGCCGATAAGACGGGTCTCCTTGAGGAAGATTATTACAGCGTCACTTATGGTGACATCATCTTGCAATATATTGGGTACAGTCAGCACGAAGCCTCGCTCGGCAGCTAGCATCACCAGCTGCCGGCGTTCTGGTTCGTACTGGCTGCACTCCGTCAGAATGTGTCGGATAGAAAGAATTTTGTTGCACGTGGCACAGATAGGTGGAAAGGAGTTGTCTAAATAGGCTTTTAGGTGGGTCAAATGGGTACAGTTCAACCTTAGTCTGGCGAGAATCACCTCTTCCCTCCTATTCTTTCTGTATGCTGAAAGCCAGTTTCCTATGTTAGTCTTCCAGTTGTTGTGAAGATCTAACCTCGTCCAATCAAGGTGCCACTTCCCTGTTGTATATGTCTTCCCCAAGGAGAGACACGACTGACGCTCCCAGGGTACATTGGTTGTCTCCCTGAGACCCACAGTCGCTTTTGCTAGTTTGTCTGCCTGTTCATTGCCCCGAATGTTGCAATGCCCAGGCACCCATATCAGCACAATATTCTTGGCACACTCATGTAGTGCATTAATAATGTTGCCCTGTATCTCATTGCTGGTAGTATCACCACCTTGAATTGCTTTAAGAGCTGACATGGAATCTGAAATGACAGCAACATCATTGACATCGCTTGTTATTGCAATGTCAATGGCTCTACTTATTGCAAACATCTCTGCAGTGAATATGGTTGTATGCCGCGGCAGGCGGGAGCTCCACTCCCCGTCTCTGCTCCAGATACCGGCTCCAACGTTGTCGACAGTCTTGGACCCGTCGGTGTACACGTGAGTATAGGCGCTATATCCTTCCAGAAATTGATAGAAAAGTTGCCTCAGGAGCTCAGGATGAAGGTCATTCTTCGCTCCCGGAAGCCACGATGTTTCCACATGGAAGTTGGGGTTCTCCCATGGCGGACACAACGGTGGAACGGATCTATCAACGTCTTCGAAATGGTTACCAGCACCCTGGCACAAGGTCTGGAGGCGGACAACCGAGGACGGGGACCTACGCAGCTGCAGGAAACGGAATTTAGCAACAGCACACCAACCTGGGTGGCCTGTGCCGCGCCTCCTAGCTGCACTCAACCCGTACCTTATCGTCAACATGTCCCTCCTGATGTGGAGTGGAGGGACATGGGCCTCCACCTCTAGTTTTTCTACACGTGTACACCTGTAAGCACCCAGACATAGACGAAGGCATCGGTTCTGTATTCTGGTCAGCTTTGCGAGTGTCGTGTCGCATGCAGAAGCATACAACTGGCATCCATAATCAAGTTTTGATCTGATCAGGGTCTTATACACCATTAATAAAGATTTCCTATCGGCTCCCCATGTAGTACCTGATAAAACTTTCAGGATGTTTGTGACTTTAAGACATCTACTTTCAAGCTCGTTAATGTGGTTTTTCCACGTTAATTTCCGGTCAAAATGAACACCGAGAAATTTTACTGAAGTCTGAAATTTAATAGGAGTATCATTTAATTTTAATACTGGATTATTAATGTTACGTTTCTTAGTGAAGACTACTCCTACTGTCTTCTCAACTGAAAACCTAAATCCCCATTGTATTGCCCACTGTTCAGCGGCTTTTAGGCCGGCCTGCACCCTTTGTGCAGATAGTCTCTCGACCCGAGAGGAGCGCCAGATTGCGCAATCGTCAGCAAACAAGGGGAATTTGAGGTCACTTAAGCTGGGTGCTGGTGATAGGAAATCATTAATCATTATAAGAAATAATATTGGGCCCAAAACGCTGCCTTGTGGAACTCCGTTTTCTAGGACAAATGTGTCTGACTTTACGTTACCTTTTAATTTGACGGAAAAACTTCTGTCTTGCAAAAAATTTCTAATGAAAATAGGCAAATTACCTCTCAGACCCAAGGCGTGGAGCTTCATCATGAGGCCAGTCCGCCATGTCATGTCGAAAGCTTTTTCTATGTCTAGGAATACTGCAATTAGTGTTTCTTTACTGCAAAGAGCCTTTGAGATGTCAGTTTCAAGACTTATTAAATGATCTAGTGTGCTTCTACCTTAGCGGAAACCACACTGTCAATCACTCAATAAGTTGTTACTTTCCAAAAAATACATTAGCCTACGTTTCATCATGCGTTCCATGACCTTACACAGACAGTTTGTGAGCGAAATCGGACGGAATGAGTTGGTGTTGGTAGGGCATTTGTCACTCTTTGGAATCGGTACGACATGGGCAAAGTGCCATGAGTTTGGAAACGTTCTGGACGTCCAGATCTCATTGAACACTTCTAGCAAATTGTCCAGGTTTCCCTGGTCAAGGTGCTTAATCATCTCGTATCGTATACCGTCAGGTCCAGGAGTAGAGCCCTTGCCCTTATTTAAAGCAAAGGAAAGTTCCTCTGGGGAAAATGCTCGATTGTAGTCCTGTTCGTCCCCGTTCTCGAAGTCGAGATGCACCAGCTCGGCACGATCACGGAACACGACGAAGCGTGGATCATGATTGGGGGAGCTACTGGCATCTGCGAACTTCTGGCGTAGGGTGTTGGCAATGGCCTGGGGTTCGTCGAGAAGCCGCCCTCCACTACTCACCTGTGGGATAAAAGTCCTTCCTCCTTTGGATCTGACCCGGTTTATAGCCGACCATACCTCAGAGGAAGGGGTATCCTTGTTAATAGTGGAGACGAATGCCCGCCAAGACTCTCTCTTGCACTCCCCGAGAACCCTCCTAGCCTTAGCTCTAGCTTTTTTATATTCAATTAAGTTTACAAGAGATGGAATTCTGTTGAATAAACGGCATCGCCTATTTCGCTCACAAACCACTCGTCGGCAGTCTGGTGTCCACCATGGAACTCCAGGCCTGTGGGTTTTTGCAGAAGTCTTAGGAATTGTTAAATCTGCTGCGTGTATTATAGCTTGTTGTATGTGTGACATTTTATTGTTGATGTCTTCTCCAAAAGTGTCTATACGAACGGCTCCTGAGTAGGCCCTCCAGTCTGCTTTCCTAAGGTTGTAGCGCACCTCGGGAGTAGCCGTTGGGGCGCCACACTCATAAGAAATGCAGATCGGAAAATGGTCGCTACCCAGAGAGTCGTCGTATGTAGAAAATTTACAATCTAATAGCAAGGCAGCATCAACTATAGAGAGATCGATAGCTGAGGCTGTGCCAAATCGTTCGTCCACTCGAGTCGAACTACCGTCATTCAGAAGAGACAAGTTGGAGTTGAGTATAGCTGCAGCCACCTGCTCTCCCCTCCAGTCACTCCGGACACTGCCCCACCGCAAATGGTGAGCATTGAGGTCGCCGAGGATCATTTTTTTTCCTGGCAGTTGGTTAAATAGCTCCTCAAGCTCACCATCGTCAATGAGCCCGCCCGGAGGACAGTATAGTGAGCAGACGGCAACATAGCCAGACCGAAACTTGACTCTGCACGCCACAGCCTGCAGGTTCACGCTCAGGTTGACTCTTTCTTGGGCGAATGAACTCCTAATGTATAGGGCTACCCCCCTTAGATTGTCTACCCTGTAGGACGTGTAGTTGTCAAATACAGGTGGGTCGTCCTGACCCGCAAGTAGCGTCTCTTGTAGGCAGAAACCGTCCGGCCGGAATAATGACATTAGTAAATGAAATTGAGCATTTTTATTCCTAGCACCTCTGCAATTCCACTGGATGATATTGAATTTTAAGTCTGAGAGTTGATATGGTCAGCGTTTTGGGTTTTATTTTTCTTTGCTCTTGTTTCTGGGGGGGAATTGTGTGCCGGGGAAAGATCCCCCGCATCACATGAGCAGTGTCCCGGCTCCAAAAAGCCAGTACTCTGCTCGGCAGGGGCTCCCTGCCCCCGGTGTGTTTCAACAATGCGAAACACTGGTTGTGGTGAAGAGTCTCTTGTCATGCTTTCGGTAGAAAGCGACCTCCTCCTTACATCGGGGTAGACAAGGTCGTGAGTCTGCTTAGGTTTTGTGGTCACGTTTAACTTGGTTTTAGTTTTAGTCTCGTTAGTAGTCATAGTTGTCTTTGAGTTCTCGTCTTTGGCGTCTGTGGTTGGATAACCGGTGAGTGTGGAGTCAGTTTGTGTTGCAATGGTCCTGGTCTCAGTCTGTGTTCCAGTGGTGCACATTTTGGGAGGTGAGGTGTTTTTGGATACAGCGGATGCGAAGGACATTCCAGGTGTTGGTGTCTGCAAGGACATCTCCATCTGCCTCTTAGCCTCCTTGTAGTCCAAATTATTCTCTGCTCTCACCTTACTGATCTCATACTCCCTCAGGTAGGAAGGGCACTTCCTGTCTGAGGCAGCATGCTGACCCGAACAGTGGTAGCATTTTTCCTCCGTTTGTGTACAGTCATCGTCCCTGTGTCCGGTTTGAGCACATTTGGAGCATACCTGGGTGTTACGGCAGGCCTTACCAGTGTGTCCAAACCTTTGGCAGTTAAAACAACGCATGGGGAATGGAACGTATGTTTTCGTTTGGACCCTCTCATATCCTACCAAGACATGAGTGGGCCTAACAAGTCCGTCAAAAGTCAGTACAGCTGTAGTCGATCGTTTTCGTTCACCGTCTGCGGTCCTCCTATTAAAGACGAAGGCATCGACGACTCCTTGATCTTTCATGTGGTACTTAATTTCGTCATTACTCATTCCCTGGAATTCGTAGCTGTTAACTACAGCCTTACAGGTATTGAGAAATGCTGGGATATACGGTTCCACTATAGTTGAATGAAAAGTTTTCAGATTCAAGGCGTCCCTCATTTGCTTTGCGTCTTTAACAGTAACTTGGAGTTCGCCTTTTCTTGTCTTTCGGACTTTCTCCACGTCCCCTATCTGATCCTTAATGGCCTTCTGGATAATGAACCCATTAATTTTGTCAAACGAGGTGGACGTGTCAACAGTCCGAAAGTGGATTACTCTGGCCTTCTCAGTTGACACTTCAATGTTACGTCTAGGTTGTGTGGTTTGGTCGGTGGTCGTTACATTGTCTTTGTCTGTCATTGGTCGTGGCAGTCGTGGGTCATTATGATTGGTCTCCCGCCTCTGCTTGTCCCTGCCTGGACGAGTAGAGGGGGGCTTGGTGTTTCCCCTCCCAGAGGGCATGGTTGGGGTGGCTGGGAACCACCCCTTGGGTACAGTTTTAGTTGTTTTATTACATATACTGATGTTGGTGCACTAAGGTTATGTAAGGCCCTTAGTGTAAAAAAAACACACTTTTACTTAAGGATGACTCCAGAACAGTGGTGTGCCTGCACGATCACAGACGTCACTGCTGGATTGGCCCAGGTTATTTCCCCGACCCCCACTGGAAACACACAATCCCACTCTGTGAGGTGTTCACCACTGGGGGGGGTTCTAGCACGAATACCGAAGTATGGAAAAATCGGCAGGTGCCTCGGCCAGGGTAAGTGATAGAAAAAATGTAGTAAAGAGAGAGAGCCCTCCTACCACGTCAGGAAGGACAACAGTTAGCGCTTCCCTCGCAGTTGTGTGGGTCACTCACACTAACTGTGGGGAGGGAATGCTAAGGTTGTCAATCCTGAGCGCTCGTGAGGTGTCAAAAATTTGGACAAATGACAGAGTCACTTTTAATATGAAATGCTGTTGAACAGCGAGAATCAGTGCATGCGCACAAGATCCAGTGGGCTATGGCGTATAGAAACCGTTACGGCAGAGTACTGTTCCCGCAAGAACGTGAGTCTCCTCTGGTGTCTAGTCAGCCTCTCGACGTGTCTGTTGTTGTTGTTGAGATTGTCGGACCGTAGTCCGACACGGGCCTTTACCTATAGGCGGCCCGTTTGGTGGTTCCGGCTGGAGCTCCAGGAGCAGCCAGACCGGATTGGCATTGGAGGTGGTCCCACCTGCAGAGTGGAGGGATACTGCAGGTTGCAAGTGTGAGCGGACCCCCGATCAGTGGACGCTTACCACCAACCCCCACTCTTGGACGTGGTCAGTTTCGGAGTGGCGCGCCCCCCGAACTGGGGTCCGCACTTGCTGGGAGAGGATGCTTTCTAAGCTATCTGGGTGGTGGGTATCGTGTGATGACCCGGAGTAGGTGGTGAATGTGGTCTGTATGGGCCTTTCGGGTTAGAGTGGCCGCTGGTGTTGTGTGTGTTTCTTGGGAGATTTGAGTTCTGTTTCGGAGGCTTTGTGTGACCTCGCAATCGAGGAGATAGTGTTCAAGTGGGTTGGCTGCTGGCTCCTGACAGTAGGTGCAATCCATGACGTCATTTCCGATCATCTGCCAGGAGCACTTGTACCCAAGTCGTAGTCGATGAAGGCTGACTTGGGTTTGTCTTGGAGTTTTCTTGTCAGCGAAAGGTGGTTCCCCTTTTGTGGTCGCCAGGTACCATTTGGCTGATTGGGAACCAGCGTTGAGTGCATGAAGGAAGCTCTTTGATGTGGAGCTTGCTAGTCTTTCTGAGGTGATTCTTAATCTGTTGCACACTTGCTGGAACTTGGATGTGTACGCTACTAGAACGTGTAGCTGCCTTGGCTGCTTCGTCTGCCACGTCGTTTCCTCCGATCCCTACATGACTGGGAATCCAGTGTAAGACGACTGGTCGGTTTTGGCTTTGGAATTCCTGTAGCTGTGCGAGGATCGAGGTGATGATGTGGACGTTGTCTCTTGGTTGACTGTGTTGCAGCGCCTGCATGGCCGATTTCGAGCCCGTGTGAATTATGATGGACTTGTTGTGTTGTGTTGCAGCGTGTTGTAGGGCCTTTGAGATTGCTACCAGTTCTGTTTGTAGGGTGGATCAGTCATTGGAAAGTCTCCATTGGAGGGTCTGACCTTGGGTGTAGAAGGCCGCTCCGGATCTATGATGTTTTGGGTCCACCGAGCCGTCTGTGAAGTATGATGCTGCATCAGCCGGTGTCTCGGTGGCTATGGCTTCGAGAGTTATTTTTTTGAGGTCCCCCTTCTGGAGGTTGGCTTTACTATCGCCTAGGTCGGTAAATTTGAGTGTGGCTGGTGGAGGGCTCCATGGTGGAGGAACAGCGTAACCATTGTCTCGTGTGTCTTGGTTGTTCTTGACGAGTGTTTCTGCTTGCAGGTGTCGGATGACCTCGCTTGCCTCGTGCGACCAGGTGGCCCCTCGCACTCTGTGGTCGAGGTGGAGGGAGGCACTGATTCGAATCTTGGCGACTGTGGGCTTGTCTGCTCTACAGATTTTGGCGAGGAGACCGGCTGTCACCTGCTTGACTCGTACTGCCAGGGGTGGTAGTTCGGTTTCCATTTGCAGATTGCAAATTCTGGTCCACATGGGTGCTCCGAGCATGGTCCTGAGAGCATTGTTTTGGATGACTTCTAGCTTAGCTATTTGGTCTTCTCTCAGTCCAATGAGTGCTGGAGCACTGTAATCTACCAGCGATCTGATGGCGGCCGTGTAGTAGGCTTTGAGCACATGAAGGTTTGCTCCTGCGGATTTGCTGGTGAGCGACCTCATTATATTGTCTGCTCTTCGTCCTGTGCCTGAGATACTCGAGTTGCAGCTTGAAGGTGAGTTTCTGGTCAAACCAGATTCCAAGACACTGGTGGGCGTTGGTTCAGACTACCGGCGTGTTTTGTATGGAGAGCATCTTGTCTGGTGTGTCTGTGCAGATGGCCATCGCTTTCGACTTGGCTGGATTTATCTTGAGTCCAAGTCTGTTGCACTCCTCTTCTATAAGTTGGAGTGCGTGTTGCGTGTTGGCAAGTCTGTTCGATCCTCTTACTATAAGCTGTAAGTCGTCTGCATAGCATAGGAGCTTGGCTGTTTGTCTGAAGGGAAGTTTGACTAGATTTTCCATCAGGACATTGAACAGCATTGAACTGAGGATGCCTCCTTGTGGGGTTCCGTTTTCATGGACCCTGTAGCTTGAGGTTGCTCCCTGAAAGCGTACTCGTGCTTCTCTCTGTGTGAGGTAGTTCTGGATCCACCCCAGCAACCTTCCTTTGACGCCTTTTTTAGCGAGCGTAGTTGTAATGGCCAATGGATTTGCTAGTTCGAAGGCTTTCTCCAGGTCGAGGAAGACCACCAGAGCTGGTTTGTTGTCCACTGTGCTGAGTATCTCGGCGATGTTGTTGCCTGTGCCGGTGTTCTCGGTGTAAGCAAAGATGTGAGGGTGTGGGCTGCCTACTTTCCACTTGAGTCGGTTGAGAGCCATTCTTTCTCCCGTCTTCGCTATGCAGCTGAGAAGGGAGATGGGCCTCGGTTTGTCTGGTTCTCTGGGCTTCGGAATGGGCTGTATATCTGCCTTCTTCCATTCCGGTGGGAGTCTTTGTGCTGTCCACGAAGCATTGATGGCTTGCAGCAGAGCCTCGTGTCAGGCTGTACCGGCATGAGAAAGCATGGAGTAGGTTATCCTGTCGGCCCCTGGAGCTGTGTCCTTGCTTCGTTTTAGCGACTTCTGGAGTTCTTGCTGGTTGAATGGTCTGTCAGTGTCATCTTCACTGTTGCAGGCCTCTTCGATCATCTGGAGTCTGACCTGTCGCAGACGCCGTTGTGTCTCCTCCGCCTGTCTCGGGAGGTTTTTCGTTGCTGCTCGGTCAGAGAACAGTTTTGCAAGTCTCTCGGCTTCCTCTTCTGGGTTGGGATGGGTTGGTGGTGGTGGTGTTGCCTTCCCAGATGCCCTTCGGATCTGGGCCCACATCTTGCCAAGGGAGGTGTGCTCGTTCAGTTCGGAGCACCACTTGAGCCAGCTTACGTTTTTTATTTCTTCCTTCTCTTCCCTGGTATCCTTAAC
The DNA here is from genome assembly GCF_018991925.1 of Homarus americanus. Classification (NCBI taxonomy): domain Eukaryota; kingdom Metazoa; phylum Arthropoda; class Malacostraca; order Decapoda; family Nephropidae; genus Homarus; species Homarus americanus. The sequence goes on along the minus strand of NW_024722555.1, from coordinate 28,628 downwards.
TATGACTTGCAGGAGATGTCTGTTTGTTGCCGTGGGATGTCTCCTGTAGTTTCTTCGGGCCATGTTCACTCTGTGGTTGAGTTCTTTCACCCTGGGACAGTAGTACCAGTAATCATTGTACTGTCTTGATGTGGGTTTTGTTTTTGGGATAGCCTCTTCTGCCGCTTGGTGAAACGCCTCGACCAATTGCTGGTGGAGGGTTTTCTCATCCACGGGAGCTGCGCCGGCCGGCTGTGATTTTTCGCGCCACTTAGCCAGGTGTTTCTTAAAGAGTCCCCAGTCTGCCTTTTGGGTATTGTATCTCCATCTCGGGGGGGGGGTGGAGTGGGGAGTTTGTTTACCTTCAGCGTTGTTAGGGTGGCGAAGTGGTCGCTGGTCAGCGTGGGGTGTATCTGCCAGGAGGCCGAAGGCTGTAGTGCACTGGAGACGAAGGTTAGATCTAGCCTTCCTCCCCTAGTGTGGGTGGGCTCTCCGGTGTTCAGGAGGCAGATCTCGGGTGTATCTTGAAAGGTGGTGTATAAGTGTAGGCCGTCTTCATTTGTGGGGCTTGCCGAGCTTAGGAAGGGATGATGTGCGTTGAAATCCCCTCCTATGAGTGTGGCGTGGTCAGCGGCCGAAGCAAATAATTGAGTAACCTCCAGTGAGCCCCTTGGGTTCTTGTAGATGTTGTGAACAGTTAATTCCCGTTCTTGGAGGGTTACTTTGACGGCCTGTGTCTCGATGTTTTCCCCACATGGAAATTGCTGCGTGACATCGGCGGAGGGTATGCTTGACTTGACCAAGATCATACATCCTCTTGTTGACGCCTGCGTGAAATGCCTCCTGTATGTCTTGTAACCACTGAATTTGAAACAGTGGTGTTCTTGTAGAAGTGTTTCTTGTAGTAGTATGATGTCAAGCTTGTCCTTGGCTGCTGCTTCTTGTAGGAGGTGTTTCTTGTTTTTGATGCCCTGAGCATTCCATGTTAGGATGTTCAGGGTGCTGATGTTTTCCACCACTGTTTCATCGGGGACTTCTGGTGGTCCTCGATGGAGATGTTCAAGTTCGATTCCAACTGGATCAGGTTCATATCTTCGTGTTCTGTGGTTTTTGCCTTCTGGGCCGTGGTTCGGTTCAGGGGAGTTGAGACGTCCAGTTTCTTTCTGGGAGCTGTCGGTATCTTGGGTTCTCTGGTGGCCTTCTTCGGTGTAGAGTGTACCTCGGCTGTCACTCGTGTGAGGACCGGCGTGGCTTCCTCCACTGAGTTGGCTGGAGCTGTGGCGACTTGCCCGAGGACGCTCCCCATGAGTATTTGGAGCTGTGTGGGTTGGATCTTGTGGCCCAGTAGTCCGGCTAGGCCCTCCGCGAAGGTTGTCAGTACCTTGGCTAGGTCTGATACGTGTATCATTCCTTCTGGTGCCTTGGTGTGTGCTTCTTTTGTCTTTCTCGTGGTTGTCGTTGTCTGCTGCTTGGGTGGCTGAGGTGTGGCTGTAGTGAGGCCAGGAAACTGGGCTGCACTTTGGGTGTTGACTGGCTGAGGAGGTTGTCTTTGTTGTTTTGGCCTTTGGGTTCCCCATACGAAGGTACTTGGTGGGGCTGGTGTGTAGGCGGTGGGGGCCGGTCTTGCTGCTGGTCGGTTTGCCTGGACCCTCTTTGTTCTCTCTGAGCATCCAGGATTCCAGGCGTGGTGTTTGCCCCCGCAGTTGGCACACTTGGGGGCAATTTTTTCCCCATTTTTCAACTTGGTGAGGCAGGAGTGTGTGCCGTGCTTCTGTGCGCAGACTGCGCAGATTTCCTTGTACGTGCACCTTGTCTGATGGTGCCCGTATTTCTGGCATCTGAAGCACCGCAGGGGCTCTGGGACGAAGGGCCTCACTTCGTAGATCCCCCAGGTTTTGAGGTCTATGGTGCTGGGGGGTGAGCCGTAGTGCGTTATGAGCACTTGTTTCGTGGTGGCCGTCTTGTCGGACAGGGGAGAGCATCTCTCGGCTTTTAAGATCTTTGGGTGGTTCTCCAGGGGTTCGAGAGGTAGTTCCTTTGGGTACCGGAGGACTACCGTCTTCATCAGTTTCTGGGCGGGGTCCAGCTTTGTTGATGCAACGGTGGTGGTGTTTTGCAGGTAAGTGTCGAGGGTGGTGGCGGAGTCCTTGTCTTTGGGGTGAATAATCATCTCCCCCTTTAGGTTGGGCCGCACTGAGAACTTGGCCAGTGGATTTAGCTTTTCCATCTCTGTGACGGCGGCATATGTTGTTTTTGCGTCCGTTTTCGTGATCCGGAATTTTGGCAGTGTCGTTGGAGGTGAGCTGGTGGTGGTGATGGGTGCCTTTTGGGCTGCTTGACGGCATTCGTTTCCCGAAAAAGCACGTCGGCGTTTCTTGTTTTCTACCTTCGTCCAGTTGTCCTCAGTGGCGGTAGCAGTGGTGGTGGAGTTGTTGGAGGTGGTGGCAGTGTTCCTACTTTTCAGGGCTTCATTGAAGGCGCGTAACTGGTCCGCTTTCTCTGTGCGGAGCCTGTCGTAGTTCGGGTCGTCAGGTTGGCGGTTCAGGCGGGGGTCGCGGTTAGGAGGGCGTACGCGCTCCATAACCGTTTTTTTTTTTTTTTTTTAGATCCTACCTATTCCGGTTGAGTAAATAGCAGAGGAATTTCAGCACTCCCCACTGGCTGGTGGTCGTAGAGTGGTTCCTGAGCTTCTCTCCCGGAGCCCCGTTGGGGAAGCCTACTTCCTAGTGTATGTGACTGCTCACTTATAGACGTGAGCTAAGTGTGCCTATTTGGGAAGGATAAGGATTGCTACCCTCTTTCCAGGTGGACCCGCACGATCACGGTTTTCCTGGAAAGACTCGGCTGGGATGGGTTTTGCTCCAACCCCCTTTCGTGTTCACAATCTCCTGGGAGGGAGGTGAACAGTTACAGGGGGGACCGCAGGACGAATACACTTTTGAGGGTGCAGGTCCCTAGGCCAGAGCGAAAAAGGAAAAATAGTAGTAGATTGAAAAGAGCTCAAACCACGCCGGGAATATCGCGCTATAACTGCTCTCCAGCTGGAGTGTGGGTCACTCACACCACCATTGGGGAGGGCAAGCTAATCCTCGATAAACCGAGAACGCTCGTGAGTTGTTGTGGACGATGACAGTCGTGGGTGGTCCGGTCCGGGAAGATGGCCAACAATGGCACAAGGGAGAGGGCGGTCTTCACAGTTCCGGGTCCAGCAGGAGGTCTTGTTGAGAGGTCTTCTTAGTTCAGGAGCGATGTGAGAAGTGCTCGACGTGTCTCTCCTTGGGGAAGACATATACAATAGGGAAGTGGCAACTTGATTGGACGAGGTTAGATCTTCACAACAACTGGAAGACTAACATAGGAAACTGGCTTTCAGCATACAGTAAGTATAGGAGGGAAGAGGTGGTTCTCGCCATACTAAGGCTGAACTGTACCTATTTGACCCACCTAAAAGCCTACCTTGACAACTCCTTTCCACCTATCTGTGCCACGTGCAACAAAATTCTCTCTATCCGACACATTCTGACTGAGTGCAGCCAGTACGAACCAGAACGCCGGCAGCTGGTGATCCTAGCTGCCGAGCGAGGCTTCGTGCTGACTGTACCCAATTTATTGCAAGATGATGTCACCATAAGTGACGCTGTAATAATCTTCCTCAAGGAGACCCGTCTTATCGGCATGTTATGATTGACACACGCATGAACTCTTTTTATATTTATAATATGTATGTAACCATGCCCTAAAGCAAATAAAAATGAATAAAACAAAATTTAAACATACAACATGAGAGACACATCACAAACCTTTCCATTACATACAACACGCACATTTATCAAGTTAAACTGACACCCACCAACACATATTCAAACAAAAAGACACGGGCTACAAAAGACAAAAAAAAATAAAAAATTAATCACAGAGAAACTAGTCACCTGACCGGCCATTTCATCTGGTCTGTCAGTAATTCACTATCATATCACTCACTCATACCATAATTCATCCCAAATAAAACAACAAGAAGAAAGAAGAAACCAAAATACCAAAAACAAGTAGAACACAAGAATAACAAGAAAAGAAGAAACAAGAACATCAGATTAGTTGTAGCAAGAAAGAAGACCAAGACTAGAAGAAGAAAGAAGACATCAGCTCCGGCCGAAATAGCCCAAAGGCGAAGTGGCCAGCAATCTCCAATACTAGTCTAGAATGTCGTCACTTGAGAACTGAACCTCGGCGAGGTAGGATCTTTCTGCTCCCGAAGTACCACGTGAACCAGATAATGTTCACCTGTAAACAGGCGAAGGTCGTTAGACTGTATCCAGTCAAGCGCCCTTCGCGCAAGCAACTGAACCTCCTTGTCCTGAGGAAGTTTTTTGACTCCTCAGGAATCACGGGGGTGACAGGGGTCGTCCGCAGAGACAGCAGTGACCTTATCGTCACCTTCGCGGAATGGGGAGAGGCCCAGCAACTAGAAAACCTAAGAGAAATCAACGGGATCCAGATCCAAGTTGAAGCCTGCATAGAAGACAACTTGGTTTTGGGAGTCATCTCCCACACAGAAATCGAACATCTGGAAAAAGAAGAACTGGCCGAGCTGATCGGAGACCAGCTCTCAATAGTTCGGAAGCTGACCAGTACAGCTGCACTGGTTGGCTACCCAAAGAAACTACCAAGCATCGTTTTGCTGGGATGGGAGAAGATCCCAATAAGACCGTATCAGCGAAGGCCTACACGATGCTACAAATGCCAGAGGTATGGCCATCTGGCCCACACACTTGAGAACTGAACCTCGGCGAGGTAGGATCTTTCTGCTCTCGAGGTACCACGTGATCCAGATAATGTTCTGTAAACAGGCGAAGGTCGTTAGGCTGTATCCAGTCAAGCGCCCTTCGCGCAACCTACTAAACCTCCTTGTCCTGAGGAAGTTTTTTGACGACTCAGGAATCACGGGGGTGACAAGGGTCGTCCGCATTGACAGCGGTTGCCTTATTGTCACCTTCGCTGAATGGGGAGAGGCCCGGCAACTTGAAAATGTTAGAGAAATTAACGGGATACAGATCCTAGTTGAAACCTGCCTACAGGACAACTTGGTTTTGGGAGTCATCTCCCACACAGAAATCGAACATCTGGAAAAAGAAGAACTGGCCGAGCTGATCGGAAAGCAGCTCTCAGTACGACGGAAGCTCACCAGTACAACTGCACTGGTTGGCTGCCATAAGAAACTTCCGAGCACCGTCTTGCTGGGATGGGAAAGGGTCCCAGTAAGACCGTACGAAAGAAGGCCTACAAGATGCTATAAATGCCAGAGGGAATAATAAGCAGCATTATATAAATAAACCAATATTAATACAAAGGTTTGACGACCCAAGGGAGCAGAACAAAGACAAAACACCAATAAGAAAGATGAAGCGATCTGGTTGAGCCCAGATTCTTTCTACTCCTACTGTATTTCAGTTTCACCACTTTTCCTTCAACCCCTAATAATCTTCTTTCACCTCTTAACTAAAGACTTCGTATCGTATCGTATCTGGCGCGGAAGTGTCATGCTCAGGAAGTATGTTCCAGTTGCGGGACACCTGGGCACCACGACACCAACTGCTCAGTGGCCGCCAAGAAGTGCGCAGCTTGTGGTGGCCCTCACTCCTCCTCCGACCGGGAGTGTCCCAAGTGGAGGGAGGAGTGTAAGGTGGCTAAGCTGCGTAGTCAAGAAAAATTGAGCTACAAGGAGGCTCTCCTTGTAGTGAAAACTGCAGAAAAGAAGAAACAAGACCAGAACAAGACCACAACAACTAAAACTCAAGACCCCAAGAAGAAGATCACGGAAAAAAAAGAAGCCAAAATTAAACCCGACTTCATAACTCTATCAGCTATCCCGTTTATTCACGTCTACGAAAATCTTCCGGAGCAAGACCGAGAAGATGAGTGGATAGTGAAAAGTAAGAGAAGAAACAAGAAACGGAAGAAGTCCAACCAATCAGCTTCGGCCGACATAGCCTAACGGCGAAGAGGCCAGTAATCCCCCAATACCAACCAACCATCTGGCGCGGAAGTGTCGTGCTCGGGAGGTGTGTTCCAGCTGCGCAACACCCGGGCACCAGGACACCAACTGCTCGGCGGCCGCCAAGAAGTGCGCAGCTTGTGGTGGCCCTCCTCCTCCGACCCGGAGTGTCCCAAGTGGAGGGAGGAGTGTAGGGTGGCCAAGCTGCGAAGCAAGGAAAGACCGAGCTACAAGGAGGCTCTCCTTGTAGTGAAACATGAAGAAAAGACCAATCAAGACCAGAACAAGACCACAACAAATAAAACTCAAGACCCCAAGAAGACCACGGAAAAAGAAGCCAAAATTAAACCTGATTTTATAACACTATCATTAATACCGTTTATAGACGTGTATGGGAATATTCCAGAACAAGACCAAGAAGAAGAATGGAAATTGAAAAGTAAAAGAAGAAACAAGAAAAGGAAGAAGTCCAGAGAAAATGACTACAAACAATCAGCTTCGGCCGAAATAGCCTAACGGCGAAGTGGCCAGTAATCCCCAATACAAGTACAAGAATGTCGTACAATCTGAGATAGTAATTGCACAGTCGCTATGTTGGGTAAGGTCAATCACTAGGATTGAGTGTCCTATCACATTATCACAACGAAGTTGCAAACTGCTCAAACATGCAGCAGAAAAGGCAAGTCTTCACAGCTCCGGGTTCAGCAGTCAATGGAAGAGAAATGAATGAATGAATAAAAGCTAGTGACAGGGGGGAAAGAGGTTGAGGGGAAGGATAAAGGGAGGATAGAAGTGAATTTTAGAAGGAGAGAACAGGTGCAGTGGCTAAACACCGCTTGCGTGAGGGGGTAGGCAATGTGCCCGGTAGGTGTAACAATCATAATCAGGACGAGGCAGAGGGAGGGCGGGAGCAGGACCGGGCAAGCAAAGGGCCAACGCGGGTGCTCTGGTTGTCGTCTTAGCTTAGGCAGTGTTGGCAAAGCGGAGGAAGAACCGCCCCGCCACGGCGGCGGCGCAAGCCGAGAAGCGCAGGTGGACGGACGCACAGGCAACACAGGATCAAAGTAACAGAGGTGAAAAAATGGAAATGTAGCTAGTCGTAGGGTTGTTTGGAGAAAGATGAAGGTAAAGTCTTTGAGCTATGTCAAAGAGGAACGGAGCGAGTTGGAGGAAGGGTTTTGAATCTTTGAGCTTGAAATGTCAAAGTATTCATAGTAAGGAAGGATGAGCGTATCGTAGGAGAGTTTTTAGTAATAGCAGGAGACAAATTTGAGCTTTTTTGTCAAATTATGAACGGAGACGAGAATGAGATATAGGTTGATTGGTTTCAGTCTTGAGTTAGGTCGATTTTATTGGGATTGGATGTCACAGAGGTTGGGTATGTTTGACTTGGTTCTGAGAGTTGTAGGTCTATGAGCTATGTCGAGGAGAAATGGAGCGAGTTGGAAGAAGAGTTTTTGAATCGTTGAGCTTGAAATGTCAAAGTATTCGTAGTAAGGAAGGATGAGCGTATCGTAGGAGAGTTTTTAGTAATAGCAGGAGACAGATTTGAGCTTTTTTGTCAAATTATGAACGGAGACGAGAATGAGATAGGAAGAGAAAATACAACTACACCTATTTAAAGCACTTGTCCGCCCCCATCTTGAATACCCGCCAATACCATTAAACACGATCAGCCTTACCAACCAAATAAAACTTCAGGCAACACAAAACAAAGCCATCCGCAGAGCCTCCAAACAACGTCCCCCATACACAACCAAAATTAAAGAGCTTCACGAAAAATACAACATTTTACCACTGAACATAAGAACATACAGCCAAGCACAGGCAGTATGGCACAAACTAGAAGTCATGGAAGACGAAATATATAATCGACTAAAAACAGAGGACACAAGAAGATCACACAGCTGGTGGCAAAAAGCCTTCTCCATAACCCTCAAGAGCCAGAACTATTGTACACTAAATAGTAAACAAAAGATGAGAGTATTCTACTAGTTACACAAGGACCTAGCAGACCTCTCCAACTTACACAATTATACACCACAGCATAGATAACTTCTTGACGCCAATAAGATAAAAGATGAGAGTTTTCTACTAGTTACACAGGGACCTAGTAGACCTCTCCAACTAACACAATAACAAACAACCCCTTGCTACCTAGCTTAGCCTCCTCCCCCTGTTCCCTCGAGCTCAGGCGACCTCTTGATGACTTCCACCACAGCCAATCAAATCGTCTCTGCTAGATTGGATAGCCCACACCTGCTCTTATTCTCTACTACTTTACTTCCGTTCATAACTTTCCTTCTACCTTACCTCTTTCTCTTCTCCTTCCATGGCAAGCCATTGCCATTTTTATCTCCATTATCATCATCATCGCTTCCCTTCTACCTGAGCCCCGCAACACCTCCTCTGAGCAAGCTCCTCACCAACCAGCTCTCTACTCCACGCTTGTAACCACGCTGTTAACCACGCTGCAACTTCCCAGCACCAAGCTACACTGTACATCTAATATAATATATATATACAGAGAGCGCATTGTGAGTTTCCTTTCTCCAACCCAACCTGAGTGCGAACCAACATCACGAAACCCCACAATAGAATGAGCACTGCAGTACATTGTTCTGCTATACTTTTTCTTATTTGTCTTTTCTGCTTTTCAGATAACGGTGTCCAAAATGCATGAAATTTTTTTCAGAACCACACCATGTTAATCCTTCATAAAGTCTGCATTATCATGGTAGTGTTACAGTGTTATAGTTAGTTATCCCATTATCCTCCTCGACTATTGTTGTTGCAGCTTTCGACGATTTGCAGGCGCTCGTCATTCTCATTAGTTTTTCTTTTCTCTGTATCATGAATTGAAAAGCTAAATCCAGAAAACAAGCAAATCGGTGGTTTTTGATTCATTTTTACAAACATGACACGTCATCGACGTGCCTTCTGGTAAATATTCATCTAATTTCTTCATCAAATCATATACAGAAAACTGGCAGAGTCAATAAAATCGCAGAGCTGGAGCAGAAGCTGCCCCATCTTGTGGGTATTCTTTGAGCGATAGAAATGCAAATTTGATACATTTCGTGATAGTAGCTTCTGCTCCAAGACAAATCCCATTTTTAATCGCTTCAACACTCTCAATTTATCTGTCGTTCCGAGTTCAGCATTCAAAGCCTATCTTAGAGGAAAGTTCGAAACCGTTACATTTATGCTTCCTGCAGGCTTTTTTCGTTTTGCGGAATGACATTTTTCGCCACCAAACAAACATCTTTTTTGAAATTGTTTTGGATCGCAATATAGTACACTGATTCTGGTTTACTAGTTTCTGCTTTTTTTAATTCCTGGCAATGTTTTTCTTTTAAATGTACCACATCTGCAAACTATATGCATTTCAATGGCGTCCACTTTATAAAATTTTCAAAATGACCGTCTTTTCGGATTTGATTCTACACGTCCTGTAAGTTCTGGTGCCGTCCTTCGCCAAACACTGTTTCCATCTGCTAAATCCATTACCATCGTTAAAAATGATTTACGACGCCATACTGATTGTTAAGTAGTTTCACTCATAATACAGCAGTTTTCAAGTCATACAGAAAAGCAAATTTTTTTGATTGAAATGAGGAAATAGTTTTTAAAAGAAATTAATTTGATTGTCATTTATCTGAATAGATAATTTTTGCCTTATAATTTCAACGTTATATACATTTTAATGAAAACTAGGCCTTTAAATTATTTGTTGAAAACTCATGGAGTATCAATTTTTTACTACACGCATAAAGTTTCCGAATCTGTAGAAGTAGATTACACAACGGTATCACATATGGTACTATTAGATACAATCTGCTTATATAATCATATTTCCATTTCTGTCTTTATAAAATATTATCGTTTGATGTGTAATTTAGCTGAAACTGAAAGAAGTAGAATGCCCTTTGGGGAGGGGCGCTTGGGGTTGGTAAAAAGGATGCTTCTGACGATGGGAACTTGATCTGGATTTCTAGTTTGAGGCATGCAAAATTTCATTTTAATATAATTTTTTTTTCTGGCTATTTTCAAGCTTAATTTGACTGGACTATTGGAAAATGTCACACGCAAAGCAACGCCCAAGTAACTGGAGAGAAGCACCTGTAGCCAAGGTTCAATTCTCAAATTTTTCCAACAGATGTTTTATTTACGAAGCCTGTATTATTAAATTAATGGCCTTGGCTAACTCGAGTTGGACGCAATGAGTCCAGAGTACAGAGCACCTGGGTGAGGTGGTGGCAAAATTAACTAATTTGTGCATTATAAATTAATTTTATTGGAATTAGTTTAATTTTTACCGCCACACCAAATTCTTGTTGAGTACTGTATCAAGGTCCTCAGAATTATTTAGTTTAAACCTGTTGAACACGACGACCTTCAAGGAAGATGTTGTTTAGAATACTGGGCTGCTGTATTGTAAAGAGGCGACATTTTATAACCCAATAGAACCTGATCTCACTAAACAAAGAAACCTACCTAATCTTACCTAACTTTAGCTAGGTGACTTGACTCCATCATATTAAAGAGGAAAACTTATTTTGATATAGAGGTACCAATGAAAGCAATCTTGTTGAAGGTCATGGTAATTTCGGTTTTGTGGAGGTGAGATAACACTTGACCAAATGAGTTGGTATAAAAAACGAAGCAGACGAGAATATGCGCCGACTGGACAGGTTTTTTGGGATGGAGTATTTACAGGCCAATTACTTTTATTTAAGCACTTGCTATATTGCATCATAGAGAACTAAAAATACTTTTTAATTAAAATGAAAAAGTTGTGGCCTCTTTGCACATCATTATAATGATAAGAACATCTGTGAAAAAGGAATGAAATCGAACAACCTTCTGTGTTAACCATCATTAGTCTCATCTTCATGAGTGACTTCAAAGAACAGTTAGCTCCAGTCTCCGCGTTTGCCACTTAGCGTTGATAAATCCTCTCTCCTGATAGTGAAACCCTGAATCTGGGCGGTGAATCTGAAGCATCTGCTAGTGAGCAGAAGGGAGAGCTGAGGGGTGGTGGTCCGATAGGCGTCTCTTCCATGGGCAGGAGACGCTGGTATAGGAAGCAGACAAAAATATATATCAGTTTGGAGACATTAATGCAGAACACAATGCTTTGACAATTTCTTGACAGGATTGCATGCTGAGAATAATCGTTTCTGTTTCATTGTACGGCGGTAATGAGCAGGAAGATGGTTGCTGCCGCTCACCTGCTCGTTTGTTGGTTATGCGCGATCCCCACTTCAGCGGGGGAGGACGGAGGTGAGAAGGTCCTGCTACCAGTGACACCAGCAGATTCTACCCAGCCGTCATCATACAGTCACTATCTACCCGCTGTCTGTCATTCCGGCTCTGATCTCATCAGTTATTCTGGATTCGGGTGGACCTGTTTGCCCAGACCTTCAATCTGTCTTGTTAACTTCTGGACATCTACCCTAACCACTACCGCGGCTGCCACGACTGCCAGTTTATCCCCACCGTCTGCGCCCTGGGTGTTTCCTGCTGCATCATTATCGGCCGCTGTCACCGAGTGAGGAGCTGAATGGACCTTTCCTCCTGAGAGGATCAATGTCCAGAACCTTCCCAGCCGTTGCAGAAATATCTGTCTATTGTTTGATTCTATTGTTGTTTGATTCTATTAATTGCTGACCTTTAATTCGTTTGATTCTTATCAGTTGTTGACTCCTGTAATCACTGATTCAAGAATTGTTGACTCATTAACTGTTTGACTGCATTAATTGTTGACTTCATACTATTTGACTCTCGTAATTGCTTTTTTGATGTTTGCTGAGTGGTATCGTAGAGCTTGTGTTATATTTTTATGTAGTAAAGAGATGTCAATCTCGAGCGGTTGTTTGTTATTCTCGAAACCATGGTCCTTGACTCTGCTTTTATAAGATCCCTGATTAGGTTAAAAGATTTCATCCAAGTCCTAGCCTTGCTAACTACTGAGATGAATTTACTAATATTATGTAGATAGAAAAGGATTATTAATTTTGTTCGATGTAAGGCATTCTTTGTAAAGGGCTAGTTATTTATAAGTAAAAGTATGTTTGAATCTATATCTTGTGAAGAAAGGAAGTTTTATTTATCTCTTTGGTTACGAAAATGAAATTATCCCAGCCGAATAAAATCTTCAGGGGTAGCCAGACTAAGGTAGTAGATACGAAGACCTAGTGCTGAAGGACACCACATATTAATTGTAAGAAATCAGATGCGAAAAAAGTGGAGTTAGCCATTGTTCATAGGAGAATTAGCAAAAACCACGAGACCTAACAAAGCGAGGTTAACTGGGCAAAATAAAATTTGTTGTATTATTATCACCCTATGTACAATTTATAGTATAGTAGATATATATATATGTTGCTTATATAAAGTAAATAATAAAGCGACTGCTTCTATACAGCACGGAAGGAACCTTTCGACTTCTGCCTCCTCCACACAACGCCTACTTGAGTTGCTGGTAGTCGAATCAATGCAAGACTATTTGTGTAGAGTAGAATAATGAATGCCAGTCCTCTCATATCGATGAGGCACTATCGCGAAAGTATTAGGTCAACTACATTTGTTTGGGCGAACTGTAAGGACCTACAGTCATCTTGACAATAAATTGTAATCAATTAATACCTCCAGAATAACGATATTATTATTATTATTATTATTTTTGTTTCTTTAACTTTTAACCGCACTGTTTGACACAATTCAGTTGCGTGGTTTGCTGATTATACACCGGACAGCCAACCGAACTATTTGTTCACGTCAATAAAAATATGTGTGCCCAATTCTGATTGATTGATTGTGACTAATCTTTTTCACTGCGATTTATGTTTTCATATTTTATTGTGGTTACTAGATGATTTTATTCGTCGGGGAATTTCCATTTCAAAGTCACAGATAAACCGAAACTTCGCTGCTTCTACAAGATATAGATTCAAACATATCCATAATCTATTTGGCTCATAAATGCCACCTTACAGCGAAACAACTTATTTGCCATAGATTTCACAATTTCTCTCATCCTATTGAAATCTTTTATTATTATTTTCATCCGCTATGTTAGATGATTACACTCATTGAGAAAACCCTGTTTGGCATACAAAACAGTATTCTTCTGCATTGTAACGTCTCACCTGATACTATGAAGCTCTAACCCTCTATGTCGCAACACTTCGCCCACTGCTGCCGACTAGTAGCCAGTATGTTTGATGATAATGTAGTAGCGGCACAAAATGATTTTGCCCTGGGGAGAGGAGAGAGAGAAGGAAAGCATAGAAATGGAAGTAAAGTGGTAGGGGGTAGCAGGTGGGCTGTCCATCTAGCTGAGACGAGATATAAGTTGGGGTGGTGGCTACACGCAGCAGACGCTGGCCTGCTCAAGAGAGGTGAGGGGGGGCGGGGAGCTAAGCTAGCTAGGTACCATTAGTGTAATGGGTACACTTATGCTTGTTAGATGGTGGTGTTATTTGTTCACATATGTGTAAAGTGGTCTTGTTCTTCATATTATTAGCAATGGAGGCTCGGCCACCAGCTGTGTGTTTGTGTTACTTCTTATAAATGGGAGAATATTGGGTCCTCCAACTCTTCAAGTTTGCTCCATCCTGCTTGGAATGTGTACGTGTTCAGTGGCTCGATATTGTATAATTCGTGAAGTTCTTGTATTTTATGTATGGGGGAGTTGCTTTGATGCTCTACGGATAGCTTTGTTTTGTACTGGTTTGGTTGCTGATTTGCTGATCGTGCTGAGTGGTATTGGTGGATACTCTAGGTCTGGGCGGATGCGTTTTGAATAGGTGTAGTTTAATTTTGGGGACCATTTTGCTAAATCTTCGTAGTTGTAATTGAAGCGTTGTTTTGCCTTTTGTTATGGGTTTTGCTATGCCTGTTCTTTATTGTGAGTCCCAGAATTTTGCCTTTGATGGAATATTGTATAGGTATGTTGACTGTGATTGGTGCTGGGTTTATTTTTGGCAGTGTGTATGATCTTTAGTTTCTGTGTGTTGGTTTACATTTTTTTTTTCATATTCGTTGATTTGCTCGATGGCGTGGGCTGTTTTCGTGCCATCATCTGTTTGCCCTTGCCTTGTCGGATGATTTGGGACGTCATCAGCGCTATGTATTCTCCGTGTGTAGGAGGTGGAATGTCCGCCTTGTGTAGTAGAGGTTGGAGATACTTTCCCCTTTTTTGCTCTGTTATGTTGATGCTGTGGTTACCAATGATAATTTTGGCCCTGTTGTCACGAAGTTACAAAGAGGAAGTAAAGTTATTAGGAAGTTCTTGGGTCGAATTATTTGATCCTTAAATGCCTTTGTCGAATGTTGTTATTCTTTAATACACGTTACATTGATCTCTGTTGTGCATTGAGTTTGCTATGTTGTAAATTAGTGCTAAGGCTGTGTGGTCTGGTTTTCTAAATCCGTCCTGCCTGGGGTATTTCTTTCAAGTTCTCGTGTATTCTCAGTCGGTGGTTAATGATTTTTCAGGACTTTTCCGGTGTTTCGTAAAGATGGTCTGTAATTTGATACTTGAGTGAATTTACCTTGTTTTGTATAAGTCTGTTGCTTACTGTTTTAAATTCGGAAGTAACCAGAGGTGCTGCATTAAAATGTTTGAGTTGGAGTATCATGTTGATTGGAATGCTGAGTATGGGTTTGTTTATTTTACTGAGCCTTGTTCTTGAAACTGTTTATTGTTTTGTGTATTTCCTCTGCGTTGATTGGTTTTATCTGTGTGGAATCGTCAAGAGTGTTTATGTCTATGTTGGGACTTGCCAGATGGGGGTTGTGGAGCATTTGAGTTATTTGTCGCTTGGTGTTCCATACAGAAGTTCAGGTTGTCTCCTGGCTTATTTGAAAAAATTGCTCCAATATTTCCTGAATCCAGGTTCTTGTTCCTGGGTTCAGTTAGTTTGATTTGTTGCTGTTTAGAATGTAGTTTGATTCGTTGCTGGAGATACGCATTAGGTGTTTAATTTTCCGCCAGAATTTTCTGGTTGTGGTAAATTGCTTCTGTGTCTGCTATTAGTTTCTCCCAGTTATTCACGTATGTTTCTTTGGACATGTTTCTTAGTTGTTCGTGTATGGTGTAATATTGTCTTCTGTATTCTGGCGTCCATTCTTGTTCTATGATTAATTTTATTAAATTACTGAATTCTTTCTGTAGATTTCTTGATTGATGTAGTATTGAGGTGTGGTAATGTACGGTGAGTGGTCTTGGGTATGTGGTGTTCCATTGCTTGGCTCACGTTTTCATTACCATATCTCTAGTGTGTTTTCTATTTGGGAAGTGTGTTTGATGCTTAGTTGGGTGATTTGGTGATTGTTTAATGACGTTCTATTTTATAACCTGCATTAAAACTATAACCATGCTTGAAATGCTTGCTCTCTGAGATAGAGGTCGAAAGTTTATTTAGCATCCTTAGTCATGCTACTATTATTATTATAAGGTTCCTAAGGCTATTGCAGGAGTCTTCCTTCAATGATGCAGAATCGTGCTTTGATAGTCTAGGTTCAAACATCATAGAGAAAGGACCGGCAATGATAAATGTACCAGGTGTGTATTAGCCACTGTCTTATAGACATAACTATTTATATAAATATGGGTTAATTATCACCCCTGTAATTTTTAGTAGCTGTGGTATCATGTTCAGCGCACGTGATGGGTAAGGTTCATGCACAAGGTGTGTCCCCAGATAACGTAGGTCAGCTTCTTGGACTTGACCCACAAGCAGTAAACACTCACTTCCCACTACAGTTGGACGTCCTTAGAGCCTATTCTTATAGCTCCGTCCTTCCCCTAGCCCTCACAGTTACAGTGAGTATTATGGTAATTATCCTTTGGACAGTGTACATAGACTCTTTCTATAATAAACTAAGAAAAGGAACATATTGGGTTTTGCTAGTAAAACCCAATAAACATTTCTATGTTCTAGTTCGGCTAGAATAAAGGTAACAGCTTCACAAGTGCCTGTTACTAATGTGACCATTCAGCAAGGTTGTCACATATATGACAGCTTCACAAGTAGTTGTCATACAACGAGTAACAGTCACAAGTAACAGTTACACAGATGGTAACAGTAGATAGAATTTGTTCTCTCCATCACTGTGTTACACTGTTTCTAGAAGTTAGTGTTACAGGTGGTAGTGTGGGCAACATACATATTAAAATATATATATATATATATATATATATATATATATATATATATATATATATATATATATATATATATATATATATATAATATTCAGAAATTTCAGAGTAATTTCAAATATCATGCGATACTGAGCGTTCAAGGTCGTCTGAGGGAAGAGAGCGCTCCGCACATAATGGGGAGTTGTGGAACTAGGCCTATATGATATTAAATGAAATTTGCCGAATTAATAATGATGCGATTCATGAAGTTAAGGGACTATTATTGAATTTAAAATTATTATAGATCGTTTATCAGACTGAATAATGTTACGGGTGTCCCAAGGAGTTATTAGTTAGGCGGAAAATATGTCACGTAGCCTAAGCTAATGCCTTGGAGGGACGCGACGCTGGCTGGTACTCAGTCACGGGGAGCATTCAGACAAACTAGACGTCCCTGCGCGTCCGTCACAGAAATAGTCACGTGGCCTAGTCACCTGTGTTGCACTATTGCAGTATAACAAGTAAGTCCCATTCGATCTCAGACATGGTTAGATAGGGCAGTGGTAAAGTAAACTAGAGCTAACAGTGAGGTTCATTTCAGGGTTTCTGCCAGAACCCACTTGACCGGAGTTGACCGAAGTTTGACTGCGAGAGATTGACTGCCGTTTGAGACTGCCGTTGATGATTGAGGGTGGCGATTGTCACCATGGGACCGATCAGTGTAGGCCTGTCACTGTTTAGCGGGGTATCAAAGGATCTCTTGAGGGAATCTAGCCGTCTGGGTGCCCAGCTGACAGAGGACGATCGTTGGGCTCATCAGCTCTCCTCTACCTCGGCTCACAACACCACATGTCTCGAGCAGCTTAGTGAAACCCTCTCGCTAACGGGAAGCTAAAGCTTCTCTCAACTGCCAGGTCTGATTGGCTCACTCCCTTCCGCTATGGACGCACTGGGAGTACACTGAGACCATGAGTCTAGGAATACCTAGAGGAACATTTTATCTCCCTTATTGCGGGTTGTATGCTGAGTTGGGTGGAGCATGGTTCCGCAGTATGGGTGGACAGTAACATATCAATAATAGTGAATATATTTGGGTGTAGTTAATACCATTTCTCAGTTACTGATATTATCTTGACGTGTGTAGTTTAATATTTCTTAAATAATTTTGATAGTATTGTTTTTAATGTTGTGTCATTAAGTGGAACCAGAGTGATACTGTGATTCGATTCTTTTAATGCATCTAATTTTTCTTCATAATTCTGATCTCAGGTATAACCTTTGTTCCCCAGGTAGTGGTTAAGTTAGGTTAGGAAGAGTGCATCTTTTGGACTGATATTATTTTGTTGAAAGCCCTTAAGGCCTATTCATTGTAAGTATTTAATTTCTTATTTTTTAATACCATTTCCTCAGTGACTGATATTATTTTGTTGAAAGCCCTTAAGGCCTATTCATTGTAGAGTATTTAATTTCTTATTTTTTATACCATTTTCCTCAGTGACTGATATTATTTTGTTGAAAGCCCTTAGGCCTGTTTCATGTGTGCAAGCAACATTTCTTAATACTTCAAATTTATTGTTGCCTGAGTTTCTAATAATTTCTATATCATGTATAACTTTTATTCCCCAAGTAGTGTTTTAAGTTCAAGTTAAGAGTGCGTATATTGGTGTACCATTATTTGATTGTGTTTGTAGTGTTGGAGGGAATATAAGTGTCTAATTTTACAGTGTGTCTCATTCATCAGTAACAGGCTATCCTTCCCGGGTCACGGACAATTCATTTTGTTTAGTAGATTTGAGTGTTCTTCTGCTGGTTCAGGATTTTTTCTCAAAGGCGCTTCCACTGCCATTACCATTTATTAAATTTTAATAAACCCCAACTCAAGTGAAAATAAAGTCCAGTAAATCCGACCGGTTACATATATATATATATATATATATATATATATATATATATATATATATATATATATATATATATATATATATATATATGATAAAATCACAGGGAAAATGGAAAACAACAGGTACCTTAGCTTTCGTCTTTATTCAAGACATCTTCAGAAGGCAGCTGATATGTGAATAGAACGAAATATACTCCGTTGTTCATTTTATCAAGACTATCCACGTTTTCATTGTGGATTTACATGAAATATATATATATATATATATATATATATATATATATATATATATATATATATATATATATATATATATATATATATATATATATATATATATATATATTATCATTTACACTTTTCTTTCAGGCAAGCAGTTTGAAATGGATGACCCACGCCTATTGGAATTTGAAGATTTGATTCGCGTTTTCATGGAGAGCATAGCTCATCTGGCCATCCCAGACATATTCCCGTGGATAATGTACATCTTGCCTGGCGCTCTCACCGGACTCATCTTCCACCTCGACTTACAGAAAAAGAACATATATAAATTCCTTAATTATTTCAATGTGAGTGCTCTGTTTACTGAACAGAGGATCATCAATACAGGCTGGTACTCACCCTTTCACATCCACCTAAAAAATTACTTCTGCAACGTAAATTCACTCTAATGATAAGCACAGTATTATTTTGAACCAATGAATTATCACATTTGCTTTTTAATTATACTGATTACCTTTCATAATTCAATATGTGTTATATTGGTAATATTTCTTTAATGAAACGTAATATAATAATTTGTTCAATGAACAGCTATTCTGACTGAATGACTGACTGAAAATCTAATAAAACCCATGCTTGTGCAACACCGCCTGGCACACAGTTCCTTTAGCATTTTGTTGTGTTTGTTTTATGCAACAGTGATATTTTCAGCTTTGGCTGTCACTGTAGAGAAATATTCATCGATCGGTCCGACACATTAAATTTTTCATGCTAAAGTTCGTGTCATGAAAGGAGTGAGTGTCTTGATTGCTTTACCGCAGAAGGAGATCGAGGAGCATCGAGCCACTCTGGACCGTGATTGCCCCCGGGATTTAATAGATGGCTACCTGATGATGATGGAGGAGAAGGCGGAAGATCCTGACAATACCTTCAGTGGTGAGTGTCCTCGGACCACCTCCTCCAAGGCCTTCTTCATGTTCACACTCTTTCTATGAACCCCTGCCCGCCTCCATCGAGTTAAGGCTTACGTTTTCCAGCACCCGTTATTGAGATTTTTATTTCAATAGCCTCAACCCTGCCTTCAGTACCATCAGGTTGTGGCCCGAGTCTTCAGGCTCACTGGTATCACTGTTGCAATAGAATATGATGCCTTGTTTCATCTAAGCGTTCCTCTTCTTTTCCTGGACTTGAGGCAGCTCACTGTAACACCGCGAATCCCATTTTCTTTAACTTTTCGTCCATGTCTGCCCCAACAAACTTGAGCTGCAGTGCATGTTTATAGATGGGGATAATTATGACCAACGCCTTTTCCTAGATGTTATTTTCTACGTAGTTGAGGATATGTGTTTTCTTTTCTTTTGTTACAGACTGTCCAGTCTCTTAAGCATGATTACCGAGTAGGAGATAAGGGATTGGCTGTAGTCATGTCCAGGTACTGACCTCAGGACAACACCCTTCTGCTGATATTCTGCATTAATTCGCTTTAACACGAGATCTTTATGCCTTTCATAAGCGGCATTAGATTCATTTCTTATTATTTCTGGATAGAAGTTGATGCTACATTTTAGTACTTCTTAGAATTACAATATTCGAACATCTTTCCTTCCTAACAATTTGTTGTGAGAGGATTTTTTTTTCGTCATAAGTTTATCAAGGTCATAGTATACAAGACTAAGGATCAAGTCCGATGACGTAGAATGTGCCAGAAAACTGCAGAGATTAGTTCTACTAACACTTGAAAAATATACTTTGCAATAACTATTAGCGAGGAAAATTAAAAAAAGTTGTATTGGTGGCTTTGAGGGAGGAAGAGCGAGCGACATTGACTCAAAACTGGAGTTTAATTTCTGGATTGAGATGCATGAAAAGCTGTTCCCTGAATTGACTTGAGTTTTAAATTAACCATTTTTAACATTTTATCACAATAAAAACAAACAAATAAAATCACCGGGAAATACATATACATTACACAGTGTACCTCTGATTCTTGCATTGACAAATTGTTCCTGAAGACATCACATTGTTGATTCTGGATCTGGGTTGCTTGTGTCGAACTAGGTGTGCTGTACCTTGTGCCAGCATTTCCAGCGTTTTTTACTGAGAACCCCGTTCGATTTAATGAAAATCAGTAAAAAACTAAATTATCCCTTTCTGTCACGGTGATTAAGATCTAGAACTATCACAAAATTACTTTTTCCCTCGATTTTCTTCCTATTTTGGCCAATTTAGACAAACTAATTGAAACGCACAACAGCAAACTACTCGTTATTGTTTTATTTCTTGTAATTTTTGTCTAATTATTAAAATTTACTTCAAATCTCTCTTGCATAAGTCCTAAGGATTCTCAAGTGTACTTTTTTTCAAATCTCTAGAGAAGGATTTGGCGATCTTAATCCTCGATCTGTTCCTCGCTGGGAGTGAGTCTTCGACCATCACCCTCACCTGGATGTTCTACTATCTGGCCACCTACCCGGAGGTACAGCAGAAGATGCAGGCA
The DNA here is from genome assembly GCF_018991925.1 of Homarus americanus. NCBI lineage: Eukaryota > Metazoa > Arthropoda > Malacostraca > Decapoda > Nephropidae > Homarus > Homarus americanus. The sequence continues at coordinate 7,882 of NW_024722555.1, read as the reverse complement.
GAGATAGATGAGGTCCTCCCTAAGGGCACCCTGGCAACCCTCGAAGACAAGCTCAGGTGATGGCTGTTCTTCCTCCTTGTTATACCTCCTACTATAAATGATGCATACTGTCCTGTTAATCAAATCTTCATCTTTTAACAGTTTTAAGTCATCATGTCTTCTTTCTTTTCATTCTCGTTCGTTATATATTCCTGAAGCATAATTGACCATTCATTGGTTTTCGAGAACGGTTGTGTTGGAACTTTGGTGTAGGTTTCTTGGTCTGATCTTTTTTTTTTTTGACGGGGATTAACCTACCCGGGCACAAGTCACCGACCCACATTGAAGACTGAGGGGAGGAGGGCGAAAAAAAAATACATACAGAAATAAAAAAAAATAAAACGGATTAAGAGTGAGAAACGATATACATACTGTATATATTGTGTTGTCAAAGTAAAATAAGTAATGGAGACCCTGCAATTTTGTGTAAATGAGGCAGAAAGTCAGTCAGCTCAACAACTTGGGACTTGGTCACAATTTTTTGTGATGCCATTTGGCAGCAGGGTCTCCCATTAGTTAACACATTATGCTTGCAATATCTTCCAGGCGGTAGTATCTCCCTGTTTGATAGATACCTCCTACCTAATACCTATTTTATGACTTTAGGTCAATAATCAACCTTTATTGATATTGAAATCCGAGGAAACTTGGGTTCTTCCACCTGTTGGATGGGATGAAATATTTGCAGTTCATCCACAAATATGTACCGGGTATGTAACGTTGTCCTTCATATATTCAGTACTGGTACACACGTAATATACTGTGAATTAAAGGCCGCAGGGTGAAACCTTGTTCAATGGTGTACCAAGTGTAACAGTATCCAGCCACGGGCGCAACAGATGCTATCCCGGAGTATGTGTCAACAATTAGGAGGAACATGTAACATGTTTTAGCATGAAGATCTAGATTTTATCCACAAAACTTGCGGTTCACTGGTCATAGGAATAGCTACAGAAATTTGAGATAATAAGCTTAATAAATCAAGAGTTAATCTTTTACATGAAAGGGGATAATTCTTGAACAGGTTAAAGACACCCATGAAGATGTTGAATGAAAGAAGTATTGTGATGACTAGAAAGATGTTTTAAAATTATTTCCGTCATCATTTTTGCACGGTTTTCTTGCCGAGAAAAGAAGAATGCAAAGATAACTACATTAAAAATTTACTTACCAACCACCTCCCTGAACTTGTCAATTCCTTTTCTCTGTTTCCTAGAAGAAAAACGTAGAAGCTTTAGAGACAGTCTTGAATTGTTCACTTTTTTAGTTTGGTTATTAGGAAAGATTTTCTCCAGTTTCATTACGTCTTGTTGATACTAACATTTGACCTGGGTGTCGCTGTATAGAATGCCCTACACGGAGGCGGTCATACACGAGATCCTACGTAAGTCTTCACTAGCAGCTACAGGCGTCCAGCATGTAGCTACCAGAGACACTCAGCTGGGCGGCTACTTCATCCCTAAGGTTGGTAGCCTTTCACTATTATATTCTTCTGTTGTAAATGATCACTTGGGCCTCATGATTTGAAGCATCGACATCTTAATCGTTGCTGTCAACCACAGGCGAAATATTTTTATATGTATCGTTGTATACAATATAAGTTGTAATTTATTTCGTGGTATAATATTATGAGATGTTTTACTTTTAGTTGTGTCGTTGTTCCCTTACAGGGCACTATTGTTATGGGAGCACAAGAGACCGTACATCACGACCCTCGGTACTGGGACCGTCCTGACGAGTTCCTGCCGGAGAGGTGGCTCGATCAACAGGGGAAGTTCACCGCCAAGAAAGAAGGTTTTCTACCCTTCGGTGTGGGTAAGTTAACACAATTAGAGAAAACAGGCGCCATGAAGACTTTCCTCACTTGTAAATGTACTAACTTGTCTAAATTGTAAGTAATCGTCATTTTGTGTACACTAGAGCTCTTTGGTGTAACTCTTTAAACGTTTTGTGAAGTGTAATCTAAATTCACCTACTGCACCTCTGTACTCGAAGATTTGTCACTGTGAGCCAATACCGATGTGGTGTATCAGTGCTCCCGTTGCTCGTATTCTCCACATTGGCTGAAACCCTTACACTTCGTTTTATTATTTGTGTAATTAAACAAAATATACTTCATGATATTCGTTTCCCATATTTAGTAAAATTTAACTGATCTTTCTCCAAGGATAAAGGTCAACAGCAACTAACACAGTAGAGAAATTGACTAGTCTCTTGTGAACTTATGATAAGAACAAGGAGGACCTTCATTATCATATGTTGGGAAAACACTGAAGACACGTTAAACTTTCTTCCAAGGGGTTTAATTTTTTTAGGATTGTATCTGGAAAATATTAATATATGTCGTTAGTATGTGTATGTAAGCACACACACACACAATTCCCATATGATGGTCTACATCTAAGCTCGTTAACAAAGTATATATGACCATCGACCAGTCACTACACTCAACTCAAGACGCACTCAACATAATGACAAACTACCTTCATATGAACAAAGGAACATACAAGACAGCACTCATCACAAAAGACGTACAGAAAGCCTTCGACACAATTTCGCAAGACGGCTTCAAGTATAAAATATGCACCAATTTTAACCTCCCTTAAAAATTACAGCAGCAACTGTGCAACCTCCTAACAGACAGAAAGATGATGATAAAATTCACACCTGCTCACTCGGACTTCATATGAACAAAGGAACATACAAGACAGCACTCATCACAAAAGACGTACAGAAAGCCTTCGACACAGTTTGGCAAGACTGCTTCAAGTATAAAATATGCACCAATTTTAACTTCCCTTAAAAATTATAGCAGCAACTGTGCAACTTCCTAACAGACAGAAAGATGAGGATAAAATTCACACCTGCTCACTCGGACTACTTCACACTGCAAGCAGGAGTCCCACAAGGGTCAGTCCTGTCCCCAAATCTATACATTATTTACACAAATGTCTTACCCGACCCCTTACACATCGACCCTCTGACAATACAGTACGCCGACGATGTAACTCAACTAGTCAGACACAAACAAGCTCCAGACCACCTAACAGACAAAGCACACAGGGAGCTAGAACAAGTTACACGATGGGAACTCCTATGGCGAATACAAACTATCTCTAACAAAGCACAAATCACCTACTTCGGCACCAAAAGACGCCAACCACGTCACATGTACCTAAACCCTTACATCGACAACCCTACACCCATTACTATCAAACAAACAAATACAATCCTAGGAGTCACATTCAACAACACCCTCACCATGGCACACCACTTCATGACGAAGTCAGCAATCGCAAACAAAACACTCGGAAATATACACAGATTCAAAACCGCATCAATCGAAACCAAAACACACCTATTCAAAGCCCCCATACACCCCTACTGACATACGCACCTAACACACTCCAGCTAGTAGCACCAACAAACGCCAAGAAACTACAAGTCATACAAAACAAAGCACTAAGATTCATCCATAACACACACTGGTCATCCTTCACCCCAAATAGACACCTACATGAACTCCGCTCCATCTAACCACTCAACATCGACTGGACACAGCTAGGACACAAGCAAATTGAAACCCTCCTCACCTCTTACCCTTAATGGCAGGAATACTTCGACAACATCATACTCCCACGCAGACTCAGAAACAGGAATCCCTCCATACTAAACAGACCAAACACACCCTACCCACCTCCCGTATATTAGTAACAGCCAGATACAGCAACCCGATGCCCCTCCGTTTACACAACACAGCCAACCCCTAATAATACCCAACAACCACCCCATATCAAAACCTAACCCCCCCTAGCCATACCCAACAACCTCCCCCCAAATCAAACCTAACACCCCTCCAAACCCACACCCAACCACTCCTCCCTAGCAAAACATAACTCACCCAATCTCTGCTAAAAAAAATTAAAAAATTAATCCACACCTGACCTTGCCCCAATCATACCCAACAACCACCCCCAGAGCAAAACCTAATTTACCTAACCTCCACTAACAATCCCCCCCAAAAATAACAATCCCCCCAAAATAAAATCCTACCATACCCAACCTTTAATAACAATCCCACTCAAATTAAAAATAACCCAACTCAACCATCCACACCCTTCCTCTCCTCCCAAAACAAAAACCTAACATATCCATCCCATACTAACACACAGATGACTTGGACGCCTCCCTTAGCCAATGAGGTCGGGAAGGGGTGCATAGTACCTGTACACAAGCCTTCCCTCAAGGAATGAGACTGTTCTCCCTCAAGGAATGGGGCTGTCCTTGCACAAGAAGTGACGCCGCTTGGACCTCAAGGAATGGGGCTGTCCTTGCAGAAGAAGTGACGCCGTTCGGGCCTCAATGAATGGGGCTGTCCTTGCAGAAGAAATGACGCCGCTCGGGCCTCAAGGAATGAGGCTGTCCTTGTAGAGGAAGTGACGCCAATGAGGTCCCGTGGGGAGTGCACAATACCTGCAAAAGCCCACCCCGCAAATGCAGAAAGCTTGTATAAGCCCGCGGGAAAACAAAGCAAAAATTAAAATAAATAAATAGTTAAGTAAATGAAATAAAATAAAATAAATAACCCAACTCAACCAACCACTAACCAAACCTACAATCCTCCCAAAACAAAAACATAACATACCCGACCTTACTAACAATTTCCCCCTTTCCCCCCACAAAAAAACCCTAACCTAACTCAACCTTCCTTTATCCACACACAACAAATCCTCCCTAAGCAATCCTATCTCAACATAATCTACATACCCGACCTCCCCCCAACCAACAAAAATAATAATAAATGAATAAGTAAATAATAATAAAAAAAAATTAAATAAATAAAATTCCAACCACCCCCCAAATCCCCCCCAACCCCCAACCCCCAGACAAAGCCGCACAGAAATACTTACAATTCTCCAGAACCAACCCAAACATACCCAACCTCAGTGACAACCCCTCTCAATAAAAACAACCTAACTCAACAACTCCTCCCTAAACAAAAACTATCACTTCACAAGTCAACTTACCGACTCCAAAACCCCAGCCCTCCAATTAAAACCAACCAACCTCTATACACAATAAACCCCCCAAACTAAACATATCATACTGTACAATAAAGAAAAAAAAATCTTCCTAATCTCCGTTCATATTTTGACAAAAAACCTCAAATCTGTCTCCTGCTTTCACTAAAAACAAACTCTCCGACGATACGCTCATCCTTCCTTGCTACGAATACTTTGACATTTCAAGCTCAAAGATTCAAAACTCAACTCGCTCCGTTCCTCTTTGACATAGCTCAAAGACTTTACCCTCACCTTTCTCTAAACAACTCTACAACTAACCTACATTCCGTTTCCCCTTCCTTGTTTTTCTTTGAGTGTGTGGTGTCCGTGCCGCCCGCCCCCTTGCACTTCTCGGCTTGTGCCGCCGCCGTGGCGGGACGGTTCTTCCTTCGCTTCACCGACACAGCCCGAGCACCTGACGACGACAGCCCCCTCCCCCTCGTCCTGGCGAGGTGTCGCAGCACCACCCACCCATCCGGGCGCATTGCCTACCCCCTCACTCAAGCGGTGTTTAAGCCACTGCACCTTTCTTCTTCTAAAACTCATTTCTATCCGCCCTTAATCCTTCCCCTGAACTTCCTCCCCACCCTATCACTAGCCTCTATTCATTCATTCATTCATTCACTACACCAGATAAAGAGGAGATCATTAAATATTCTCAATACCTCATATTCTCAATACCTCTTTCCTCCTTGAAGCTATGACGTTTGAGCTCATTAATGACAATAGATCCTTCTACCAATTTAGTTATGAGCTGACAGGCCTTAGTTGTTGAAACTCAATAATAACATTATAACGTCAACGAGTATTGCACAGTACATATTCGGGAGTTGAGGGCACAAGTTACAAGAGTTGCATGTTCAACTCTCAGAAGTATTGTGCACTACCCCAAGAGTAAATATTGTAATGACTGAGGAAACTGACCGTTTAGGTGTTTTCGCTGGCATATGTAAGACCACCGACGAATGGAAGAGGTTCGTGTTAGTTGCTTCTAGAAACTGGATTTATGGTCTTGGTTTTAGCTAATTTTCCAAATTTGCAATCCATTACAACCAATAAGCATGATCTATATTATTTTCACATGCACCAATTTCTGCCAGGTAAACGCTCTTGTTTGGGCGAGGCTCTGGCGCGCATGGAGTTGTTCATCTTTTCCACTACGGTATTCCAGAGCCTTATCTTCTCTCAACCACCTGGCAAGAAGATTGATCTTCCTTATGACCCAAAAGTTGTCTTCACCCACAACCCCAAGATCCAGGATGTCCTGATCACCATCCGGCCAGGATTCTAATGGAAATAATTATACATACCTGAGCTTTTGATTTTTGTTAGTTATAGCAGTATTTTGAGTATTATTCCAATATAGCCTCCCACACTTTCACTTGCTACAGTCAGCGTTGTCAGTTCTCGCCTCCGAGAGTTGGGAAACGTTTTACCTTGCCCCTCTCCCATCCCTGTTGCCACCTTCCACTCCTCCCCTCCTCACCCTCCCCCCACTAACCCTTCACCTTCCTCTCACACCGGCCCTCGGTCCTCCACTCCATCCCGCAATTGAATGCTACCGAAGCGGGTTCATATTTCCGTGGATCCCAACTCTGAGATGAGTATTGATAATAGGAAACATTGATATTTGGTAGTGAATCTACTACATTCAGGATATTTAAGAACACTAATGTAAAGGAACTATATTATACATATTTGAAAATCCATATCTGGAGGAGTGAATGCTTCGGGTGCAGGTTTATAACCCCGCGGTTCACAACTCTCGGAGATTAAGATTGACAATGCCGACTGTAGCAGGTAGAAGTGTGGGAAGGGTGTACATATTTTAAGGGGTTCGAATATTGCACAGCACAAACAAAACATATTTGTTTTATATATATATTCCTGGTATTTTTTTTATAATATTGCAATATTATTTTGTTATTATAAGCGATATAAATTAAGAATAATTGTACGATTTGTCTCAAGAAAACGTATAGAACTATTATGATAATAATAACCGTATAAACAAAGTGGAAGTGTGCTTCTGTCTGGGGAGTGCGTTCGTGTAGGCACAGTATGTATCTGTGTAGGTAGAGTATGTGTGTCTGTAGGTGTGTGCCTGTGTTGGTGTGCGTCTATGTAGGTGTACGTCTGTGTAGGTGTGCATATGTATTGGTGTGCATTTCTACAGTTGTGCGTCTTAGTTGGTGTGCGTCTCTGTAGGAATGCATCTATGTAGGTGTGCGTCTGTGTAGGTGTGCGTCTGTGTATGTGTGCATCTGTTTAGGTTTGTGTCTGTGTAGGTGTGATTCTGTGTGGGGAGTGCGTTTGTGTAGGTACAGTACGTGTCTGTGTTGGTACAGTACGTGTCTGTGTAGGTACAGTATGTGTCTGTGTAGGTAGAGTATGCGTCTGTGTAGGAGTGCGTCTGTGTAAGAGTGTGTCTAAGTACAGGTGCATTTTGTAGAAGTGTTTCTGTATCGGTGTGCGTGTGTGTAGGGGTGCATCTATGTAGGTGTGCCTCTGTGTTGGTGTTCGTCTATGAAGGAGTGCACCTGTGTAAGTGTGTGTTTGTGTGCGTCTGTGCAGGAGTGCGTCTGTGTAGGCGCCCATCAGTGTATGAGTGTGTTTTTGTGTGCGTCTGTGAAAGTGTTCGTGTGTGTTGGTGTGCACCTATGTAGGTGTGCGTCTGTGTTGGTGTGTGTCTGTGTAGGTGTGCGTCTGTGTAGGTGTGCGTTTTTGAAAGTGTTCGTGTGTGTTGGTGTGCACCTATGTAGGTGTGCGTCTGTGTTGTG